>NC_141835.1:17516563-17858230 GCF_982586985.1 Callionymus lyra | reverse complement strand
GATACATTACAAACGTCACTCATTTTCCTCAGGAAACATGTGTTCAAGGGCAGGAGGCAGCAGCAAAAAAAAAAAAAGACAAACAGTTATGAAACGTTGAGTCGCACGAGACTGTTTATTAACAACTAAAGATTGGCTGGAAAGATGCTGGAGTTATTGTCACTTGAACAATCTACATCACCGGTCCCTAACCCTTAGTCTTACCGCGAACCCGTCGTTCAATGTCGGCTTTATATTCACCGACCTTCAGATAAAAACAAAATGAATGGAATAGAGTTTGTGTGTCACTCATTTCTACTAGTTTACAGGTTTTATTTTGGAGTAATTTTGAATGAAACAAGCGTCTTTGAGATGCTGGCAAGCGTAGAGCCGCATATAGGAAATGTTTTTAATCAATATTCACTATTGTATTTACTCTAATATAACTTTCTTACGTTGTTTTTGTGAATATTTTTGCCCTATAAAATAATTTAAGGGAATATTGAGATCATATTATGAAAATTTATAATTGTTTTATTTAATTGGTTATAAATGTGTAATTTTTCGTTTGCTTTTTTTGACGACCCCTTACAAAAGTCACAATATATGATGTTGCCTTTAAGGAAGTTTTGTTCCCACCCCTGGTCTAAAGTTAAGACAGAGAAAATATGTTTGTTTTTTTGTTGTTTTTTTTTTAGTTATAATCAATATAACAGAAACTACACCCGGTTACAACTGGTACCCAGACCATGGGTTAGGGACAAGAAAACAGAAAATAACTGAATAATTCAAATGTAAAGTCAAATTCAACGGTTGAAGAAGACTTGATTTCACCTGTTAAAGTTGTGCCGTGAAGTAATCCCATGTGGAAGCAGCTGCTTAGGAACAACAGATGGTGTGTAGACTTGGTTTTCATGTTTGCTCGGCGACTCCTGTGTGTGAAACCTGATCCAGTAAAGGCAGGAACACAAAAGGAGTTAAGGGTGGCCGAGTGGAGGTAGTGTGTGCTATAAATAGGAATAAAAACAGAGGAAACCGCAGCAAGGGCGGCCTGTGCGTTTGAGTGTGTTAAACAATGGCATGAATCAGGATTCTGCCAGCGTCCTATCGTGGTTGTCTTATCTTATATTCATCTGTTGTGCATATGTGTGTGTGTGTGTGTGCACTTGCAGCCACCTTGGTTATGTGGATCTGAGCTGCATGTTTTCGTGCACGTTTAACCATCTGATGGCTTCACCGACTCCTCTGTCATGATTTTTAGTTCAGGACTCATCCCGTCCATCCTGCTCCGGTCTGCTTGTAGATAGTTGTAAATAGTCTTGGCTGACTTCACGCTGCAGAGACGAGGAACCGATGCTGCACTCGAGCGAAAAAAAAACATCCGATCGGAATTGTTGACGAAAGACAATAAATGATTTATTATTAGTCACTTTTTACACGCTGCCATGTAACAACGTGATCATTTAACAAGATGAAGTACATAAAGACTTTGTTATGTAGTAGCTGTTAGCCCTAATATTGAGACATAAATATATATTTTTTCTGCTGATATATTTTAGCTTATTTCGAGCTTATTTCAAGCTTTTTATTTTTCATTCCAAAGTTTACTTTTCAGACATTTTTATAGATCTTAACGACATATTAACCAATCTTATCTTTTGCTTATAACAATGTTTTTACGATTGAAAGTGCAGGAAAAGTTTGTTGATATTATTTATACGACAGACGTAACAGAACACAGGAGGTCATTGATAGACTTATTATCATTAAAACGCTACATGTGATGATTCGCTGCTGATGTGGTTCAGGACCCGACGGAGTCCCTGTAGATGTTTGGCCTGACGGAAGGTTCTTCAAGACCTCTAGAAGTGACTCCTGGAGTAGTTTGTGTGTGTGTGTGTGTGAGCGTTTGAACGTATGAATGTAAAAAATTTAAAAAAAGATCCAATAACTGTCTCCTCTTTGCTCCCGTAAAACGATTCGAGTCAGGAGCGTCTGGACGTCGTGGGTAGTTTGAAACCGTAGCCCTCCATTCCTGCATGGTCCCTATCGGTGTTCCAGCCAGCATGAGAACAAGGACACAAACTGTGAATCATCTCTGTATTTTTTTCAGAATCGATTCCTTATAGCAGCATTAATGACTTTTCGGTTTGCAAAATGGCTGATTTCTTTTCGCACTTTTTTTTTTTCGTAAAAATGTTTTTGTTTTTTTTCTTCTGTCTGAATTTTTTTTTTAAAAAACAATGTATAGATATTTATTCTAGCAATAGTCTTCCTATTAAGATATACTGTGCTAATGCATCCTCTGAATAACTGAAAATAACATATATAGAGATAATGATGATGAGTATAATAATCTTATCTGCAAAATGATTTTCCTAATAAAAATGACGACTCTGCTTTTCTGTGTTTTGTTTGTTTTACGCTTTAAATTAGGTTGGATTTAAAGAACGCTGGGAAAGAAAAGCACAATTATTTATTGTGTACTTTTAAGAATTAGAATTTAGAATTTCCATTTCATATTGAACTTTTAACAACCTTTATATCTTAATCTTAATCTTAATAGCTAAATGACTTGTTTTTCTCTATTCTTAGTTTTATTAAAATTATCTTAATCTATGGAAGTAGATCGGAGCCGTTAGAATATTGAATGGTTGAATTTAACATTTCAAATGTTGAAACTCTGATTTACTTTATCGACTGGTTCTTGCTGTTGTTGTTGTTTGTTTTTTTTTTAGCATTTTAGCATGAATAAATTAAAGCAACATTTTAATATTAAATTTAAAAGGCTACCAATTTAAAAAAAAAAGATTTTGGAGAATATATTATTATATTTTTTGGAAATAGATTATCAAACTCCATATGTAAAAAAATATCTATTCACTTAAAAAATATTTTTTATTCACCAATAAAAAAAAAAAATACTTGAAATGTGTCCATTAATCACCAACTTTTAAAGTACCAGCTGTATTTGGACACATGTAGATATAAATATAACATATCAATTAAAAATTAAAAAAAAATATATATATATATAAATATATTTATAACTTTTTAGTTGCATTGGGTTTTTGACGGAAAAAACTTTAATGAAAGATCGCCTAAAGGTCAAAACTAATGGATTGTTTCTGTCTCAAAAAACTTTGTTTATTTATAATTATTTCGACACGAAATATGACAAAATGCATTAAACCTTCCAATATACAAATTCTTAAATTCAAATATTTAAAATAGATTCATTTAAGTGTCCATTATTTTTATTTTTTTTATAAGCAGAGCAATTATGTTAAAAGAAAAACCCACAAAAAGAATATTTTTAAACGACTGGCATTAATTTACTTCAACATCAAATACTTTGAACCAAACAAAGGTTGTTGGTTTAAATCTCTGTCCTGTCTTAAACTGAAGTGCATCAGCGTGAACCTCTCTCAGTATCAGCATCCATGCTTTCACACTCCTCCTCAACATCCTCCATTTACACGTCTGCTCGCTGATGCTGAGCACGGCACGGTTTCCATGGCGACCGCGTGACGTGGTCCGTGTGACCCTGGTGAGCAGGACGGGGACACGCCGCCACAAGCTGGACTCTCTCGCTGCTTCCTCGGGTGACGGAGCAGAACTATGGATCTTCCCGGAGACCCCCGGACCCCCTCGATGTCTCAATGATGGACTGATGAGTGCAAGTTCTCTGTGTGTAGCATCAGGTCAAAGCAGACGCACACAAACACACACAAACACACACACGTAGACGATTGTTGAACAAATATTTACATTTATTCCCTTTCACTGAACATTTAACGTATTAATATTGCCAATAACAAAGTATACGAATTAAATTAGTTTATTTTTTCATTCATTTTTTTCCATTTTTTATTTTATTTTTTATTATAAAAGGTTTTGTAAATGAAAGTCTGTGACTGGAAAAAAGAATATAATAATAATAATAATAATAATTATTACCTTCTGAATATTTTGAAGGATTCATCAGTATTTTTAACATGTTTTTCTAATACTTGATAAACTAATATTCGGCTGTTTTTTTCGACGTGAATGGGATTTCAACAATCCGCAGTGACTCCCTCCAACTACACACTAGGATTCTGTCAAATCTGTGAGTCATCCATCGTGATGTGGATGAAAAACATTTGACTAAATCTACTCAAAAGTTACTTAATTGGGTCGTGGTTAAGTCGGGAGGTGTAAGAAAATTCACAAAGAGTTCAAAATAATATTCACAATAAAACTTAAAGTTCACAATGAAACGCTGGTCTACACCTTACATGGGGTCATTGTTAGAGACCTCCTCGCTTGATAGAGGGCGCTAACGTTCGTTTCAGGGCGCTAACCCTCATGGGTTTCTAAGACCCACACATGGATCTCAACTGTTCTCCGTCTCTTCCCCTAGCCTGGTCGACTCCGTCCTTTTACTTTCTTAACATTTAATTTTGGTGTTCTGGCAGATTCGTCTCTAATGCAGCACTACCACATCTCACCTAGAGGTGGTGCTCTAGGGGGGCTGATTTGCTGAAGGTTCATGACTAAAAATAAAGAAAAACAGTTTCCTCTGGTTAATAAAATCACTTGAGACTGAACATATTTGTCTCAGGTTCCCTTAACTGGTGCGAAGGTGCAAAAACGTATTCTCAGTACTGATGGAATTGTGTTACCAAATGCAACTTCCGTCTCCGAACCACTGCTTTAAAGGAGTTTGATAAGAAGCACCAGTTAAATATTAGTCAGTGTCTTACTTTGCGTGACACAACGGGTCAAACTAAAACCAATCATCATAGAAAATATAGAAAAGAAATTACATAGTGCTTTAAGAGTAAACAATAAACAGAGGGAGTATTAATGTGAACATCTGTCTCACTTACTTATACTCAACCACATTTTTTAATTGTTTTTTGAAGAATTCTAGTGGAAGTCACGATACATCATTGATTGTATTTAACCCTTGCGTCGTCCCTGGGTCAAGATGCCGTGTCAGTACAAGGTCACGTTTGTGTTTTTTTGGCCTCTGGGTCACCTTGACCCTGAGATAAAATGATAGCTTATAAAGATTTATAACAAAATAATTTGGATGAACTGTCTGAATCTTGATCGCAACTTATTGTTAATAAAAAGAAATACGAAGCGGTAGGTCATGAATCACTCAAGAAGGTTTTATAAAGACACAGACAAAAACGTCCACAAGATGGCAGTAAAGTCCAACGAGTCATTTTCTGCAAAAAATTATTGACAATTCTAGAGTCCTTTCTCTAATAAACACTGAGGAAGAAACAAAGAATAAAAGTCAAATCGAACATGAGTCAAAAATGGGAGTAACCACCGGAAACAGGCTGATGTACTTAATGTATTGTTAACATAAATGATTTGTGTCCAGCTGTTCGTTCTCGCTCTTATTTTGTCACTATTATTGTCGCCTATAGATGTTTATACGTATGAACGCTCACTGTTGGACCACATCAACATTTCATGGAAGAATTCCATCAGACTGTCGGGTGGGTGTTTCTTGAGTCGTGACTCATGGGCTTCCACCGCTAATTTATTCCAAAAAAATGGAGCCTCCAGCTGCTGCCATCCATCCGAGTGGAGGGCGAGCGTGATGAGGGCCGGATGAAGAGGGGAAAAAAAAGGTGAAACATCAGCATCAGCTCCAGCATCTGTGGAAACGAGGCCAATGCGGTATATATACGGGCGGTTATAAATAGCTCTCCTGTGGTTGTGATGGGAGGCTGTGAGAAGCTTTTCCATTCAGAGCATCAACATTCCGAGTCAAACATCTTCGTCAGCGAATCACGGCGGGAGAGGAGAGGAGAGGAGAGGAGAGGAGAGAGCTGTCACACTCATCAGCTCTGAGGAGAGAGGACGAGAATGAGAGGAGAAAGATTCAGCATCAGCGCTGAAGAGGAAGAGACTGGTCAGAGGCCTGCATGAGGAGGAGAGCAGCATGGAGGCGATTACATCAGAAGAAGAAAAAAACATGTTTAGGAGAGAAATGGACAGAAGAAAGGAGGATAGAAAAAGGGAGGATGTGGGAGAAGAACAGCAGCGTTGAGGAGGAGACAACCAGGGTAGGATTGTGGATGTGAGGATGATGAAAAAGGAGAGGGATGAACAGCAGTGTTGGAAGAAGCTTGTATGAAGCGGGCCTGCCAGGAATAGAAGGAGCGGCCCACAGATCCCAGGAGGAGAGGCGAGCGGAGCAGGAGCGAGTGCGACTCCTGGCGGCCGAGTTGTGCTATTGTTTTAAGTATAATTGTAAGATTGAAAATTACTTATTACCAATGGATAATATACGAGAAAACATAATGGTTAGTGATATTTAACTAAAAACACAAAAATAAATTGTCAATACTTCTGTTTTAATCATGAATTATTGACATGTTTCAACAAAGTTCAATAACTATTCCAAGTAATTCTTTAAATTGTAATTTACAATATAAACTATTGGTTTTTATAAGGATCTTTTATGTCCTGTTTATGTATATTAATCGTGCAGTGCACGATTCAAAATTCTACAGTCATAGCTGGCATATCTGTAAGCATGTGCATTTAACACATGTATGTATGTTTGACCATTTTCTGTATTCCATGACAAGCATTAAAATGATGAATAATCACGGTAATATTTTAAACTGTTAAATCATTAAAGGTTTTGCCATTAAAATCACATGAATGTTGTTTAAAATATGCATTGAAATGAAGGTTGTCATCAGTAATTGTTTTCATAAAATTCAACTTAACTATACAAGTTATTTCTTGTTAAAAATGAATACAACATTAGTCAAAAAAAACTTAACTTGTACATATAGTTCTACTCTTATAATCCTCTAATCATAATTGGGATTAGGATTAGGTTTACACAACCAAAAAATTAACAAATGTTTTTTTAATCTTGAGATGTTCTTTCTGGGAAATGAACAAATGAAGGAACACAATCATTAAACAAGTTTTCTGGAAACCACTTCATCGCTCAAAGAGAGATTTAATAATAAAACAAAAACTGGTCAGTAGCCTCCAAGAACGGCAAGACAAAATGACACGACTTCCTGTTATACACAGGTTCAATAAATGACATACTTTTAGTCTTTACTCAAACTTTGAAAAGTTGAGAGTGAATTGAGTTGAAGTGTTTCATCGGCTCAAAGTAGAGGGTCTTCTTCCAGAAGCTCTGGTGGTCCCTGAGCTTGACCAGCAAGGTTAAGAAACAGATCATTTCTCAGCAACAGCTAATTAAATGTGGATCGGTTTGGTTAGGAAAGGGAGCAGCAGAGGATAAATGAAGTATAAATAAATAAATAAATAAATAAGAAACAGGATTCATTTGTTATTAAGTATCATTATTTTACTTTACTCTATTCGTCTTTTCTGCAAAAATGGAAGGTGAAAACATCCTCAGTTCCCAGTTAAAGATTCGTCTCACAGCAAAAAACGGTCTAGTTTTGCGTTCGGATTCAGGTGTCTTGTGGGAGCAGGGCTTGGATTGGCTGAAAAGAAGAAGACGAGGAGAGGAGTGAGGGAGGGAGGGATGGAGGGAGGGAGGGAGGGAGGAGTGGACAGACATTGTAACGGAGGGGGAGGCGTTTGGCTCGGCGAAGACGAGGGAGTGAACCAGCACCGAGGGAAGAGAACCTCAGCCGATTTTTGGCCCTTTAAATCACCATTACTGCGCGTCTGCGAGGTGAGTTTCTGGAGATTATTCGTGAGCGTTTTTTTTCTTCTTGTGAACGTGATCCTGAGTCGCTGCTGCTCTGGTGCCCGGAGCTCGGAGCTCGGGTGCACGGGGGGACGAGGCTTCACGGGTGTCACGAATCCTCGTTTTTTTCTCAGCGCCGGTTAGAGAGGCTCTGAAGGACCAGGGTTGGGGGTCAGTGGAGGACTTATCGAGGGGGGTTTTCCACGTGAGGATCAGAAGCTGCTTCTTATATATTTGCGCATCGGAGACTCTTATAGTGGACTCCGGACTTGGCGTGTACGTGGATGGTTTTCCCCTCCACAGCCTCCCTGAACATGTACCCATCCCTGCTCCCACGGATCTCGATCCTGGGGCCTGGATGTGGACCCAACACTCTGCGCTTCACAGTTGGTTAAAACATATATATATATTTTAAATTCGTGCGTGGAAATCGGTGTGTTTCGTGCGTGTCTCGCGTGCGTGTGCGTGTGAGTGGATTGCCATTGGAGAGAGAGGACACACTGTTCCATCCATCAAAATGCCCGCATTGTGTTTTCTCACGGTCGGGGCATCGAGCAGGCCTGGACATGGCTGCTGCAGGAGGCCCCAGAACGACCCGTCCATAACAGGGTTCGGGGGTCTCTCTTAGCCGAGTGGACCTCAGATGTGTGGATCTCCGTTGATTCACACGACCTGCAGGTTTGGAGCAAAAATTCGCCCCCTCCGCCCGCACCCCCCCAACCCCCCAAAAAAGTCAAATCTATTGAGGGGCGTGTTTCGGGGATGATGTTGGAGCTCCAGAGTAGCTTCTCACATCAGGAAGTTTCTTAGATCAACAGGCGGGAGGAATGAAAGCACATGTTTAATATTAACCAGAAGCACAAGCGACGGAAGCTTGACTTCCAACATGTGAGATGAAGTCAGTTCCAGGCTTTGAGTTAAAACATAGGAGAGGATCAAACACTATTAACAAGCTTTACTATAGCAATCCTATTTCTATTGTTATCTTTTGGGTTTTTTTTCCACTTTGAGGAATTTAGTTGTCTCTAACTCGATTAAAACACAAGTATACCACATGGATATAAAGTTAACGGCAAAAGTTTATATTGAAGTAAAGCTACCATCGTCAATCATACAAGGTTTTACTATATTTATTAAAATTCTCTTTACACTTGATGATTCCAACCAATGTATTATTATTATAAAGGCTGTGACTCAACGTTAAAACATTTTGATCATTTGAGGAATATATATATATATATATATACGGTACTGTAGAATATTAGATCCACTATTGATCCACATACAAGATAAAAGCCATTTCTGTCTACTTTGTAACCTTCAAAAAAATCTCTCAGTACTTCATATGATTACTATGTCTCTTACCCACTCCTGAAATGTTTGGTGGTCACATGACACTTACCGACTCTTAGGGTTTGGTCGTCCAGAAAGAAGTTAAAGTCATTGTTAAAATAATTATTGAGTTCTACTCCATGAGTCGTGACTGAAGAGCCAAGACATTGCAGTTGCACTTTCTTGACACTAGTGGGAGGCAGAAAACCCTTTTTCAATCTAACTTATTGCTGTTTTAAAGTGTCGAGGTGTGATTTTTTTGTCATTGATGTCAAAGACCTTTTTTTCTAGGATTGGATCCCAACAAACTTTATATATATGTATATTTCAAATAAGATTTTCTGATACATAAATAATGTCTTGTTAAATATTAGAATACAATTTAAGGTGAATAGCAACATCAAGTTTGACTCAAAATACCTTAGGGAGGTATTTTGTAAAAGGCTGAAAACCAATATATTATGGTTTGAAAATCATGTTGGTGACCTTTAATCCCTACATTTTAAACAGGATGCATGTTTTAAACTGCTTATGAAATGATAATTCAAAACATGAATTTCTTCAAACCTGTTCATGAATAAGGATGTACTTGAAACAGGAAGTGGAGCACCTATAATTAAAAAGCCATTTGTGTACTCACTTATGGCTGAGGAAAAGGTCGTTTTTGAACCTCTGTATGTTTTAAGACTGTTGTTGGAAACAGGAGTGCCTAGAGAAAACACATTTAAGAACACAAACTTGCATTGAAGTCAAGTTTGTGCCAAGAGTTTCCTTTAGGCTGTAATTGAACTTTGTAATATGAAGCCCATCTATTTCGTTACCATGAAATGATTTGAAAAATTGCAGCAAAGCAAAGAAATCAAATGTAAAAGAATCAGCAGTAATAGAAACAAGCAACAAGTGACATCAAGACACACATATGCACTCTTACAAAAACTCTAATTACAGACACGAGTCTCTCAGCTTCTCCACACTTGAAGTAATCAGAGCAGGACTCGCTTCTCTGGAGAGAAAGAGACGCTAACATAGTCGTGTCGACTGCCATGTCAGTGAAGAATATGTGAGCTCTGTCTTGATCTGTGACTATGGACAGAACTATGGAGTTCGCACTCTGCGACCAAGACAAATATATGTGACTCATGGGTGAGTCATTGATGAGATTAGGGTCAAAATTTGATCCAAAAACGTTTTTGAAGCAACATTAGTACAGTACAAGTGTCTTGGGCTCCTTTTCACGAGTGAGGGAAAGAATCAGTGTATTAGACTATCAACTTGGGTAGTGAATTAAAGAACAAGATGCAGGTCAAATATTTTCTGGTAAGGAATAAATAAAGTGAGGGAGAAACATAGGATAATGACATTACTTTATACCAAGTGTTAATGTATAAAATTAGATAAGCAAGATAAAGCTTTAAAGAAAATTGTGATTGTGATGAATCTATTATTTGACCTGTTTTCACAGAGACAAGCCAATGTGAGGTCAACGGATCGTCGTCTTCAACCTTCTGAACCTGCAAACACTCACTTTCCCCATCAGTCTCACCACTTCAGTGTCTAGAGAGAGTCGCTGCAAACCATCACCCAGGTAATAAAAAAAAAAAATCTTTGTCTGTTATAAAGAATGAGTTAGAAAAGTGTGGCTGGTGGGCCACAGATACTTGTTTATTATTGACCACTAGTTTAATATATCTTGTTAAAAATTATTGGTTTAAGGACTTATTTGCTTCAATTTCCTTATTAATAAGCATTTCTGTTGCCAAGAATAAACAATACAATATAAAGAGTCTGGAAGCCCAACTTGATCAGAAGATTATATCAAGACGAATAGCTAGTAGTTTGGAGGTTCTGCGGCAAGAAGGAGCTGTCTCGCCTGCAGTTAACACAAAATTCTGACCTGCTCTAGTAGAAGAACTCACATTTCCCTGATCCTTAAATCTCTTCACTGGCTGCCTGTTTCTTTTAGGATCAATTTTAAAATTCTGGTTCTTACTTTCAGAACTATTCATGGTCAGGCTCCTCCTTAAATCAGTGATCTGATCCAGCCTTACACCCCAGGTCGGGCTCTGAGGTTTGTGGATCAGAATCTACTGATGGTTCCACGCACACGGTTCAGGACCAGAGGAGAGAAATCCTTCCAGGCTGTTGCTCCTAAGCTTTGGAACGATCCTCAAACACAGAGGTCTCCTTCTGTGTTTGATGGATCTACTGACTCCTTTGAGAAACATCCTATTTGTACAGGCTTTTTCCTGTTTCTTTGGGACTCCTGTGTTTGTCTAATGTGTCTTGACCTTTTAAAGTATTTATTTTAACTGTGTATTGTTTTTTGCTTTATGACCCTGGTCTAGAAAGGCGCTTTACAAATAACCATTACTTACTTACTTACTTACCTACTTCAAGCGTTCAGATGTGGAATAAATAGTAATTTTTTGCTAATCCTGTCGAGTGAAAATAGAAGCTAGTGGCGGCAACATAAGTGATTTGCTTCAAGACCTTAGCCAAAAACACTTCCATATTCACAACTACGTCTTCAATCAGTTGTTAGAAATCCATTCAGGACGCCTTCGCTAAAGGAAATACATTTGAGAAAAAGAGCAAGCGTTTGAGATACCCACGGTCAAATTCCACCGGGTCAAGACAATAGTCCTTGTGAATACAGTGCAAGAACCACCATCAGAGAGAGTTTTTTTGTTCTAGTGGGAACATTGTTACATGCATGTACCGCTGCCATTTGGAAAAACAGGATTTTAAAACCGATTTAAAATTGGCTATTTTTAAAGAAAACCATCACAGTAATTCACATCTCATTTAAAAAAAAAGGTGTAGAAACACTATGCATGTAAAAAGAAAATGTTCCGCCGAGCACTTCTTCTCAAAAGCCGTCTGCCTACTTAGTCAGTAGATAAATATTGGTTTTAAGGTGTCAACTCACAATAAAGTTCAATATTTACTGATCTATTATGTACAATGACTATAGAAGAGCATGTTGTCAACATGACCTGGATCCAGAGAGCAGGGTGGTTTCTTGAAACTGTGTTCATTGTTTAAGGACTAGCACAATTGTTTAGCACACATTTAGGAAAACATATAAATGATAATATAATCATAGGTGTAATGTTTTTTTGTCTGGATGTGTACGGGACTTACGCTCTTTCTGCCCCAGCCTAAAGCGGACTCTTAACAAACTGTGACTTTTGGCACTTCCCCATTGGCTTACCATTAATTTCAGATGTTTCCCCTTCGCTATAGCCTAGCTTGCGGTATGGATTTTAACCCCCACCTCCTACGCCGATTGGCGTGGAGTCATTAGAATTACAGTAGACAACCTTATCGAACCCAGAAGTTTTAAAACATTGTTCGCTACGATACAAGATGTTTGCCATTTGCAACACATTCATCATACATAAATATCACTTGTCGCATTGTGCCTGGCGAACCAAAGCTTTGGTCCTGGAGAGTTGTTTTTTTTGTTGTAAAAACAATGTAATTTTTTGGTTAAAAAGGTGGTGCACCAAAACATTACGACCAATATATTAGGATGTTTCTTATTTGTAGCAGAGTTACGGTCGTGAAGACTGCGGAGTATGTTTAAAAATGTCAACTCTGCATCTTATTTTTGCATTTTCACAACCAACAGCAAATAAAAAATACATTTTACAATTTCTTATTTAAAGTGTTGTCTCTCTTTGCTTCAGTTTTCTCCTGTGTTGGCGTATTCTGATGGATCAGAATGTCCACCTCTAATAACATCGCCCAGGCCAGGAAACTGGTGGAGCAGCTGAGAATCGAGGCCGGAATTGAGCGTATTAAGGTTTGTCAGTGTTTCCCACTTTCATTTTCCACCAACCTTGAATATGGTTTGCTAATTTACAACCGTATTTTCATGCTTGTGATCAATATCACTGCTCTTTATTTATTCCATCTATGTGATTTTTATGTCATTGGTGGTTAATGAGTGCAATCGGGCAGCAGGTGGCAGCAACATTATGGAATTTGCTTTCACAACAGTAGACGAGGGCTATTCCATTTCTTTACAGGACACATTATACAGTATTCCCTGACAGTTATGAGAGCCCCCCAAGACTAAATACAGGCAGACAGAACCAAACATGAGTCACTTTAAGATGATGGGAAAGCATAGAAAAATGACTAAATTGAAAAAAAGAAAGTGGGATAAACAACATCAACATGTGTAGTTTTGTCTTTGTGTTTAAGCTTAAAATATATATATTTTCTCTTCAGCTTCACAACACAAGATTTTATAATAATTATTATAATATTAAATATAATAGGTGGTAAAACTAAGGACCAACATTAAAAGGGAAGTCAATGCGGAGGTGCCGCAGTTCATAAGGTGTCCACTTGAGGCTGGCTGAAGAAGACCAGAAGTCACATACACAGCCAGCCACAAACTGTGCAGGGGTGATTTAATAATTTATTTAATTTATGTAAGACAAATCCTAGTTTGTGTTTACAACACTGAAAATACAAGATTCGGATTCGGATTCTGAATATTAAATACCAACATATGAACATAAAAAGGCAGAAATGTTAACCCTTGTGTTATCTCACGGCCAAGGTGACCTGGTGGCCTGAAAACAAATGTGTTCATGGTATCCCTTGTGTTGTCTCTGGGTCAAAGGTGAACGACCCCCACCACTGCATATGTATTTCTAGAAGCCAGGGAGGTCGTTGTCCCAAGGGATACCACAAAGACATTTGTTTAGGGGAAACGGAGAAAGTAAATAAAAGTAAATAAAGGTTGTCGGGTTTTTTTCCAATTAAAAAGTATTTGTGGATATCATATTTAGACTTTAAATAATTATTAATATATAATTAATCATTTTTAATTGTTATATATTGAGTGGACACAAGAAATACATGAAAAAACGACAAATGAAACAAAGGAAAAGTAAATATAAGTTCATGAAGTTTAAATAAGAATTAAATATATATTATTAATAGAAAATATATCTTGTCATACAGATTTCTTTAGTTGAGTTTCCTCATATTCATAAATAAAATCATCAAATGTTCTATAACTTAAATCTTTTCATCCGTGTTTTAGTGTTTGTTTAAAAAAATATTTGCAGCCAAATGAAACACGGCCTCTCATGACCTCCTGGATAGAGGTCAAGATTCCACACTTCTTGAAACTGAGCTGTTTCCTTCCTCAGGTATCCAAAGCAGCTGCAGACTTGATGAGCTACTGTGATCAGCACGCCCGTAGTGACCCCCTTCTAGTCGGGGTTCCTACCTCCGAAAACCCCTTCAAGGACAAGAAGCCCTGCATCATTCTATAGCTTACCTCTGCTGCCGTTTCTTCTCCATCACACACACACACACACACACACACACACACACACACACACACACACACTTCTACAACACGATGAGTAAACTAGCTGCACACACACACGCTGGCTCTCTCACCAGGGGTCTTCATTTTACCGTATTATACTAATACACACACAAAAAACACTCTGGAAAAGCGCCATAGCCTGCAGTCAGAGCTCTGGGGGGAAGCTCACCAGGAGCACGAGCCAAGGTGCTCGGTAATACTTCTACACGCTGGTAGCAAAACCTTTACAGGGAAATTTCTAAATCTTAATCTCGAGAGAAACGATGAGCGTCACGATCTGCTGCAACCAACCGACTGGTCATCGCAGCGGCCGCCAGCGTGTACCTCCGCCCTCACCAACTGACCGTCTCTGCCTGTGGCCACAGCAGCGGCTCCTTTAGCCTTTGGCCGAAAAAGAAAAAAAAAAAAAAAAAAAACCTCCACCTGTGCCGACTTGTACAGAAACGTCTCTAGATGCTGATCTGCAGACCTCAGGTCAGCATCTACAGCGTGACACAAGCTCTCAGCTCCAGACGTTTACTGTATTTTTCTGAAGAGATTCTCAGTGGTGAAACTTCTACGTGTGGGTGTTTTTGTTGGAGCATTGATTAGCAGATGATACTGTATATTTGATTGTTTTGCAGCTCAGCAGTGTAGGAGTCCCTTCAGTGGTCAGATTAAGGATCACGTCCAGGGATTACTGTAGTCATTTTAATAACACAATTGCCTGCTGGGATTATGGGGAGCAGCGAGGTAGCAGCAGGGTGTAAAGGTGTAATAACAAAGCCATTACATGAAAACCAAACCCCTTTATTTTGACTTGATCAGATTAGAATAAGAACTTCCTCGGCTTGAGCGCCCCCCCCTTCCCGCCCTCTCCCTCCCCTGTTTGTCTCGATATCTTTTTCTTGTCTTGAAAACTTGATTGTAAAAACTGAAGAAAAAGAAGTGAAACTAAATGTACAAACTTTCGTTTTGACATGTGCAGAAGTTGATACAAGTAGTTGTTATTTTTGTTTGTTTGTTAGTTTTTATAAAAAATGATTTTCTTCTTGATATGGAGTTCCTGAAATCTGGTCAGTTAAGTATAAATACCCTGTACAGCGTATGTGAGATACAAGCTCACGATGAGTCTGGTTTTTGTCCGACCTCATCTCGATTTTAACTCGTGTGCCCATGTAACAGAAGGTCCGGAAGGTTGTTTGGATCGATGCTAATGTAGAGTCAGAGGATCAGACTAAAAGCCAGTGCGGCCAAACACACACACACACAGTTAACGGTTTTAAACCAATCACAGGTAGTTCAAAATTGACTTTCGTTTGATTGTGGGTTCATCCGGGCGATCAGCCTCCACCTTCTTGTTGTTGCTCTCAGCGAATATAAAGTGTCCACAGCAGTGTCTCCCTGAGAAAACGGGAGAGAAACATCCGTGCTGCGTTCAAAGACACCGCACAAAAAGGCCACAATGCTACTTTAAACTTCAAATAGAAGGTACAAGATAGCTTTTTTTTCAATCCAGCCATTTATTTTCAACTTGGACATTTCATAGTTAAGCAAAACTCTTTACACCCCCTCACACTTTAGGACAGTATGGAGTAATTTTGCCGCCTTTTATTTTTTAATCGGTATTTTAGATCATGGTGCTAGAATCTTCTTATGGCCTTGTATTCACCTGAAACTCATTGTGTCAAGCCGTGTGTTACCATCTAATGTTTCAGCTTTGGAAGGGTTGTCGTCACTTTAAATTGGTCCAGGGAAAGATAAGGAAAGGATGCTGACCAGTTTCGGAGGCATGGGTTTTTAATTTTTTAATTTTAAATAGATTTAAGTTAAATATTCAGCCAAATCTTAAAATGGTGTGTGAGTCTGGTTGTTTGAAGAGAAGAATAGGGTTAAAGAGACGCTGGTAAGAAAACCGAGGTTGTGTTTTTGTGTACGGACACACAGTGCCTGCACTGTAGCGTCACAGTCGCACAACTTCAGGTCAGGGTGAGTGTGACCGGAGGAAAGGTCATGCATGTGTGTGTGTGTGTGTGTGTACTCATGCTGCTAGGGAAATGTTTCATCTATTTTAAGAGAAATTAGTGCACAAAATATGAATTTAATCATGTTCTTTCTCCATCACCAGCAGAGTTATTTTTGAAATAATATTTTGGCAGGGAACAAGGTCAGTACTCTTTTAACCCCAGTAGGGGGCGATACAAATCGTAGCTAATCTGCAGACGTTTAAATGTTCATCAGCAGCCATGTGTTGACCAGCATTAGTTTACAATGTAAACACATTGGAGGGACAATTTATTCATTTATTCTCTTTAAAATTCACAGACATTCCACTTGAAACAGGCGATTCAATTTCAAACCACCCAACTCAACGAATAGAAAAAACATCTATATTTCTAATTACAATACAACTGTTGATAAGCATTTAGACGTAACTGGTCTCAACTGAAAGATGGCATTCGATGGTCACGTCTGGTCCCTGGTACACTTTCAAATGGACCATCCTCGCTCTCATCTTCTTACTTTCAGATCTCTCGTGCAGGCATTTAGTGTACGTGTCTCATTTGCCTTGATTTTACTGTAAAGAAAATATATCTATTTTTTGTAACTGTTTTTTCTGATGTGCCATCACTCATTCTTTGATTTCTCTTGCACACTGTTAATATTTTGTGAATATTGCTGTTCCAAAAGATGATATTGAAAAGTAGATAACATTAATAAAAAGATGATATAATACAAAAGACTTTGACTCTTTTATATGTTGGTTTTTGCTGTTGGAGCCGCATTATGTGTTACTCAATACAAGAATAATGTAACAAATTAGCTACATGAAAGATAAAAATATATTTGCCTTATTTTTTGAGTATTGAGGTTATTGAGATTATTTTTACTTCTGCATTGGTATTAAAACCTCAAAATAGTGTCATCTAAACATGGACACCCTGCATCAAACCTTTTTTTTATATCATGATAAAAGAGGATTATTTGGACAAATGTAAGACTAGCTTCCTGCCTAAAGCATGACACATCAGTTTGTTGGTCTCGGTCCACATGGCAGCACATGCTGAACGGACAGATTGAACGGAACATGAAGTGCAATGTTCAGAACTTGCTGCACAGCGTGAACAAGCAGGTATTAACCTCTCACGTTTCACAGGAATGTCATTGTCAAAAAGCTTGTTCACTCACACCCTTCGCCTCCCTCTCCTTCCTTTTCTTCTTTCGCTTTCAGTGGGGTTAAGGTCGAACACTGTCGACCAATCAGAGGCCAGCGTTCCTGCAGCTGATACACCCCTGCCCGACTGCTAGTAAACAAATGGGAGGTCCATGTGAGAGTGTTCTCTGGGAGTTTTAGGCTGACATGTGAGGCTGAAGGGTGGACCGAGGGGAAGGACCAGGGCAGGACAAGAGCTACATCCACATACCTGATCATGTGCAGAGAGCAGAGACGGGAACATTTGGAACTACATATCAACAGTTGTGTAATTCCACTGAAAGATTTTTGACTTTTGTTACCAGCTATTGTAAGCATTAATCCTTCCTTCTAAAGTGTAGTCCCCACCCAAGCCTGACACAACAGCTGACTAAAATGACCTTTTGGAAACCTCCACATGTTGTCACGATGACATCGTCACAACCTGCAACTCAATAATGGAATTAGCTTAATAAAATAAATGAGTAATCCCCGAGATAAATTTCACAGACGTGAACAATTCATAATTTTATTGTGATTACTATTAAATAGAAGTTCAAATTTATTTATGGAAAGTATGTTGAATATGTTTACATCAAACACTAATATTTAAAAAACAAAACTTTAAATTAAATTTTATTAATTGAATGTGTAATGGTTAATTTAAGGAAACAAACAAATAATATGATAATTAACAACAAGAAAAACTGTTTTTATTGACTATGTATTAAAAACAATATGTTGAAAAAGCAAAATTACAGCTAATGTGAAATATGAATATAATTTCAAAAGTTAGTTTTATTATTATGTAGCTTACCTTTTTAAAAGTATAAAGCAATATTAGCTTAGTAGCTAGTTAGCTAGAGATATGCTAAATTATAAGTGCTATTTAATATTAAGCTAGCTTGTGACAGAACTTGTAAGTGAAACTGACAGATAGCAAAACTTCTAGCTAGTTAGTCAGACACACACATCTCATAAATCATTTCTATAAATCATTTATTTTAGTCAACTCACAATTTTAAAGCATAAATTACTTTTAAAGAATCCACAGATAGCTTTTAAGGCATCACTTAGCATCTTCAGACAGGTTTAAGGCATAAATCAACATTTAACATATTTACAAAATTATGATTTATAGAAAATATGTTGACACCACTGTATACAACAAGGACCCTTTAAACAGATTCCTTTGAATTATAATTAAGAACCCCCCCCCCCCAAAAGGCCACAAAACTCCTATTGGATATAGGAATATATTTTTAGAAACGTATAAAAAGATGTATTAAAAACAAACTAAAAGACTTGAACTTTGAACTAAGTTAGTGATCTGGGAAGTCAGTTTTAAGCAACTTGTTAAAGGCGTACGTCAATAAAGAATTCTTATTATACTATTTCCTGTAATATCACTTTCCATTGAAAACAAAATATATTTTTACATCAGTTTCAATAGAAACAAATCCTCAGTTGACTCACCAAGACAGCAATCTCTTGCATACCAGACGTACGAAAGTCACACACGCTCCCATGTTGGTATCTTGAACCACATTCAAGGGCAGTTTTTCAAAGTGACCAGCGGTCCACTTGAGTCCGTTGTCAAGCATGTCCTGCGAGCTCCTTCATATCCAGAAAGTTACAGTGGTCCCGTGTGTCGGACATCATTGTTCAGGGTTCCTGAAGGACCAACTCTGGCACCCACTGGTTTTCTCGCCGTCTCTGCTGACAGTAGCTCAGGACTTCCTGCAGCCTGCAGTGGTCGCCCTGTTGATTCTGAAGGTAAAAAAATAATTCACATTAATCTTAATTTCCCAAGCTCAACTACAAAAGATCCAAGTGAATTGTTTGTTGCCTGTCTTTTAAATTGTAGATGTAATAAGGCCACCACCTTTCCAGGGTGTCCCATATTTCTTGCTCCATTTAGAGAAGCAGATGATGCTCATTGACTCTCTTTAAATATAGCATGTGCTTTTTGTCCTTTTTATTTGATTGTCTTTTAGTGTCAACGATAATCAAAAAAATATTATTAAATAATATAAGTGCCTAACTCTGTCTTTTTAAAAGTCTTTAAAAAGACAGAGTTTTCTATCAAAGTTGAGAAATGTGTTGAGATAAAAGGTGAAATTGACAAGGTTATGGTCATATTTCAAAAAACAACTTTTCATTAACAAAACATTCTAGTAATATATTCTGAAAGCTTAATAATAATATTAATTCATGTCACTTGGACTCGTCCATATCTTTTTTTGGAAGGAAGAGAAGAGTATTATTTGTTAAGATATGCACACAATGTGCTTTTGTAAAACATTTGATAACTTCACAAAGTGTGTTCATTCCTCTTTCTGAACTCCAGGAAGTACATATTAGAAGATCTTATTAAACATAGAGGAAGACAATTTGACAAGACACAAAAGACAACTTTCAAAGAAAGAAGCACAAATATAGAACAACAAGTGCTCTTGTTACATAACAAACAGGCCGGAAGAAGAAAACGTACCGTCACCAGCATGCAGTTGAAGTCACTGTGCTCTTCCTCGTTCCTGTTGAAGTCCACTGACCCCAGAAGCTGCTGGAGCCGCTGACCACGAGACACCCGTAGGATTGTAATGCCCATATCACAGCAGAAAGACTGGAGTAAAGTGAAGTGGATCTGCAGCGCCACGTCGTCCTCGTCCTCATCGTCCGCCACGAGCACACACATGACTACACTGTCCGGGTCTCTAAGAAAGTCAAAGCAGTGATGCTACTTAGTGCTGAACCTCTGGATTTGTCATTGACATGTACAAAATCATTGTTGTTAGCATTATTAAAATTAGTCTTTTATGTGTAATTGTGCACACGTGGCTGCTGTGATTGCGAAGAGAAGATGCGAGAGGTGCTTGAAGGTACAAAACTCTTTCTGAAATTAAATATTTTCCTCAATTAATCATTTGCTTGTGATGACTACTCACTTTTATATAGCAGCACTAGTGATGCAGTATAATGACAGTATTTAACGACACTACTCTAACTGAATTCTCTCAGTATTTCAAGTTCAAATGCTCAAGGTTTTCTGGTGTGACCTTCTATCCCAGGGGTAGGGAACCTGGTCCAGAAAGAGCCGCAGTGGGTGCAGGTTTTTGTTCCAACCGATCAAGCATGTACAGTTTAACCAATGAGGTTTCAGCTGAACAAGCAACACCAGACTGACAATCAACTGATTACACTCCTAAGACACCTGATTGGATAAAATGTGTCCTCTTGAATGGTTGGAACTTAAGGCTGCAAACTTTAAGAGTATATTACTTGCGTAAAGTTGAGAGTTGACATTTGTTTGTAATCATTTTTTGTTTTGTTGTTATGGTGTTTACATATCTATTTCTTATGTTTTTAGTCATTCTAACATTGTATTTCTTTTCTATTATGTGTGATTTATTTTGGAATATGGGCTCTTTATATACTCAGTATATAATTCTGATATTTAAATTAGTATTTCATTACTGTGGGACAAATACATTTTTATTTAATCTTATCTTGAAACTATTTCCTTAAACAGGTATGCACCTCCTTCACTTCAATTTTTACATCAGTGGTTTTGCATTTTTGTGTAACAGTGAGGACAGTGTGTGCAGATCCAAAGACTTAATAATAATGGTCATTGCATAACTTACTCAGAAAGAAGTTGAGCTGATTCATAGATGCCAACAGTGAGACAGTCTTGTGTCTGGGCTGTCATCAGTAACTCCTCAACAGCCATATCCATAGAAGCCAACCTGTAACCAGACAGACAAGGAAATTAAGTTCATTTAAAGTTGAATGCAGGTGACACAAGGATGGATTAAAGGTTAAGTCAATTTAAATCTAAATGACAGGTGTGCAGGTGTTAGAGGATGTAGACACATGAGCTGCAACAGTGACTGACTCATGGTCAACACATGCAGCATGTGCAGTAAGACTGCTGCACCACAACATATCTCGTCACGACATGCAATAAGCGTTAAAAAATTAATTAAAAAACTTGTTTAAATATGGGACGGATCGATTGCATTTGAGATTAACAGATTACTTTGGAGAAACGTTTCAATATAAATATAAAATGTTTACCTGTTCTCAACAGCGCTGGAGCAAAATACTTCACCGGGGATCATGTTTGCACGTGTAAAGCAATAAAATCCTCTTGGTTTCAAGTATTAAATCCTCGCTGACCATCATGTGCAGCAGTGTGTGTTGAATCCTGACCTGAACTGAAACTCACTCATACCTGCCTTTGATTGTGGGCGGAGCTACAACGTCAACGGTCCCGCTCTGAACTGAACGTAATGTACCTTTGTGACGTGTTTCCTTTGAAGTGTCTGGAGACACTGTAGTGTTTTTTTTTTTTTTTATTTTTTTAACAAGAATGAATGTCAAAGTGACTCTAAACTACGTTGATTCTGCAAGAAGGGAGCACATCTGAAAGTTACGTAATGTTGGGGGCGTGTCTAGCGTGTGCGTGTTTTGTTTTGGTGAGGAGGCGAGCAGAGCAGCTGGAGAAAATCCTTCAAATGAATAAGCGAATATAATAAAGTGCACCTGCATTTTTTTTGGGGGGGGGGGGGGGGGTTCCACCCTGGCCGGTGGACCACATGGAAGTCGTATTCAGCGATTTTTCCAACCAATGAGCTAGCTGACCTTCTGGCCTCACTTGACCTGGTCAACCATCTCAGAATATTATTTACTGAAGGGAAGGATCAACATTCACCGATCTTGCTGCTCCATGCTTGCCATAAACCAGTGATGGACTTTAAAATTCTGGTTCTTACTTTCAGAGCTATTCATGGTCAGGCTCAGGGCCGGGTCTAGACAGGCATGTATGAGGGGGCAGCCACAAATCTTGAGGGGGCATTGTGCTGTAACTTACTTACTTACATGTAAGTTTGAGGGGGCATAACATTTATTTGAGGGGGCCAGGCCCCCTCTTGCCCTTGCCTAGACCCAGCCCTGGTCAGGCTCCTCCTTACATCACTGATCTGATCCAGCCTTACACCCCAGCTCGGGCTCTGAGGTCTGTGGATCAGAATCTACTGATGGTTCCTCGCACACGGTTCAGGACCAGAGGAGAGAAATCTTTTCAGGCTGTTGCTCCTAAGCTTTGGAACGATCTTCATCTCTCTCTGTGCTTGATGGATCTACTGACTCCTTCAAGAAACATCTTAAGACGTTTCTATTTGTTCAGGCTTTTCCTAGATTTTCTGGAACTCCTGTTGTGTTATCAATTTGATCTTGATCTTTAAAATATATACTTTATTGAACATTGTTTTGATTGTTTAAGCGCTTTGTGTCCCTGGTCTGGAAAAGCGCTATATAAATAAACAATTCTTACTTACTTACTTAAACTACATATTATTGGTACAACATGAGTAACCTGCACCAGTTGCGCTGCCAAATCCCGGCCCAAGAAAACACTGCATGCCACTATGGGCACAGTACGAGTCAGTGCACCTATGGAGAGAATTGCAGTTGACTTGATGGTGCCCTTGAATGAGACAGAGAGACACAATAGATTCTTACTGGTGGTGCAGGACTATTTCAGTAAGTGGGCGGAAGCCAATCCCCAACGAGCGAGCGACAACGGTGGCAGAGAAGATTGCCTCTGAGTGGGTACGCAGATACGGCGCTCCATACTCCCTCCACAGTGACCAGGGCACCGACTTCAAATCAGCCGTCTTCCAAGGAATGTGCGAGCTGTTGGGGATTGAAAAGACATGAACTACCTCTTTCCATCCTCAGTCAGACGGTCAAGTGGTACGCTTCAATGCCACCCTACAGAAAATCCAAGCCACTACAGCAGAACTATGTCACTGGGATTGGGACCTTATGATTCCATAGGCACCTGATTATATGGACCAAAAGAGTAAAAAAGAAAGTCCTGAAGTTCCTACCCTTCTACGAGGGCCCTTACTTTGTCGTAGGTCAACAGGACGACCTAATCTATAGCATCAAGAAGAGCTCCAGGTCCAAGACCAAAGTGGTTCATCGTGGCTCAAGCTCAAGCACTCAGCATCAGGGAGAGAGACTAGTCGGCTGCCCACTGGTACCTCTTCCACGACGACCACCAAGAGTGCGCAGAGCTCCAGACATGTTTGGTGACTGGCTGAGTCACTAAACCTGGTGTGATGATCACCTGAGTGAGGGTGTAGGCGGATCGCTGCCTTACTCAGGTCAAAAAAAGCACTGTTACATTGTTTACAATCGTTGTTTGTTAAAATGTATATTAATGTTGTTATCTTTTTCACAGATATAGGATGATAAGAGTAAGGAGAATGTTCATTCTGATATTATTTTTAAAAAAAAAGGTTTACTCAATTACCTTTTGTGTGTTAATTGAGGATTTCGGCGCATGTATACGTTATATACGACTATTGTGATGCTCAAGCTTTAATACCTTGTGACTTATATTGACTGGAATGTTTAAAAGTAAAATTGAGCAACTGTTTACAGAGTAGTGTACATATTTGTTATGGACACTTTGTTGCATTTACATGTGAATGGTAAGGGTTTAGTCATTTCAGTTTACACACTCGATGGCGATCATTCCCATGTCAGGTTTTCTCCCGCTTAGAATAGCACTGAGGGACTCTAGGGGTTGAGATGAGTATTGTGGGAATGTTTGCAAGTGTGATGTCACATGTCCTGTTTATAATGTGTACTATGTCCTGGGGTGATGTTAAGGGTTTAATTATAATCCAATAGACATATACACGTATACATAGACGCCGCATTGACTGCTGCCGCCCACTAGAGCGGCGTGTATACAGGGCGGCCATCTTGGTACATTGCCACTCGCTCCTACAGTGGAATGGAAACTTTTTTTTATTATTATTATTATTATTATTATTATTATCAAAGCAGCCTGTATCATATACAGCAACATGAATGAATGAATGAATTATCAATTTTGGTGACTTAGAAAGTTGTGTCAATGAAATGAGGTTCAGAGCATGGCTTGTGAGTTATTATGAGTGACTGGTAACTTCTCTGAGGCCCTTTTTAGTTGGTCTCAGAGATCCTTGGATACAAACGCCCAAAAACACTAGAATGGGAATTTACAATCTTCATCCAAACTATACGGACAGTGAGTTACCAGCGCCAAACAATCAATCAATACAATGTGAAAATTGCTTGGAAAATTGTTCTGGATTCAATCATATGAAACTTTTTGGGTTGACTAAGAAACTCAGGAATTTGGAGTGGAGGTTTTGCTTCTAGATCAAGATATTAGTTGGAAGATGCGGTTGACACAAGTGGTAGGAAAAAAACATTTGAAAATTCAATTTAAATCAACAAAGTGGGCTTCATATAAAATACAGTAAACTGGAATGATTCAAGGATCTTTTTGGCTCACTTCAAAAATGTTGCCAGATGACGTTTAGTCTGCTAAAGCTATTCAAACAGTCTCAATTATAAGGGAACGTCTATATATATATTTTTTCTAGTGAATTGATTTTACACTGTGAATCATTAATTTAGTTTATCTAAGCAAATGAACCAGAATCCAAAGAAATCTAAGTGATACTATTTATAGCAAATCCTGAAAATGTAGTTTATGTGATGCTTTTAACCAACAAACCATTGCTTACAAAAAAGTAATATCAGATATTCTGTATATGCTCTTGTTGGTTGATTGTTTTGTTTGTTTCAGGAAGTTACCAATATTGTTTGAGACTGTGGTTAAAAACTAGATAGAATTTTCTTCTTTTTAATATTATTTATTTTGGTCTTTTATCAGGCTCACTTTCCACTTCGTTCTCAGTTGATCAAGACTCCTGGAACTATTCTGAGTAAAACAACCACAGCCACTTAATGACTCGCTTTTGTTTTATTAATAACACATTTCACTAATATATCCGTCGCTGTAATGGTGCTGATGTACTGAAACTATTGTGCATCATTTTTATATAGTTTTTGTGACAGATACTTGTAGTTAAATTGGAAAACAAAAAAAACATACACTTAAGCGATCATGCACGACATCTAGTGGTTAAAATGTAAACTTTGACTCCGGGGTGTGACAATTCCTAGAAGTTGGTCAGTCTTCGTGGAAGTGAGATTGCCAATATTCCAGATAACTTATCTGGAATATTGGCAATCTCACTTGTGTGTTGTAAAAAACTATAATAAACACAGTATACTTGAGGGAAACTATATAATGAAACGCATGTGGTTGTTTTATTCAACTACTTTCATATCATTGTACATTTAGTGTCAATTTAATTTAAGTAATGTGTCCTGTTTACTACACTATATATGTTAAATAAGTAATATATATGAATTATTTAAATGAAAGTAAATATATTGTGATAATAACATAATAATCATAACGTGTTATATAATTGTATTACATTTTACACTGCATTTTTAGTACCTACATTTTATTATTGCCATCGTGTTTTCAACTAGTTTTTTTTTTTTTTACCAACATCAAGGAGGTTTTGTTTTGTCTGATTTGTTTGTCTTACTAGTTATGATTTTAGAAAAGCTTAAAAAGTATCATAATGTACAAAAATAATAACCTAAGGGTTATACTTACTATTATACTATTACTGTTACCACTATACATTTCTAAATTACCTGTTTTTTTATTGGCCACTTGAGGGCGCTCGATAACCAGTGGTTGCTTTATTGTTTTTTATTTATTTATTTATTATTTTTGTTAACATCAGTCATATAATATTGTCTCTATTTCTTAATCAGACAAAAAGAGCCTTGTAACGGATTTTTTTTTCTATTTTCCATAATAGCAAAGCTCATGACCGTAGGTCGGGAAAAGCGAAAGCAATACCGCCCCTGCTGCACCAATTCGCCGACCAATCTCCAATTCCCAAACACCCTCACGCGAGAACAAGACCCCAAGATACTTAAACTTCTCCACTTGAGGCAAAGGCACAATCCCAACCCGGAGATAACAATCCATCTTTCTCCAGGTGAGAACCATGGTCTCAGATTTAGAGGTGCTGATCCTCATCCCAGCCGCTTCACATTCAAATGCAAAGTGATCCAGCAAGAGCTGAAGGTCGCAGTGTGATGAATCCATGAGAACCAAATCATCCGCAAAAAGCAGCGATCGGATCTTCAGGCCACCTTCCCCACCAGAGCTGTGCCTCGAAATCCTGTCCATGAAAACCAGAAACAGGATTCGACACATCCCTGAAGACCAACTCTCACCGGGAATACACCACCCACTGCGGGAATACAGTGATTGGACGGCCCTCAGTAGAGAGACTCTAGCTCCATATTCCCGATGCACCTCCCACAACTTCGCCAATGTCACTCGGTCATAGGCCTTCTCCAAATCCAAAAGCACATGTAGACTGGCAGGTCATACTCCCAGGCACCCTTGAGAACCCGGATACTCCAAACTACTGTTTGGTGCATATTCACAAAAAACAGTTAGAGTTATACCTCCATACAACCTAAACCATAAAATGTTTATTTTCAGATAAATAGGAATATATGGAATTATTGTACATCAATAAAAACATGATAAAACAAATCCTGTAATAACAAAGAAACAATACTAATGGTCGACTTCAATTTAAATTGGTTAGATAAAGCTCATTCCAGTTAAGGTCTCTCACAAAACAATTAAATCTAACACAAATGATAAAGAAACCAACAAGGATTATTAGCTCCTCAAAAACACTCTTAACTTAATTTTCACTGACAATTGTGATTGTGTTAGTAAAACTTACAACTTAATTACTGGGGTGTCAGACCACAATTCAACCCTGGTCTCAAGGCAACTCTCAAAAACTCGATACAGAAATCTAAATAGAAGAAAGGTCTATATTTCCTGTATTCCAAAGCGTGACATGGAGTCATTTGATACTGAAATAAATAATGCTGTCCAAAATGAGTTAGTTAGTGGCCAGGACACCAAGCAGACCTGTAGCACACTTAAAAGTGCCATCACTCAAATCCTTCATAAATTCACCAAAACACAGTTGCAAAACTTCAAAAGTAAAAAATCCTTGCCATGGCTCAATGAGTGGTTATGGCTTTTAATGAAGGAAAGAGATGCTGCTCTAAAAAAGGATCTGAAATCTAGCACCTTGATAACGGAAACATGTTTTATCCTATGCAATTCGGCTTCCGGTCAAAACATTCCACTGACACGGCATGCTGTTACTTTCTTGAGGTCATCAAATCCAAGCTGGACAAGGGAGGGGTGTTGGGGTCCGTGTTCCTCGATCTTTGTAAGGCATTCGACACTGTCAACCACTCAGTGCTGCTGAAAAATCATATTAATTTCAATCTTTCTGTAAACTCTATCAGCTGGTTTTAGTCGTACCTTGACAACCGTTCTCAGTGCGTTAGAATCAATGACAAAACGTCACCTTCTAAACCCTGCACAACGGGCGTCCCACAAGGTTCTATTCTAGGGCCATTACTATTCAGCTTGTACATCAACGATCTACCCTCCATCTGTGACGATGTGGAGGTCTTGATGTACGCTGATGATACTGTCTTCTTTACAAACAACCCCGACACAAATTCAGTAGCAACTAGGCTTGACAGGTCCTGCCTTACGTTGAACACGGAGAAGGCGGTCTCGATGTTCTTCTCGAACAGATAGATCCAAAGTGCTTTTCCAAATATCTATGTGGATTATTTCACAATCAAAAATGTAGAGGAAGAGAAATACTTGGGTGTCGTTTTGGACCCTACACCTAATTTTAAAAAAACATCTGAAAAAGGTCTGCAATGTGATGAAATTTAACATTGGCAACTTTAAACACACCAGGAGCTCCTTATCATTGCGAGCAGCAAAATGTTATTTTAATGCAATGATGATTTCAGATTTTTTGTACTGCTTGTCATGTTCCAAAGCGAAACCCACAGTTTTAAACTCGCTTAGATCTTTGCACAGCAAGGCCTTAAAAGTCTTTGATCAAAAACCTTGGCGTTACGACCATTGCTTCTTCCTTGAAAAACATAAAATCTTGAGCTTTGACAACTTGATAAGGTTCTCTAAAGGCTGGTACATAAAGTCCTGCATGATGCTGCCCCTCCTCCCCTAAAGACCTGTGTACAGCCACGCTCTCAACTAATAAGCAGAGCTTTAAGGTCAGTGTCCAGGGGCGACTGCAATGTTCCCAAAAGAAAGTCTGCGTTCACTGAATCAGCCTTTTCACACAAAGGCATCAAAGAATGGAACAGGCTCCCAGACAATCTAAGGAACAAAGCAGTTTTTTCATCGCTTCTCACAGGCTGTCATCAACTATTTTTTAGACCACCAGTCCTGCGCGCACTAATAGTACCAGATGGGTATTTGGCCATCAGATGAGATTATTAGATTGTACTTTGTTTTTGTATATTATTGTGTTTTTGCTTTATTTGTATGTGATGTATTATGTAAACTGTCTGCATCTTTGTTGAGGACTACGAATGGAAAGTGGCATTGTGATAAAACTGGTGCAGCTATCTTTTTAATTGAACTGCACTTTGTCCTTTTAAATAAACTTAACTGACACAATTGAGAGCATTTCCTTTTTTTTGTAGTAAGACCATTTGTTTAAAACAAACAAAAGAAAAGTTTATTTAACGGAAATAACTTCCACAATATGTATTAAAAACAATATATCGAAAAGCAAAATTACGACTAATGTGAAAGATGAATATCATTTCAAAAGTTAATTTTATTATGATTTAGTTTACCTTTTTAAAAGTATAAAACAATATTAGCTTAGTAGGTAGTTAGGTAGAGATATGCTAAATTATAAGGGTTATTTAATATTAAGCTAGCTTGTGACAGAACTTGTAAGTGAAACTGATAGAAACTTCTAGCTAGTTAGTCAGACACATCAGTCATTTCTATAAATAATTTATTTTCTTAAACACACAATTTTAAAGCATGAATAAAAATAATAACATTAACAATATTTACAAAATTATGACATGTGTGTCAGGGTTCCTGAAGGACCAACTCTGGCACCCACTGGTTTTCTCGCCGTCTCTGCTGACAGTAGCTCAGGACTTCCTGCAGCCTGCAGTGGTCGCCCTGTTGATTCTGAAGGGAAAACAATAATTCACATTAATCTTCTTTTCCCAAGCTCAACTACAAAAGACCCAAGTGAATTGTTTGTTGCCTGTCTTTTAAATTGTAGATGTAATTAGGCCACCTTTCCAGGGTGTCCCAAATGTCTTGCTCCATTTAAAGATGCAGATGATGCTCATTGAATCTCTTTAAATATTCTGGTGATATATTCTGAAAGCTTAATAATAATATCAATTCATGTCATTTTTATATGCTTGAAGTTTAAAAACATAAGGTTTATTATTGTAAATTATTACTTGGACTCGTCCATATCTTTTTTTGGAAGGAAGAGAAGAGTATTATTTGTTAAAATATTCACACAATGTGCTTTTGTAAAACATGTGATGACTTCACAAAGTGTGTGGAAGTACATAGTAGAAGATCTTAAACATAGAGTAAGACAATTTGACAAAATTTGACACAAAAGACAACTTTCAAAGAAAGAAGCACAAATATAGAACAACAAGTGCTCTTGTTATATAACAAACAGGCCGGAAGAAGAAAACGTACCGTCACCAGCATGCAGTTGAAGTCACTGTGCTCTTCCTCGTTCCTGTTGAAGTCCACTGACCACAGAAGCTGCTGGAGCCGCTGACCACGAGACACCCGTAGGATTGTAATGCCCATATCACAGCAGAAAGACTGGAGTAAAGTGAAGTGGATCTGCAGCGCCACGTCGTCCTCGTCCTCATCGTCCGTCACGAGCACACACATAACTACACTGTCCGGGTCTCTAAGAAAGTCAAAGCAGTGATGCTACTTAGTGCTGAACCTCTGGATTTGTCATTGACATGTACAAAATCATTGTTGTTAGCATTATTAAAATTAGTCTTTTATGTGTAATTGTGTAACAAAAACGATTTCCTTAAAACAGGTATGTTTTCATGCTTCATTTAAATTTGACCATCAGTGGTTTTGCATTTTTGTGTAACAGTGAGGACAATGTGTGCAGATCCAAAGACTTAATAATGATGTTCATTACATAACTTACTCATAAAGAAGTTGAGCTGATTCATGGATGCCAACAGTGAGACAGTCTTGTGTCTGGGCTGTCATCAGTAACTCCTCAACAGCCATATCCATAGAAGCCAACCTGTAACCAGACAGACAAGGAAATGAAGTTCATTTAAAGTTGAAGTTGAATGCAGGTGACAAAAGATGATGATAAAAATGAATCTAAATACTTGTTTAATTATGGGATGGATCGATTGCATTTGAGATCAACAGTTTACTTTGGAGAAACGTTTCAATATAAATATAAAATATTTACCTGTTCTCAACGGCGCTGGAGCAAAATGCTTCAACGGGGATCATGTTTGCACGTGTAAAGCAATAAAATCCTCTTGGTTTCAAGTATTAAATCCTCGCTGACCATCATGTGCAGCAGTGTGTGTTGAATCCTGACCTGAACTGAAACTCACTCATACCTGCCTTTGATTGTGGGCGGAGCTACAACGTCAACGGTCCCGCTCTGAACTGAACGTAACGTACCTTTGTGACGTGTTTCCTTTGAAGTGTCTGGAGACACTGACGGGCTTGCACCGTTGCTGCTTGTGGATTATATATAAAAAATATGGGAACGTTTTTACTTAATTAATTCTGTGTTTATGGGTGTGAACTTAATTTCTAATGGCAATAAAATAAAGGTACAGCAGGTGCAAAAATCACTTGAGAGTTTTAAGTCTACATAGCATAGATTACAGCGCACTTACCACTTAGTTTGGTAAATCATTGCTACTGTAATAAAGTTGTATCTTTCTATTCTCTCCACATAAACAATGCGCACATGGCTAATTAATATGGTAATTTATTCACGTGTAGCGACTTCAGCTGATAATACTTCCGTGTCAACAGAGAGAGAGAGAGAGAGAGAAGCAGGCGATGAGAATCACTGCATGAGGAAGGTAACTTAGTCGACAACAACTTGTTAAATATATTATTTTGATTTGACTTGAATGAATGAATGTAACTCTAGATTGATATCAGAAAGTTATTCACCCACAGCACGGATAAAGCATTGAGGAATAAGTGGTAAGTGAAGTCCTAGCTAGCAAGTCTGTCTTAAGTTAATGCTAAGTTATCTAACATTATTCCTTGTATCAAGTCAACTATATTAATAGTAGTAGAGTTTCACCAGCATGAAACATAATAATAATAATAATAATAATAATAATAATAACAATAATAATAATAATAATGTCTATTTGTATAGCACCTTTCTAGATAATGTTGGTGATGGTCTGCTGGTTCTGCTCAGGACCTCTGCATCAATGATGATTTTGAGGAAGCTTGTGTTAGTTGACAGATACAGCCTATGGATGGTGCAGTGGTTCTCAAATGCTCTATCTTCAGGATGAAAAACATTTTTCCCTATCATCAAGTCTTGAGCCAATTTTTTTTAACCTTTCAAGTTTATTTCACAGAAAAACAGTACAGTAGACTTGTCTTGTTATTCGGTTTGTCTTTGACTAAAATAATCTTGTTTTTTCACCAGAAAAATGGCTACAGCTAAAGAAAAAATCATCAGCATTAACAACCCTATGGCAGTGGGGCTCAAGTCAAACTGGCTAGGTTCTCCACACTGTATCTGTTGATGATGTTCAAGACTTTTTCATCTGTGACTGAAAACCTACACAAGTATCTGCGAAGTCATACAGTAGACCCGGCCAAAGAGTACAAATGCGCTGTGTGTGCCACTCTAAAATATATGTGCACGGATGAGAAGGCTGCTGAGCTTTGTGACAGAGCAAAAACCTACTGTGCAGCCAACCCGATCCCAGAGTCATGTGCTGTTACCGGACAAAGGCAGAAGCAGAAACACATGGAGGACTATGTAGTGGACTCTAGTCATGGGGAAGTGAGTGACCTAGGTGATGCAGAGAAATTGTAAGTAAGTAAGTAAGTAAGTAAGTAATATTTATTTATATAGCGCTTTTCCAGACCAGGGTCACAAAGCGCTTTAACAATCAAAACAATACTCAAAAAATATATATAAAGATCTACCTTGCCTTGACAGGATGGTTGCTGAGATGGATCAGTGTTTTGTTGCAATGTGTTTTCAGCTTGCTGGATAAAGTCATGTTCCCGACCTTGACACAGGTCATTCAGGTCTCTCTGATCGTCCCAGTGTTCAGCTGCACTTGTGAATGGACATTCAGTTGCTGAGACGGCTCCACACTTGGCTGAGAAGCACAATGGGGCAGGATAGGCTTTACCATCTTGCCATCATGCCAGTGGAGACTGAGGAACTTTCCAAGCAAAGCCGTAGCCAAGTGATTGACCGCTTTGCAAAAACCGTTCTTAATTTATTCTTCTACTAAGGAAATAAAAGAACCCAGAGATGCAGGGGTGCTTTATTTTATTTTTATTTTTTACTTTTGTAAATGTTCAATTTGCAGATGTTTACTGAAAAAAAAAAAAAAAAAAAGTTTCATTGCTCACTCACTTTCAGTGCTGAATTTCTTTTTTTTTCTCGCGCACTTTGCACGCTCTAATGAATTATTTGTGCCCCATGTGTGCCCCAGTACAGTATTAGGTCTAGTGATGCCCCTGGCCTAGGGGGCATCGTCAAGAGATGCGTGAACCAAACCGCAAACCTTCCCTGCCAGAGCTGTGCCTCGAAATCCTGTCCATGAAAACCAGGAACAGGATTGGAGACAAAGCACATCCCTGACAGAGACTCTCACCGGGAATACCCAAAATTCCCGAAGCACCTCCCACAACTTCGTCCTTGGCACTCGGTCGTAGGCCTTCTCCAAATCCAAAAGCACATGTAGACTGGTAAGTCATACTCCCAGGCACCCTCGAGAACCCTCAAGAGAGTGAAGAGTTGGTCCGAAGTTCCACAGCCATGACAGAACCCGCGTTATTCCTCTTGGATCTGAGGTTGAACTAATGCTCGGACCCTCCTTTCCAGGACCTTAGAGTAGACCTCACCAGGAATGTTGAGGAGTGTAATGCCTCTGTAGTCGGCACACAACCTCTGGTCCCTCTTTTTAAATAGGGGGACCACCAACCCGGTCTACCACTCTTCAGGTACTGACCCAGACACCCATGCAATCTTGAAGAGACAAATCAGCGAAGACATCCCTTCAACACTCAGAGCCTTCAGCATTTCTGGGCAAATCTCATCAATTCCCACAGCTTTGCCACTTCGGAGCTTTCTGACCACCACAGCACAACTTCAGCACGAGAGATCGATGAAGCCAATCGGCCTCCAGCTCTGTCTCTACTAGAGAGGGTGGGACATCCAGGTTGAAGAGTTCCTCAAAGTAGTCTTTCCAACGGCCAACAACATCCTGTTTGCACAAACAACAGTCCGAGTTATACCTCCATCCGGGGGCTCAGCCGGGGGCTTGTGAGTATCTCCACACCTGCCTGACGCCCTATACCATGAGCAACACCGGAGAAGGACAGAGTCCAGAGCCCAAGCTATGCGTGGAGGTGAGCCCCACCAGATCCAACTGGTAACGTTCCCGCACCAACTCAGGCTCCTTACCCCAAATAGAGGTGAAGTTCCACGTCTCCAGAGCCAGCCGATGCAGCCAGGGTCTCGTACAGCTAGGCTCCCTGTTTCCACCGCCACCCAGTTGGCATTGCACCCGACTCCTGAGATGTTTCCAACAGGATAAAAGTAAAATGTTTATTTAAAAAAAAATAGGAATATATGTTATTATTGGGTATAAATAAAAACATGCTACAACTGAGGACATTTACTTTATTCTTTTCTTTTTTTGTGGAGTAAGACCATTTGTTTAAAACAAAAATATATATATATATATTTAACGGAAATAACTTCCATAATATGTTTTAAAAACAATATATTGAAAAAGCAAAATTACAACTAATGTGAAACATGAATATAATTTCATGAGTCAGTTTTATTATGGTGTAGCTTACCTTTTTAAAAGTATGAAGCAATATTAGCTTAGTAGCTAGTTAGCTAGAGATATGCTAAATTATAAGTGCTACTTAATATTAAGCTAGCTTGTGACAGAACTTGTAAAAGAAACTGATAGATAGCGAAACTTCTAGCTAGTTAGTCAGACACACAGACTTAACATCTCATCAGTCATTTCTATAAATCATTTATTTTCATCAACACACAATTTTAAAGCATTAATAAAAATAATAACATTAACAATATTTACAAAATTATGACATGTGTGTCATGTTTCCTGAAGGACCAACTCTGGCACCCACTGGTTTTCTCGCCGTCTCTGCTGACAGTAGCTCAGGACTTCCTGTAGCCTGCAGTGGTCGCCCTGTTGATTCTGAAGGTAAAAAAATAATTCACATTAATCTTCATTTCCCAAGCTCAACTACAAAAGATCCAAGTGAATTGTTTGTTGCCTGTCTTTTAAATTGTAGATGTAATAAGGCCACCACCTTTCCAGGGTGTCCCATATTTCTTGCTCCATTTAGAGAAGCAGATGATGCTCATTGACTCTCTTTAAATATATTGTGCTTTTTGTCCTTTTTATTTGATTGTCTTTTAGTGTCAACGATAATCAAATAAATATTATTAAATAATATAAGTGCCTAACTCTGTCTTTTTAAAAGTCTTTAAAAGTGTCTCATACATATTATATCCAACTTGATTTCTATCAAAGTTGAGAAATGTGTTGAGATAAAAGGTGAAATTTACAAGGTTATGGTCATATTTCAAAAAACAACTTTTCATTAACAAAACATTCTAGTAATATATTCTGAAAGCTTAATAATAATATTAATTCATGTCACTTGGACTCGTCCATGTCTTTTTTTGGAAGGAAGAGAAGAGTATTATTTGTTAAGATATGCACACAATGTGCTTTTGTAAAACATTTGATGACTTCACAAAGTGTGTTCATTCCTCTTTCTGAACTCCAGGAAGTACATATAAGAAGATCTTGTTAAATAACAAAGAAGAAAGAAGAAGAAAACGTACCGTCACCAGCATGCAGTTGAAGTCCCTGTGCTCTTCCTCGTTCCTGTTGAAGTCCACTGACCCCAGAAGCTGCTGGAGCCGCTGACCACGAGATACCCGTAGGATTGTAATGCCCATATCACAGCAGAAAGACTGGAGTAAAGTGAAGTGGATCTGCAGCGCCACGTCGTCCTCGTCCTCATCGTCCGCCACGAGCACACACATGACTACACTGTCCGGGTCTCTAAGAAAGTCAAAGCAGTGATGCTACTTAGTGCTGAACCTCTGGATTTGTCATTGACATGTACAAAATCATTGTTGTTAGCATTATTAAAATTAGTCTTTTATGTGTAATTGTGCACACGTGGCTGCTGTGATTGCGAAGAGAAGATGCGAGAGGTGCTTGAAGGTACAAAACTCTTTCTGAAATTAAATATTTTCCTCAATTAATCATTTGCTTGTGATGACTACTCACTTTTATATAGCAGCACTAGTGATGCAGTATAATGACAGTATTTAACGACACTACTCTAACTGAATTCTCTCAGTATTTCAAGTTCAAATGCTCAAGGTTTTCTGGTGTGACCTTCTATCCCAGGGGTAGGGAACCTGGTCCAGAAAGAGCCGCAGTGGGTGCAGGTTTTTGTTCCAACCGATCAAGCATGTACAGTTTAACCAATGAGGTTTCAGCTGAACAAGCAACACCAGACTGACAATCAACTGATTACACTCCTAAGACACCTGATTGGATAAAATGTGTCCTCTTGAATGGTTGGAACGAAAACCTGCACCCACTGCGGCTCTTTCTGGACCAGGTTCCCTACCCCTGTTCTATCCCTAGAAAACCTTGGTTGACATTCACCAAGATGGTGAGGCTGTGTGTCCCTATTCTACTAATGGAATACCTGTATGTTCTGCTGATCATTATCACAAACCAAGCCAATATTTAGTCTCTTAAGGATTGGTAACATGTTCTATGATAGTTTCCAGTTTAATTAGGTAGTGAGTTTGGTGGAAATCCTCTCGAAAATCTTTGATGCTTAGTATCTCTGCCCCTGAGCTCACAGTGTGGTTGCAATTCAAACAGAAACATAGAAAGAATGAGGAAACTACTTCGACATTACTACTTGGTTAACATCTTTCAACTACCTTTAAAGTTTGCTAAGCTTAAGGCTGCAAACTTTAAGAGTATATTACTTGCGTAAAGTTGAGAGTTGACATTTGTTTGTAATCATTTTTTGTTTTGTTGTTATGGTGTTTACATATCTATTTCTTATGTTTTTAGTCATTCTAACATTGTATTTCTTTTCTATTATGCGTGATTTATTTTGGAATACGGGCTCTTTATATACTCAGTATATAATTCTGATATTTAAATTAGTATTTTATTACTGTGGGGCAAATACATTTTTATTTAATCTTATCTTGAAACTATTTCCTTAAACAGGTATGCACCTCCTTCACTTAAATTTGCACATCAGTGGTTTTGCATTTTTGTGTAACAGTGAGGACAGTGTGTGCAGATCCAAAGACTTAATAATAATGGTCATTGCATAACTTACTCAGAAAGAAGTTGAGCTGATTCATAGATGCCAACAGTGAGACAGTCTTGTGTCTGGGCTGTCATCAGTAACTCCTCAACAGCCATATCCATAGAAGCCAACCTGTAACCAGACAGACAAGGAAATTAAGTTCATTTAAAGTTGAATGCAGGTGACACAAGGATGGATTAAAGGTTAAGTCAATTTAAATCTAAATGACAGGTGTGCAGGTGTTAGAGGATGTAGACACATGAGCTGCAACAGTGACTGACTCATGGTCAACACATGCAGCATGTGCAGTAAGACTGCTGCACCACAACATATCTCGTCACGACATGCAATAAGCGTTAAAAAATTAATTAAAAAACTTGTTTAAATATGGGACGGATCGATTGCATTTGAGATCAACAGATTACTTTGGAGAAACGTTTCAATATAAATATAAAATGTTTACCTGTTCTCAACAGCGCTGGAGCAAAATACTTCACCGGGGATCATGTTTGCACGTGTAAAGCAATAAAATCCTCTTGGTTTCAAGTATTAAATCCTCGCTGACCATCATGTGCAGCAGTGTGTGTTGAATCCTGACCTGAACTGAAACTCACTCATACCTGCCTTTGATTGTGGGCGGAGCTACAACGTCAACGGTCCCGCTCTGAACTGAACGTAATGTACCTTTGTGACGTGCTTCCTTTGAAGTGTCTGGAGACACTGTAGTGTTTTTTTTATTTTTTATTTTTTTAACAAGAATGAATGTCAAAGTGACTCTAAACTACGTTGATTCTGCAAGAAGGGAGCACATCTGAAAGTTACGTAATGTTGGGGGCGTGTCTAGCGTGTGCGTGTTTTGTTTTGGTGAGGAGGCGAGCAGAGCAGCTGGAGAAAATCCTTCAAATGAATAAGCGAATATAATAAAGTGCACCTGCATTTTTTTGGGGGGGGGGGTTCCACCCTGGCCGGTGGACCACATGGAAGTCGTATTCAGCGATTTTTCCAACCAATGAGCTAGCTGACCTTCTGGCCTCACTTGACCTGGTCAACCATCTCAGAATATTATTTACTGAAGGGAAGGATCAACATTCACCGATCTTGCTGCTCCATGCTTGCCATAAACCAGTGATGGACTTTAAAATTCTGGTTCTTACTTTCAGAGCTATTCATGGTCAGGCTCAGGGCCGGGTCTAGACAAGCATGTATGAGGGGGCAGCCACAAATCTTGAGGGGGCATTGTGCTGTAACTTACTTACTTACATGTAAGTTTGAGGGGGCACAACATTTATTTGAGGGGGCCAGGCCCCCTCTTGCCCCTGCCTAGACCCGGCCCTGGTCAGGCTCCTCCTTACATCACTGATCTGATCCAGCCTTACACCCCAGCTCGGGCTCTGAGGTCTGTGGATCAGAATCTACTGATGGTTCCTCGCACACGGTTCAGGACCAGAGGAGAGAAATCTTTTCAGGCTGTTGCTCCTAAGCTTTGGAACGATCTTCATCTCTCTCTGTGCTTGATGGATCTACTGACTCCTTCAAGAAACATCTTAAGACGTTTCTATTTGTTCAGGCTTTTCCTAGATTTTCTGGAACTCCTGTTGTGTTATCAGTTTGATCTTGATCTTTAAAATATATACTTTATTGAACATTGTTTTGATTGTTTAAGCGCTTTGTGTCCCTGGTCTGGAAAAGCGCTATATAAATAAACAATTCTTACTTACTTACTTAAACTACATATTATTGGTACAACATGAGTAACCTGCACCAGTTGCGCTGCCAAATCCCGGCCCAAGAAAACACTGCATGCCACTATGGGCACAGTACGAGTCAGTGCACCTATGGAGAGAATTGCAGTCGACTTGATGGGGCCCTTGAATGAGACAGAGAGACACAGCAGATTCTTACTGGTGGTGCAGGACTATTTCAGTAAGTGGGTGGAAGCCAATCCCCAACGAGCGAGCGACAACGGTGGCAGAGAAGATTGCCTCTGAGTGGGTACGCAGATACGGCGCTCCATACTCCCTCCACAGTGACCAGGGCACCGACTTCGAATCAGCCGTCTTCCAAGGAATGTGCGAGCTGTTGGGGATTGACAAGACATGAACTACCTCTTTCCATCCTCAGTCAGACGGTCAAGTGGTACGCTTCAATGCCACCCTACAGAAAATCCTAGCCACTACAGCAGAACTATGTCACTGGGATTGGGACCTTATGATTCCATAGGCACCTGATTATATGGACCAAAAGAGTAAAAAAGAAAGTCCTGAAGTTCCTATCCTTCTACGAGGGCCCTTACTTTGTCGTAGGTCAACAGGACGACCTAATCTATCACATCAAGAAGAGCTCCAGGTCCAAGACCAAAGTTGTTCATCGTGGCTCAAGCTCAAGCACTCAGCATCAGGGAGAGAGACTAGTCGGCTGCCCACTGGTACCTCTTCCACGACGACCACCAAGAGTGCGCAGAACTCCAGACATGTTTGGTGACTGGCTGAGTCACTAAACCTGGTGTGATGATCACCTGAGTGAGGGTGTAGGCGGATTGCTGCCTTACTCAGGTCAAAAAAAGCACTGTTACATTGTTTACAATCGTTGTTTGTTAAAATGTATATTAATGTTGTTATTTTGTGTTCTTTTTCACAGATATAGGATGATAAGAGTAAGGAGAATGTTCATTCTGATATTATTTTTAAAAAAAAGGTTTACTCAATTACCTTTTGTGTGTTAATTGAGGATTTCGGCGCATGTATACGTTATATACGACTATTGTGATGCTCAAGCTTTAATACCTTGTGACTTATATTGACTGGAATGTTTAAAAGTGAAATTGAGCAACTGTTTACAGAGTAGTGTACATATTTGTTATGGACACTTTGTTGCATTTACATGTGAATGGTAAGGGTTTAGTCATTTCAGTTTACACACTCGATGGCGATCATTCCCATGTCAGGTTTTCTCCCGCTTAGAATAGCACTGAGGGACTCTAGGGGTTGGGATGAGTATTGTGGGAATGTTTCCAAGTGTGATGTCACATGTCCTGTTTATAATGTGTACTGTGTCCTGGGGTGATGTTAAGGGTTTAATTATAATCCAATAGACATATATACATAGACGCCGCATTATCATAATTATCAAAGCAGCCTGTATCATATACAGCAACAGGAATGAAGGAATGGATTATCAATTTTGGTGACTTAGAAAGTTGTGTCAATGAAATGAGGTTCGTAGCATGGCTTGTGAGTTATTATGAGTGATTGGTAACTTCTCTGAGGCCCTATTTAGTTGGTCTCAGAGATCCTTGGATACAAACGCCCAAAAACACTAGAATGGGAATTTACAATCTTCATCCAAACTATACAGACAGTGAGTTATCAGCGCCAAACAATCAATCAATACAATGTGAAAATTGCTTGTTTAAATGCAGCATTGACACAGATGAGGTTTAACCTCATAACATTTTTCTGGAATCAATCATATGGAACTTTTTGGGTTGACTAAGAAACTCAGGAATTTGGAGCGGAAGTTTTGCTTCTAGATCAAGATATTAGTTGGAAGATGCGGTTGACACAAGTGGTAGAAAATACATTTGAAAATTCAATTTGCTTCAAATAACTTAGACCAAAAAATCTTAAAACCTAAATCAACGAAGTGGGCTTCATATAAAATACAGTAAACTGGAATGATTCAAGGATCTTTTTGGCTCACTTCAAAAATGTTCAAACAGTCTCAATTATAAGGGAACATCTATATATATTTTTTTCTAGTGAATTGATTTTACACTGTGAATCATTAATTTAGTTTATCTAAGAAAATGAACCAGAACCCAAAGAAATCTAAGTGATACTATTTATAGCAAATCCTGAAAATGTTGTTTATGTGATGCTTTTAACCAACAAACCATTGCTTACAAAAAAGTAATATCAGATATTCTGTATATGCTCTTGTTGGTTGATTGTTTTGTTTGTTTCAGGAAGTTACCAATATTGTTTGAGACTGTGGTTAAAAACTAGATAGAATTTTCTTCTTTTTAATATTATTTATTTTGGTCTTTTATCAGGCTCACTTTCCACTTCGTTCTCAGTTGATCAAGACTCCTGGAACTATTCTGAGTAAAACAACCACAGCCACTTAATGACTCGCTTTTGTTTTATTAATAACACATTTTACTAATATATCCGTCGCTGTAATGGTGCTGATGTACTGAAACTATTGTGCATCATTTTTATATAGTTTTTGTGACAGATACTTGTAGTTAAATTGGCAAACAAAAAAAAAATACACTTAAGCGATCATGCACGACATCTAGTGGTTAAAATGTAAACTTTGACTCCGGGGTGTGACAATTCCTAGAAGTTGGTCAGTCTTCGTGGAAGTGAGATTGCCAATATTCCAGATAACTTATCTGGAATATTGGCAATCTCACTTGTGTGTTGTAAAAAACTATAATAAACACAGTATCCTTGAGGGAAACTATATAATGAAACGCATGTGGTTGTTTTATTCAACTACTTTCATATCATTGTACATTTAGTGTCAATTTAATTTAATTAATGTGTCCTGTTTACTACACTATATATGTTAAATAAGTAATATATATGAATTATTTAAATGAAAGTAAATATATTGTGATAATAACATAATAATCATAACGTGTTATATAATTGTATTACATTTTACACTGCATTTTTATTACCTGCATTTTATTATTGCCATCGTGTTTTTAACTAGTTTTTTTTTTTAACCAACATCAAGGAGGTTTTGTTTTGTCTGATTTGTTTGTCTTACTAGTTATGATTTTAGAAAAGCTTAAAAAGTATCATAATGTACAAAAATAATAACCTTAGGGTTATACTTACTATTATACTATTACTGTTAGTACTATACATTTCTAAATTACCTGTTTTTTTATTGGCCACTTGAGGGCGCTCGATAACCAGTGGTTGCTTTATTTTTTTGTTTTTTATTTATTATGCGATGACAACTTTTTTGTTAACATCAGTCATATAATATTGTCTCTATTTCTTAATTAGACAAAAAGAGCCTTGTAACTGACTTTTTTTTTTCTATTTTCCATAATAGCAAAGCTCATGACCGTAGGTCGGGAAAAGCGAAAGCAATACCGCCCCTGCTGCACCAATTCGCCGACCATTCTCCAATTCCCGAACACCCTCACACGAGAACAAGACCCCAAGATACTTAAACTTCTCCACTTGAGGCAAAGGCACAATCCTAACCCGGAGAGAACAATCCATCTTTCTCCAGGTGAGAACCATGGTCTCAGATTTAAAGGTGCTGATCCTCATCCCAGCCGCTTCACATTCAAATACAAACTGATCCAGCAAGAGCTGAAGGTCGCGGTGTGATGAATCCATGAGAACCAAATCATCCGCAAAAAGCAGCGATCGGATCTTCAGGCCACCTTCACCTCGAAATCCTGTCCATGAAAAACCAGAAACAGGATTTGACACATCCCTGAAGACCAACTCTCACCGGGAATACACCACCCACTGCGGGAATACAGTGACTGGACGGCCCTCAGTAGAGAGACTCTAGCTCCATATTCCCGATGCACCTCCCACAACTTCGCCAATGTCACTCGGTCATAGGCCTTCTCCAAATCCAAAAGCACATGTAGACTGGCAGGTCATACTCCCAGGCACCCTTGAGAACCTGGATACTCCAAACTACTGTTTGGTGCATATTCACAAAAAAACAGTTAGAGTTATACCTCCATACAACCTAAACCATAAAATGTTTATTTTCAGATAAATAGGAATATATGGAATTATTGTACATCAATAAAAACATGATAAAACAAATCCTGTAATAACAAAGAAACAATACTAATGGTCGACTTCAATTTAAATTGGTTAGATAAAGCTCATTCCAGTTAAGGTCTCTCACAAAACAATTAAATCTAACACAAATGATAAAGAAACCAACAAGGATTATTAGCTCCTCAAAAACACTCTTAACTTAATTTTCACTGACAATTGTGATTGTGTTAGTAAAACTTACAAATTAATTACTGGGGTGTCAGACCATAATGCAACCCTGGTCTCAAGGCAACTCTCAAAAACTCGATACAGAAATCTAAATAGAAGAAAGGTCTATATTTCCTGTATTCCAAAGCGTGACATGGAGTCATTTGATACTGAAATAAATAATGCTGTCCAAAATGAGTTAGTTAGTGGCCAGGACACCAAGCAGACCTGTAGCACATTTAAAAGTGCCATCACTCAAATCCTTCATAAATTCACCAAAACACAGTTGCAAAACTTCAAAAGTAAAAAATCCTTGCCATGGCTCAATGAGTGGTTATGGCTTTTAATGAAGGAAAGAGATGCTGCTCTAAAAAAGGATCTGAAATCTAGCACCTTGATAACGGAAACATGTTTTATCCTATGCAATTCGGCTTCCAGTCAAAACATTCCACTGACACGGCATGCTGTTACTTTCTTGAGGTCATCAAATCCAAGCTGGACAAGGGAGGGGTGGTGGGGTCCATGTTCCTCGATCTTCGTAAGGCATTCGACACTGTCAACCACTCAGTGCTGCTGAAAAATCATATTCATTTCAATCTTTCTGTAAACTCTATCAGCTGGTTTTAGTCGTACCTTGACAACCGTTCTCAGTGCGTTAGAATCAATGACAAAACGTCACCTTCTAAACCCTGTACAACGGGCGTCCCACAAGGTTCTATTCTAGGGCCATTACTATTCAGCTTGTACATCAACGATCTACCCTCCATCTGTGACGATGTGGAGGTCTTGATGTACGCTGATGATACTGTCTTCTTTACAAACAACCCCGACACAAATTCAGTAGCAACTAGGCTTGACAGGTCCTGCCTTACGCTGAACACGGAGAAGGCGGTCTCGATGTTCTTCTCGAACAGATAGATCCAAAGTGCTTTTCCAAATATCTATGTGGATTATTTCACAATCAAAAATGTAGAGGAAGAGAAATACTTGGGTGTCGTTTTGGACCCTACACCTAATTTTAAAAAACATCTGAAAAAGGTCTGCAATGTGATGAAATTTAACATTGGCAACTTTAAACACACCAGGAGCTCCTTATCATTGCGAGCAGCAAAATGTTATTTTAATGCAATGATGATTTCAGATTTTTTGTACTGCTTGTCATGTTCCAAAGCGAAACCCACAGTTTTAAACTCGCTTAGATCTTTGCACAGCAAGGCCTTAAAAGTCTTTGATCAAAAACCTTGGCGTTACGACCATTGCTTCTTCCTTGAAAAACATAAAATCTTGAGCTTTGACAACTTGATAAGGTTCTCTAAAGGCTGGTACATAAAGTCCTGCATGATGCTGCCCCTCCTCCCCTAAAAACCTGTGTACAGCCACGCTCTCAACTAATAAGCAGAGCTTTAAGGTCAGTGTCCAGGGGCGACTGCAATGTTCCCAAAAGAAAGTCTGCGTTCACTGAATCAGCCTTTTCACACAAAGGCATCAAAGAATGGAACAGGCTCCCAGACAATCTAAGGAACAAAGCAGTTTTTTCATCGCTTCTCACAGGCTGTCATCAACTATTTTTTAGACCACCAGTCCTGCGCGCACTAATAGTACCAGATGGGTATTTGGCCATCAGATGAGATTATTAGATTGTACTTTGTTTTTGTATATTATTGTGTTTTTGCTTTATTTGTATGTGATGTATTATGTAAACTGTCTGCATCTTTGTTGAGGACTACGAATGGAAAGTGGCATTGTGATAAAACTGGTGCAGCTATCTTTTTAATTGAACTGCACTTTGTCCTTTTAAATAAACTTAACTGACACAATTGAGAGCATTTCCTTTTTTTTGTAGTAAGACCATTTGTTTAAAACAAACAAAAGAAAAGTTTATTTAACGGAAATAACTTCCACAATATGTATTAAAAACAATATATCGAAAAGCAAAATTACGACTAATGTGAAAGATGAATATCATTTCAAAAGTTAATTTTATTATGATTTAGTTTACCTTTTTAAAAGTATAAAACAATATTAGCTTAGTAGGTAGTTAGCTAGAGATATGCTAAATTATAAGGGTTATTTAATATTAAGCTAGCTTGTGACAGAACTTGTAAGTGAAACTGATAGAAACTTCTAGCTAGTTAGTCAGACACATCAGTCATTTCTATAAATAATTTATTTTCTTAAACACACAATTTTAAAGCATGAATAAAAATAATAACATTAACAATATTTACAAAATTATGACATGTGTGTCAGGGTTCCTGAAGGACCAACTCTGGCACCCACTGGTTTTCTCGCCGTCTCTGCTGACAGTAGCTCAGGACTTCCTGCAGCCTGCAGTGGTCGCCCTGTTGATTCTGAAGGGAAAACAATAATTCACATTAATCTTCTTTTCCCAAGCTCAACTACAAAAGACCCAAGTGAATTGTTTGTTGCCTGTCTTTTAAATTGTAGATGTAATTAGGCCACCTTTCCAGGGTGTCCCAAATTTCTTGCTCCATTTAAAGATGCAGATGATGCTCATTGAATCTCTTTAAATATTCTGGTGATATATTCTGAAAGCTTAATAATAATATCAATTCATGTCATTTTTATATGCTTGAAGTTTAAAAACATAAGGTTTATTATTGTAAATTATTACTTGGACTCGTCCATATCTTTTTTTGGAAGGAAGAGAAGAGTATTATTTGTTAAAATATTCACACAATGTGCTTTTGTAAAACATTTGATGACTTCACAAGTGTGTGGAAGTACATAGTAGAAGATCTTAAACATAGAGTAAGACAATTTGACAAAATTTGACACAAAAGACAACTTTCAAAGAAAGAAGCACAAATATAGAACAACAAGTGCTCTTGTTATATAACAAACAGGCCGGAAGAAGAAAACGTACCGTCACTAGCATGCAGTTGAAGTCACTGTGCTCTTCCTCGTTCCTGTTGAAGTCCACTGACCACAGAAGCTGCTGGAGCCGCTGACCTCGAGACACCCGTAGGATTGTAATGCCCATATCACAGCAGAAAGACTGGAGTAAAGTGAAGTGGATCTGCAGCGCCACGTCGTCCTCGTCCTCATCGTCCGTCACGAGCACACACATGACTACACTGTCCGGGTCTCTAAGAAAGTCAAAGCAGTGATGCTACTTAGTGCTGAACCTCTGGATTTGTCATTGACATGTACAAAATCATTGTTGTTAGCATTATTAAAATTAGTCTTTTATGTTTAATTGTGTAACAAAAACTATTTCCTTAAAACAGTTATGTTTTCATGCTTCATTTAAATTTGACCATCAGTGGTTTTGCATTTTTGTGTAACAGTGAGGACAGTGTGTGCAGATCCAAAGACTTAATAATGATGTTCATTACATAACTTACTCATAAAGAAGTTGAGCTGATTCATAGATGCCAACAGTGAGACAGTCTTGCGTCTGGGCTGTCATCAGTAACTCCTCAACAGCCATATCCATAGAAGCCAACCTGTAACCAGACAGACAAGGAAATTAAGTTCATTTAAAGTTGAAGTTGAATGCAGGTGACAAAAGATGATGATAAAAATGAATTTAAATACTTGTTTAATTATGGGATGGATCGATTGCATTTGAGATCAACAGTTTACTTTGGAGAAACGTTTCAATATAAATATAAAATATGTACCTGTTCTCAACGGCGCTGGAGCAAAATGCTTCAACGGGGATCATGTTTGCACGTGTAAAGCAATAAAATCCTCTTGGTTTCAAGTATTAAATCCTCGCTGACCATCATGTGCAGCAGTGTGTGTTGAATCCTGACCTGAACTGAATCTCACTCGTACCTGCCTTTGATTGTGGGCGGAGCTACAACGTCAACGGTCCCGCTCTGAACTGAACGTAACGTACCTTTGTGACGTGTTTCCTTTGAAGTGTCTGGAGACACTGACGGGCTTGCACCGTTGCTGCTTGTTGCTGTGGATTATATATATAAAAAAAGTCTACATAGCATAGATTACAGCGCACTTACCACTTAGTTTGGTAAATCATTGCTACTGTAATAAAGTTGTATCTTTCTATTCTCTCCACATAAACAATGCGCACATGGCTAATTAATATGGTAATTTATTCACGTGTAGTGACTTCAGCTGATAATACTTCCGTGTCAACAGAGAGAGAGAGAGAGAAGCAGGCGATGAGAATCACTGCATGAGGAAGGTAACTTAGTCGACTACAACTTGTTAAATATATTATTTTGATTTTACTTGAATGAATGAATGTAACTCTAGATTGATATCAGAAAGTTATTCACTAAGTTAATGCTAAGTTATCTAACATTATTCCTTGTATCAAGACAACTATATTAATTTGCTGTACGAGCTGTGGGAGGAATTTCCAGTGAGTTTCACCAGCATGAAACATAATAATAATAATAATAATAATAATAATAATCATAATAATAATGTCTATTTGTATAGCACCTTTCGAGATAATGTTGGTGATGGTCTTCCGGGTTCTGCTCAGGACCTCACAGTTGATTAAGGAAAAATAGATCCCAGCAATTCAACAAAGAGCAAGAAACAAAACACTGTACAGTGAGCTGTACAGTGAGCAATGGCGAGGAAAAACTTCCTTTTCGAAGGCAGAAACCTCGAGTGGAACCCGACTCATTGTTGACGGCCTGCCGCTTTGACCGGCTGGGAGGAAGGATGGGGGGGTAGACAGATGGATAAGGAGAGGAGTGAGGGAGGATATAGTGAGAGAAAAGAGGAGAGTGTAGGAGGGTCCATGGGGGTGCTGGAGAGAACTCGGGATCTGATGACGTGGTGAAGATCCTGGATCAGCAGCAGCTCTGGAGGTGGATCCCTGGATCAGCAGCAGCTCTGGAGGTGGATCCCTGGGGCTCCGGGAGAGAAATAAAAAGGTGTGGGTTTGGGACAAATGTAGACAATACACAGGTATACAGACTCCGGTGACGGGTGAAGATATATAGAGGGGAGAGGGGGGGGGGGGTTGAAATAGCCAGGCCAGAGGGCACATACCTAGCACAGCAGATCCAGACACAGGGGCCCAAGCCGCGGCAGGAACCTGCGGGAGACCAGGACCCGGCAGGCGAGATAACCACCAGAGCCGACCCCAAACACCAGCGAGAAGGCGGACCACCACCGGGGGCACGAGAGGACGAGCACAGGCGAGGACGACCGAGGAAGCAGAGAGGGGGAGGCACCAGGCGCAGGCACCGGGGCAGAGGGGCAGCCAGAAGAACCAGTCAGGGGATAGGGCCCCGGGGCCAGGCCGGGCGACGGAGGACCTCCAGACCGTCAGGCCGCCACCAAGTCCATAGCAGGGGACCGAGTCAAGGAGATGGGGACCCACCACAGCAGCGGCGGCGGAACCCCCCCCAATACCCTGCGGACACGGCCAGTAGCCGGGTTGAGTGCCACCGCATGAGCCCGGGGGAGCAATGGCCAGGCACCGGCCCAGGTCCCCCGGGTCACAGGGGGGCCACGGTTGTGCGGGCAGGGCGGGGGCAATGGGGCCGCAGCCGTCCGGGAACGGCCCCCAGTCTATGAACTGTAGCCCGTCCCCAACAGCCGCAGCCCACCTCCCCATGAGGGAAGTTTGGGGGGCCTTTCAAGTTTATTTCACAGAAAAACAGTACAGTAGACTTGTCTTGTTATTCAGTTTGTCTTTGACTAAAATAATCTTGTTTTTTCACCAGAAAAATGGCTACAGCTAAAGAAAAAATCATCAGTATTAACAACCCTATGGCAGTGGGGCTCAAGTCAAACTTGCTAGGTTCTCCACAGTGTATCTGTTGATGATGTTCAAGACTTTTTCATCTGTGACTGAAAACCTACACAAGTATCTGCAAAGTTATACAGTAGACCCGGCCAAAGAGTACAAATGCGCTGTGTGTGCCACTCTAAAATATATGTGCACGGATGAGAAGGCTGCTGAGCTTTGTAACAGAGCAAAGACCTACTGTGCAGCCAACCAGATCCCAGAGTCATGTGCTGTTACCGGACAAAGGCAGAAGCAGAAACACATGGAGGACTATGTAGTGGACTCTAGTTGTGGGGAAGTGAGTGACCTAGGTGATGCAGAGAAATTGAAAGTAAGTAAGTAAGTAAGTAAGTAATATTTATTTATATAGCGCTTTTCCAGACCAGGGTCACAAAGCGCTTTAACAATCAAAACAATACTCAAAAAAGTATATACTTTAAAGATCTACCTTGCCTTGACAGGATGGTTGCTGAGATGGATCAGTGTTTTGTTGCAATGTGTTTTCAGCTTGCTGGATAAAGTCATGTTCCCGACCTTGACACAGGTCATTCAGGTCTCTCTGATCATCCCAGTGTTCAGCTGCACTTGTGAATGGACGTTCAGTTGCTGAGACGGCTCCACACTTGGCTGAGAAGCATAATGGAGTAGGATAGGCTTTACCATCTTGCCATCATGCCAGTGGAGACTGAGGAACTTTCTAAGCAAAGCCACAGCCAAGTGATTGACCACTTTGCAAAAACAGTTGTTAATTTATTCTTCTACTAAGGAAATAAAAGAACCCAGAGATGCAGGGGTGCTTTATTTTATTTTTTACTTTTGTAAATGTTCAATTTGCAGATGTTTACTGAAAAAAAAAAATCAAAAAGTTTCATTGCCTACTCACTTTCAGTGCTGAATTTTTTTTTTGTCTCGCGCACTTTGCACTCTCTAATGAATTATTTGTGCCCCATGTGTGCCCCAGTACAGTATTAGGTCTAGTGATGCCCCTGGCCTAGGGGGCATCATCAAGAGATGCGTGAACCAAACCGCAAACCTTCCCCGCCAGAGCTGTGCCTCGAAATCCTGTCCATGAAAACCAGAAACAGGATTGGAGACAAAGCACATCCCTGACAGAGACTCTCACCGGGAATACCCAAAATTCCCGAAGCACCTCCCACAACTTCGTCCTTGGCACTCGGTCGTAGGCCTTCTCCAAATCCAAAAGCACATGTAGACTGGTAAGTCATACTCCCAGGCACCCTCGAGAACCCTCAAGAGAGTGAAGAGTTGGTCCAAAGTTCCACAGCCATGACAGAACCCGCGTTATTCCTCTTGGATCTGAGGTTGAACTAACGCTCGGACCCTCCTTTCCAGGACCTTAGAGAAGACCTTACCAGGAAGGCTGAGGAGTGTGATGCCTCTGTAGTCGGCACACAACCTCTGGTCCCTCTTTTTAAATAGGGGGACCACCAACCCGGTCTACCACTCTTCAGGTACTGACCCAGACACCCATGCAATCTTGAAGAGACGAATCAGCGAAGACAACCATTCAACACTCAGAGCCTTCAGCATTTCTGGGCAAATCTCATCAATTCCCACAGCTTTGCCACTTCAGAGCTTTCTGACCACCACAGCACAACTTCAGCACGAGAGATCGATGAAGCCAATCGGCCTCCAGCTCTGTCTCTACTAGAGAGGGTGGGACATCCAGGTTGAGGAGTTCCTCAAAGTAGTCTTTCAAACGGCCAACAACATCCTGTTTGGTGCATATGCACAAACAACAGTCCGAGTTATACCTCCGTTCAGGCTAAGCCATAGGGAGGCGACCCTCTGATCCACCGGAGCGAACTCCAATATACAGGCGCTCAGCCGGGGGCTTGTGAGTATCACCACACCTGCCTGACGCCCTATACCATGAGCAACACCGGAGAAGGACAGAGTCCAGAGCCCAAGCTATGCGTGGAGGTGAGCCCCACAAGATCCAACTGGTAACGTTGCCGCACTAACTCAGGCTCCTTACCCCAAATAGAGGTGAAGTTCCACGTCTCCAGAGCCAGCCGATGCAGCCAGGGTCTCGTACAGCTAGGCTCCCTGTTTCCACTGCCACCCAGTTGGCATTGCACCCGACTCCTGAGATGTTTCCAACAGGATAAAAGTAAAATGTTTATTTAAAAAAAAAATAGGAATATATGTAATTATTGGTTATAAATAAAAACATGCTACAACTGAGGACGTTTACTTTATTATTTTCTTTTTTTGTGGAGTAAGACCATTTGTTTAAAACAAATAAAAAATATATATATTTAACGGAAATAACTTCCATAATATGTTTTAAAAACAATATATTGAAAAAGCAAAATTACAACTAATGTGAAACATGAATATAATTTCATGAGTCAGTTTTATTATGGTGTAGCTTACCTTTTTAAAAGTATGAAGCAATATTAGCTTAGTAGCTAGTTAGCTAGAGATATGCTAAATTATAAGTGCTACTTAATATTAAGCTAGCTTGTGACAGAACTTGTAAATGAAACTGATAGATAGCGAAACTTCTAGCTAGTTAGTCAGACACACAGACTTAACATCTCATCAGTCATTTCTATAAATCATTTATTTTCATCAACACACAATTTTAAAGCATAAATAAAAATAATAACATTAACAATATTTACAAAATTATGACATGTGTGTCAGGGTTCCTGAAGGACCAACTCTGGCACCCACTGGTTTTCTCGCCGTCTCTGCTGACAGTAGCTCAGGACTTCCTGCAGCCTGCAGTGGTCGCCCTGTTGATTCTGAAGGGAAAACAATAATTCACATTAATCTTCTTTTCCCAAGCTCAACTACAAAAGACCCAAGTGAATTGTTTGTTGCCTGTCTTTTAAATTGTAGATGTAATTAGGCCACCTTTCCAGGGTGTCCCAAATTTCTTGCTCCATTTAAAGATGCAGATGATGCTCATTGAATCTCTTTAAATATTCTGGTGATATATTCTGAAAGCTTAATAATAATATCAATTCATGTCATTTTTATATGCTTGAAGTTTAAAAACATAAGGTTTATTATTGTAAATTATTACTTGGACTCGTCCATATCTTTTTTTGGAAGGAAGAGAAGAGTATTATTTGTTAAAATATTCACACAATGTGCTTTTGTAAAACATGTGATGACTTCACAAAGTGTGTGGAAGTACATAGTAGAAGATCTTAAACATAGAGTAAGACAATTTGACAAAATTTGACACAAAAGACAACTTTCAAAGAAAGAAGCACGAATATAGAACAACAAGTGCTCTTGTTATATAACAAACAGGCCGGAAGAAGAAAACGTACCGTCACCAGCATGCAGTTGAAGTCACTGTGCTCTTCCTCGTTCCTGTTGAAGTCCACTGACCACAGAAGCTGCTGGAGCCGCTGACCACAAGACACCCGTAGGATTGTAATGCCCATATCACAGCAGAAAGACTGGAGTAAAGTGAAGTGGATCTGCAGCGCCACGTCGTCCTCGTCCTCATCGTCCGTCACGAGCACACACATAACTACACTGTCCGGGTCTCTAAGAAAGTCAAAGCAGTGATGCTACTTAGTGCTGAACCTCTGGATTTGTCATTGACATGTACAAAATCATTGTTGTTAGCATTATTAAAATTAGTCTTTTATGTGTAATTGTGTAACAAAAACTATTTCCTTAAAACAGGTATGTTTTCATGCTTCATTTAAATTTGACCATCAGTGGTTTTGCATTTTTGTGTAACAGTGAGGACAATGTGTGCAGATCCAAAGACTTAATAATGATGTTCATTACATAACTTACTCATAAAGAAGTTGAGCTGATTCATGGATGCCAACAGTGAGACAGTCTTGTGTCTGGGCTGTCATCAGTAACTCCTCAACAGCCATATCCATAGAAGCCAACCTGTAACCAGACAGACAAGGAAATGAAGTTCATTTAAAGTTGAAGTTGAATGCAGGTGACAAAAGATGATGATAAAAATGAATCTAAATACTTGTTTAATTATGGGATGGATCGATTGCATTTGAGATCAACAGTTTACTTTGGAGAAACGTTTCAATATAAATATAAAATATTTACCTGTTCTCAACGGCGCTGGAGCAAAATGCTTCAACGGGGATCATGTTTGCACGTGTAAAGCAATAAAATCCTCTTGGTTTCAAGTATTAAATCCTCGCTGACCATCATGTGCAGCAGTGTGTGTTGAATCCTGACCTGAACTGAAACTCACTCATACCTGCCTTTGATTGTGGGCGGAGCTACAACGTCAACGGTCCCGCTCTGAACTGAACGTAACGTACCTTTGTGACGTGTTTCCTTTGAAGTGTCTGGAGACACTGATGGGCTTGCACCGTTGCTGCTTGTGGATTATATATAAAAAATATGGGAACGTTTTTACTTAATTAATTCTGTGTTTATGGGTGTGAACTTAATTTCTAATGGCAATAAAATAAAGGTACAGCAGGTGCAAAAATCACTTGAGAGTTTTAAGTCTACATAGCATAGATTACAGCGCACTTACCACTTAGTTTGGTAAATCATTGCTACTGTAATAAAGTTGTATCTTTCTATTCTCTCCACATAAACAATGCGCACATGGCTAATTAATATGGTAATTTATTCACGTGTAGCGACTTCAGCTGATAATACTTCCGTGTCAACAGAGAGAGAGAGAGAGAGAGAAGCAGGCGATGAGAATCACTGCATGAGGAAGGTAACTTAGTCGACAACAACTTGTTAAATATATTATTTTGATTTGACTTGAATGAATGAATGTAACTCTAGATTGATATCAGAAAGTTATTCACCCACAGCACGGATAAAGCATTGAGGAATAAGTGGTAAGTGAAGTCCTAGCTAGCAAGTCTGTCTTAAGTTAATGCTAAGTTATCTAACATTATTCCTTGTATCAAGTCAACTATATTAATAGTAGTAGAGTTTCACCAGCATGAAACATAATAATAATAATAATAATAATAATAATAATAATAATAACAATAATAATAATAATAATGTCTATTTGTATAGCACCTTTCTAGATAATGTTGGATGATGGTCTGCTGGTTCTGCTCAGGACCTCTGCATCAATGATGATTTTGAGGAAGCTTGTGTTAGTTGACAGATACAGCCTATGGATGGTGCAGTGGTTCTCAAATGCTCTATCTTCAGGATGAAAAACATTTTTCCCTATCATCAAGTCTTGAGCCAATTTTTTTTAACCTTTCAAGTTTATTTCACAGAAAAACAGTACAGTAGACTTGTCTTGTTATTCGGTTTGTCTTTGACTAAAATAATCTTGTTTTTTCACCAGAAAAATGGCTACAGCTAAAGAAAAAATCATCAGCATTAACAACCCTATGGCAGTGGGGCTCAAGTCAAACTTGCTAGGTTCTCCACACTGTATCTGTTGATGATGTTCAAGACTTTTTCATCTGTGACTGAAAACCTACACAAGTATCTGCGAAGTCATACAGTAGACCCGGCCAAAGAGTACAAATGCGCTGTGTGTGCCACTCTAAAATATATGTGCACGGATGAGAAGGCTGCTGAGCTTTGTGACAGAGCAAAAACCTACTGTGCAGCCAACCCGATCCCAGAGTCATGTGCTGTTACCGGACAAAGGCAGAAGCAGAAACACATGGAGGACTATGTAGTGGACTCTAGTCGTGGGGAAGTGAGTGACCTAGGTGATGCAGAGAAATTGTAAGTAAGTAAGTAAGTAAGTAAGTAATATTTATTTATATAGCGCTTTTCCAGACCAGGGTCACAAAGCGCTTTAACAATCAAAACAATACTCAAAAAAGTATATACTTTAAAGATCTACCTTGCCTTGACAGGATGGTTGCTGAGATGGATCAGTGTTTTGTTGCAATGTGTTTTCAGCTTGCTGGATAAAGTCATGTTCCCGACCTTGACACAGGTCATTCAGGTCTCTCTGATCATCCCAGTGTTCAGCTGCACTTGTGAATGGACGTTCAGTTGCTGAGACGGCTCCACACTTGGCTGAGAAGCACAATGGGGCAGGATAGGCTTTACCATCTTGCCATCATGCCAGTGGAGACTGAGGAACTTTCCAAACAAAGCCGTAGCCAAGTGATTGACCGCTTTGCAAAAAACGTTCTTAATTTATTCTTCTACTAAGGAAATAAAAGAACCCAGAGATGCAGGGGTGCTTTATTTTATTTTTATTTTTTACTTTTGTAAATGTTCAATTTGCAGATGTTTACTGAAAAAAAAAAAAAAAAAAAGTTTCATTGCTCACTCACTTTCAGTGCTGAATTTCTTTTTTTTTCTCGCGCACTTTGCACGCTCTAATGAATTATTTGTGCCCCATGTGTGCCCCAGTACAGTATTAGGTCTAGTGATGCCCCTGGCCTAGGGGGCATCGTCAAGAGATGCGTGAACCAAACCGCAAACCTTCCCCGCCAGAGCTGTGCCTCGAAATCCTGTCCATGAAAACCAGAAACAGGATTGGAGACAAAGCACATCCCTGACAGAGACTCTCACCGGGAATACCCAAAATTCCCGAAGCACCTCCCACAACTTCGTCCTTGGCACTCGGTCGTAGGCCTTCTCCAAATCCAAAAGCACATGTAGACTGGTAAGTCATACTCCCAGGCACCCTCGAGAACCCTCAAGAGAGTGAAGAGTTGGTCCGAAGTTCCACAGCCATGACAGAACCCGCGTTATTCCTCTTGGATCTGAGGTTGAACTAACGCTCGGACCCTCCTTTCCAGGACCTTAGAGTAGACCTCACCAGGAATGTTGAGGAGTGTAATGCCTCTGTAGTCGGCACACAACCTCTGGTCCCTCTTTTTAAATAGGGGGACCACCAACCCGGTCTACCACTCTTCAGGTACTGACCCAGACACCCATGCAATCTTGAAGAGACAAATCAGCGAAGACATCCCTTCAACACTCAGAGCCTTCAGCATTTCTGGGCAAATCTCATCAATTCCCACAGCTTTGCCACTTCGGAGCTTTCTGACCACCACAGCACAACTTCAGCACGAGAGATCGATGAAGCCAATCGGCCTCCAGCTCTGTCTCTACTAGAGAGGGTGGGACATCCAGGTTGAAGAGTTCCTCAAAGTAGTCTTTCCAACGGCCAACAACATCCTGTTTGCACAAACAACAGTCCGAGTTATACCTCCATCCGGGGGCTCAGCCGGGGGCTTGTGAGTATCTCCACACCTGCCTGACGCCCTATACCATGAGCAACACCGGAGAAGGACAGAGTCCAGAGCCCAAGCTATGCGTGGAGGTGAGCCCCACCAGATCCAACTGGTAACGTTCCCGCACCAACTCAGGCTCCTTACCCCAAATAGAGGTGAAGTTCCACGTCTCCAGAGCCAGCCGATGCAGCCAGGGTCTCGTACAGCTAGGCTCCCTGTTTCCACCGCCACCCAGTTGGCATTGCACCCGACTCCTGAGATGTTTCCAACAGGATAAAAGTAAAATGTTTATTTAAAAAAAAATAGGAATATATGTAATTATTGGGTATAAATAAAAACATGCTACAACTGAGGACATTTACTTTATTCTTTTCTTTTTTTGTGGAGTAAGACCATTTGTTTAAAACAAAAATATATATATATATATTTAACGGAAATAACTTCCATAATATGTTTTAAAAACAATATATTGAAAAAGCAAAATTACAACTAATGTGAAACATGAATATAATTTCAAGAGTCAGTTTTATTATGGTGTAGCTTACCTTTTTAAAAGTATGAAGCAATATTAGCTTAGTAGCTAGTTAGCTAGAGATATGCTAAATTATAAGTGCTACTTAATATTAAGCTAGCTTGTGACAGAACTTGTAAGTGAAACTGATAGATAGCGAAACTTCTAGCTAGTTAGTCAGACACACAGACTTAACATCTCATCAGTCATTTCTATAAATCATTTATTTTCATCAACACACAATTTTAAAGCATTAATAAAAATAATAACATTAACAATATTTACAAAATTATGACATGTGTGTCAGGTTTCCTGAAGGACCAACTCTGACACCCACTGGTTTTCTCGCCGTCTCTGCTGACAGTAGCTCAGGACTTCCTGCAGCCTGCAGTGGTCGCCCTGTTGATTCTGAAGGTAAAAAAATAATTCACATTAATCTTCATTTCCCAAGCTCAACTACAAAAGATCCAAGTGAATTGTTTGTTGCCTGTCTTTTAAATTGTAGATGTAATAAGGCCACCACCTTTCCAGGGTGTCCCATATTTCTTGCTCCATTTAGAGAAGCAGATGATGCTCATTGACTCTCTTTAAATATATTGTGCTTTTTGTCCTTTTTATTTGATTGTCTTTTAGTGTCAACGATAATCAAATAAATATTATTAAATAATATAAGTGCCTAACTCTGTCTTTTTAAAAGTCTTTAAAAGTGTCTCATACATATTATATCCAACTTGATTTCTATCAACGTTGAGAAATGTGTTGAGATAAAAGGTGAAATTTACAAGGTTATGGTCATATTTCAAAAAACAACTTTTCATTAACAAAACATTCTAGTAATATATTCTGAAAGCTTAATGATAATATTAATTCATGTCACTTGGACTCGTCCATGTCTTTTTTTGGAAGGAAGAGAAGAGTATTATTTGTTAAGATATGCACACAATGTGCTTTTGTAAAACATTTGATGACTTCACAAAGTGTGTTCATTCCTCTTTCTGAACTCCAGGAAGTACATATAAGAAGATCTTGTTAAATAACAAAGAAGAAAGAAGAAGAAAACGTACCGTCACCAGCATGCAGTTGAAGTCCCTGTGCTCTTCCTCGTTCCTGTTGAAGTCCACTGACCCCAGAAGCTGCTGGAGCCGCTGACCACGAGATACCCTTAGGATTGTAATGCCCATATCACAGCAGAAAGACTGGAGTAAAGTGAAGTGGATCTGCAGCGCCACGTCGTCCTCGTCCTCATCGTCCGCCACGAGCACACACATGACTACACTGTCCGGGTCTCTAAGAAAGTCAAAGCAGTGATGCTACTTAGTGCTGAACCTCTGGATTTGTCATTGACATGTACAAAATCATTGTTGTTAGCATTATTAAAATTAGTCTTTTATGTGTAATTGTGCACACGTGGCTGCTGTGATTGCGAAGAGAAGATGCGAGAGGTGCTTGAAGGTACAAAACTCTTTCTGAAATTAAATATTTTCCTCAATTAATCATTTGCTTGTGATGACTACTCACTTTTATATAGCAGCACTAGTGATGCAGTATAATGACAGTATTTAACGACACTACTCTAACTGAATTCTCTCAGTATTTCAAGTTCAAATGCTCAAGGTTTTCTGGTGTGACCTTCTATCCCAGGGGTAGGGAACCTGGTCCAGAAAGAGCCGCAGTGGGTGCAGGTTTTTGTTCCAACCGATCAAGCATGTACAGTTTAACCAATGAGGTTTCAGCTGAACAAGCAACACCAGACTGACAATCAACTGATTACACTCCTAAGACACCTGATTGGATAAAATGTGTCCTCTTGAATGGTTGGAACGAAAACCTGCACCCACTGCGGCTCTTTCTGGACCAGGTTCCCTACCCCTGTTCTATCCCTAGAAAACCTTGGTTGACATTCACCAAGATGGTGAGGCTGTGTGTCCCTATTCTACTAATGGAATACCTGTATGTTCTGCTGATCATTATCACAAACCAAGCCAATATTTAGTCTCTTAAGGATTGGTAACATGTTCTATGATAGTTTCCAGTTTAATTAGTTAGTGAGTTTGGTGGAAATCCTCTCGAAAATCTTTGATGCTTAGTATCTCTGCCCCTGAGCTCACAGTGTGGTTGCAATTCAAACAGAAACATAGAAAGAATGAGGAAACTACTTCGACATTACTACTTGGTTAACATCTTTCAACTACCTTTAAAGTTTGCTAAGCTTAAGGCTGCAAACTTTAAGAGTATATTACTTGCGTAAAGTTGAGAGTTGACATTTGTTTGTAATCATTTTTTGTTTTGTTGTTATGGTGTTTACATATCTATTTCTTATGTTTTTAGTCATTCTAACATTGTATTTCTTTTCTATTATGCGTGATTTATTTTGGAATACGGGCTCTTTATATACTCAGTATATAGTTCTGATATTTAAATTAGTATTTTATTACTGTGGGGCAAATACATTTTTATTTAATCTTATCTTGAAACTATTTCCTTAAACAGGTATGCACCTCCTTCACTTAAATTTGCACATCAGTGGTTTTGCATTTTTGTGTAAGTGAGGACAGTGTGTGCAGATCCAAAGACTTAATAATAATGGTCATTGCATAACTTACTCAGAAAGAAGTTGAGCTGATTCATAGATGCCAACAGTGAGACAGTCTTGTGTCTGGGCTGTCATCAGTAACTCCTCAACAGCCATATCCATAGAAGCCAACCTGTAACCAGACAGACAAGGAAATTAAGTTCATTTAAAGTTGAATGCAGGTGACACAAGGATGGATTAAAGGTTAAGTCAATTTAAATCTAAATGACAGGTGTGCAGGTGTTAGAGGATGTAGACACATGAGCTGCAACAGTGACTGACTCATGGTCAACACATGCAGCATGTGCAGTAAGACTGCTGCACCACAACATATCTCGTCACGACATGCAATAAGCGTTAAAAAATTAATTTAAAAACTTGTTTAAATATGGGACGGATCGATTGCATTTGAGATCAACAGATTACTTTGGAGAAACGTTTCAATATAAATATAAAATGTTTACCTGTTCTCAACAGCGCTGGAGCAAAATACTTCACCGGGGATCATGTTTGCACGTGTAAAGCAATAAAATCCTCTTGGTTTCAAGTATTAAATCCTCGCTGACCATCATGTGCAGCAGTGTGTGTTGAATCCTGACCTGAACTGAAACTCACTCATACCTGCCTTTGATTGTGGGCGGAGCTACAACGTCAACGGTCCCGCTCTGAACTGAACGTAATGTACCTTTGTGACGTGTTTCCTTTGAAGTGTCTGGAGACACTGTAGTGTTTTTTTTATTTTTAATTTTTTTAACAAGAATGAATGTCAAAGTGACTCTAAACTACGTTGATTCTGCAAGAAGGGAGCACATCTGAAAGTTACGTAATGTTGGGGGCGTGTCTAGCGTGTGCGTGTTTTGTTTTGGTGAGGAGGCGAGCAGAGCAGCTGGAGAAAATCCTTCAAATGAATAAGCGAATATAATAAAGTGCACCTGCATTTTTACTGAAGGGAAGGATCAACATTCACCGATCTTGCTGCTCCATGCTTGCCATAAACCAGTGATGGACTTTAAAATTCTGGTTCTTACTTTCAGAGCTATTCATGGTCAGGCTCAGGGCCGGGTCTAGACAAGCATGTATGAGGGGGCAGCCACAAATCTTGAGGGGGCATTGTGCTGTAACTTACTTACTTACATGTAAGTTTGAGGGGGCACAACATTTATTTGAGGGGGCCAGGCCCCCTCTTGCCCCTGCCTAGACCCGGCCCTGGTCAGGCTCCTCCTTACATCACTGATCTGATCCAGCCTTACACCCCAGCTCGGGCTCTGAGGTCTGTGGATCAGAATCTACTGATGGTTCCTCGCACACGGTTCAGGACCAGAGGAGAGAAATCTTTTCAGGCTGTTGCTCCTAAGCTTTGGAACGATCTTCATCTCTCTCTGTGCTTGATGGATCTACTGACTCCTTCAAGAAACATCTTAAGACGTTTCTATTTGTTCAGGCTTTTCCTAGATTTTCTGGAACTCCTGTTGTGTTATCAGTTTGATCTTGATCTTTAAAATATATACTTTATTGAACATTGTTTTGATTGTTTAAGCGCTTTGTGTCCCTGGTCTGGAAAAGCGCTATATAAATAAACAATTCTTACTTACTTACTTAAACTACATATTATTGGTACAACATGAGTAACCTGCACCAGTTGCGCTGCCAAATCCCGGCCCAAGAAAACACTGCATGCCACTATGGGCACAGTACGAGTCAGTGCACCTATGGAGAGAATTGCAGTCGACTTGATGGGGCCCTTGAATGAGACAGAGAGACACAGCAGATTCTTACTGGTGGTGCAGGACTATTTCAGTAAGTGGGTGGAAGCCAATCCCCAACGAGCGAGCGACAATGGTGGCAGAGAAGATTGCCTCTGAGTGGGTACGCAGATACGGCGCTCCATACTCCCTCCACAGTGACCAGGGCACCGACTTCGAATCAGCCGTCTTCCAAGGAATGTGCGAGCTGTTGGGGATTGAAAAGACATGAACTACCTCTTTCCATCCTCAGTCAGACGGTCAAGTGGTACGCTTCAATGCCACCCTACAGAAAATCCTAGCCACTACAGCAGAACTATGTCACTGGGATTGGGACCTTATGATTCCATAGGCACCTGATTATATGGACCAAAAGAGTAAAAAAGAAAGTCCTGAAGTTCCTACCCTTCTACGAGGGCCCTTACTTTGTCGTAGGTCAACAGGACGACCTAATCTATCACATCAAGAAGAGCTCCAGGTCCAAGACCAAAGTGGTTCATCGTGGCTCAAGCTCAAGCACTCAGCATCAGGGAGAGAGACTGCCCACTGGTACCTCTTCCACGACGACCACCAAGAGTGCGCAGAACTCCAGACATGTTTGGTGACTGGCTGAGTCACTAAACCTGGTGTGATGATCACATGAGTGAGGGTGTAGGAGGATTGCTGCCTTACTCAGGTCAAAAAAAGCACTGTTACATTGTTTACAATCGTTGTTTGTTAAAATGTATATTAATGTTGTTATTTTGTGTTCTTTTTCACAGATATAGGATGATAAGAGTAAGGAGAATGTTCATTCTGATATTATTTTTAAAAAAAAAGGTTTACTCAATTACCTTTTGTGTGTTAATTGAGGATTTCGGCGCATGTATACGTTATATACGACTATTGTGATGCTCAAGCTTTAATACCTTGTGACTTATATTGACTGGAATGTTTAAAAGTGAAATTGAGCAACTGTTTACAGAGTAGTGTACATATTTGTTATGGACACTTTGTTGCATTTACATGTGAATGGTAAGGGTTTAGTCATTTCAGTTTACACACTCGATGGCGATCATTCCCATGTCAGGTTTTCTCCCGCTTAGAATAGCACTGAGGGACTCTAGGGGTTGGGATGAGTATTGTGGGAATGTTTCCAAGTGTGATGTCACATGTCCTGTTTATAATGTGTACTGTGTCCTGGGGTGATGTTAAGGGTTTAATTATAATCCAATAGACATATATACATAGACGCTGCATTATCATAATTATCAAAGCAGCCTGTATCATATACAGCAACAGGAATGAAGGAATGGATTATCAATTTTGGTGACTTAGAAAGTTGTGTCAATGAAATGAGGTTCGTAGCATGGCTTGTGAGTTATTATGAGTGATTGGTAACTTCTCTGAGGCCCTATTTAGTTGGTCTCAGAGATCCTTGGATACAAACGCCCAAAAACACTAGAATGGGAATTTACAATCTTCATCCAAACTATACAGACAGTGAGTTATCAGCGCCAAACAATCAATCAATACAATGTGAAAATTGCTTGTTTAAATGCAGCATTGACACAGATGAGGTTTAACCTCATAACATTGTTCTGGAATCAATCATATGGAACTTTTTGGGTTGCCTAAGAAACTCAGGAATTTGGAGCGGAAGTTTTGCTTCTAGATCAAGATATTAGTTGGAAGATGCGGTTGACACAAGTGGTAGAAAATACATTTGAAAATTCAATTTGCTTCAAATAACTTAGACCAAAAAATCTTAAAACCTAAATCAACAAAGTGGGCTTCATATAAAATACAGTAAACTGGAATGATTCAAGGATCTTTTTGGCTCACTTCAAAAATGTTCAAACAGTCTCAATTATAAGGGAACATCTATATATATTTTTTTCTAGTGAATTGATTTTACACTGTGAATCATTAATTTAGTTTATCTAAGAAAATGAACCAGAACCCAAAGAAATCTAAGTGATACTATTTATAGCAAATCCTGAAAATGTTGTTTATGTGATGCTTTTAACCAACAAACCATTGCTTACAAAAAAGTAATATCAGATATTCTGTATATGCTCTTGTTGGTTGATTGTTTTGTTTGTTTCAGGAAGTTACCAATATTGTTTGAGACTGTGGTTAAAAACTAGATAGAATTTTCTTCTTTTTAATATTATTTATTTTGGTCTTTTATCAGGCTCACTTTCCACTTCGTTCTCAGTTGATCAAGACTCCTGGAACTATTCTGAGTAAAACAACCACAGCCACTTAATGACTCGCTTTTGTTTTATTAATAACACATTTTACTAATATATCCGTCGCTGTAATGGTGCTGATGTACTGAAACTATTGTGCATCATTTTTATATAGTTTTTGTGACAGATACTTGTAGTTAAATTGGCAAACAAAAAAAACATACACTTAAGCGATCATGCACGACATGTAGTGGTTAAAATGTAAACTTTGACTCCGGGGTGTGACAATTCCTAGAAGTTGGTCAGTCTTCGTGGAAGTGAGATTGCAATCTCACTTGTGTGTTGTAAAAAACTATAATAAACACAGTATCCTTGAGGGAAACTATATAATGAAACGCATGTGGTTGTTTTATTCAACTACTTTCATATCATTGTACATTTAGTGTCAATTTAATTTAATTAATGTGTCCTGTTTACTACACTATATATGTTAAATAAGTAATATATATGAATTATTTAAATGAAAGTAAATATATTGTGATAATAACATAATAATCATAACGTGTTATATAATTGTATTACATTTTACACTGCATTTTTATTACCTGCATTTTATTATTGCCATAGTGTTTTTAACTAGTTTTTTTTTTTACCAACATCAAGGAGGTTTTGTTTTGTCTGATTTGTTTGTCTTACTAGTTATGATTTTAGAAAAGCTTAAAAAGTATCATAATGTACAAAAATAATAACCTTAGGGTTATACTTACTATTATACTATTACTGTTAGTACTATACATTTCTAAATTACCTGTTTTTTTATTGGCCACTTGAGGGCGCTCGATGACCAGTGGTTGCTTTATTTATTGTTTTTTATTTATTATGCGATGACAACTTTTTTGTTAACATCAGTCATATAATATTGTCTCTATTTCTTAATTAGACAAAAAGAGCCTTGTAACTGACTTTTTTTTTTCTATTTTCCATAATAGCAAAGCTCATGACCGTAGGTCGGGAAAAGCGAAAGCAATACCGCCCCTGCTGCACCAATTCGCCGACCATTCTCCAATTCCCGAACACCCTCACACGAGAACAAGACCCCAAGATACTTAAACTTCTCCACTTGAGGCAAAGGCACAATCCTAACCCGGAGAGAACAATCCATCTTTCTCCAGGTGAGAACCATGGTCTCAGATTTAGAGGTGCTGATCCTCATCCCAGCCGCTTCACATTCAAATACAAACTGATCCAGCAAGAGCTGAAGGTCGCGGTGTGATGAATCCATGAGAACCAAATCATCCGCAAAAAGCAGCGATCGGATCTTCAGGCCACCTTCACCTCGAAATCCTGTCCATGAAAAACCAGAAACAGGATTTGACACATCCCTGAAGACCAACTCTCACCGGGAATACACCACCCACTGCGGGAATACAGTGACTGGACGGCCCTCAGTAGAGAGACTCTAGCTCCATATTCCCGATGCACCTCCCACAACTTCGCCAATGTCACTCGGTCATAGGCCTTCTCCAAATCCAAAAGCACATGTAGACTGGCAGGTCATACTCCCAGGCACCCTTGAGAACCTGGATACTCCAAACTACTGTTTGGTGCATATTCACAAAAAAACAGTTAGAGTTATACCTCCATACAACCTAAACCATAAAATGTTTATTTTCAGATGAATAGGAATATATGGAATTATTGTACATCAATAAAAACATGATAAAAACAAATCCTGTAATAACAAAGAAACAATACTAATGGTCGACTTCAATTTAAATTGGTTAGATAAAGCTCGCTCCAGTAAGTTAAGGTCTCTCACAAAACAATTAAATCTAACACAAATGATAAAGAAACCAACAAGGATTATTAGCTCCTCAAAAACACTCTTAACTTAATTTTCACTGACAATTGTGATTGTGTTAGTAAAACTTACAACTTAATTACTGGGGTGTCAGACCACAATTCAACCCTGGTCTCAAGGCAACTCTCAAAAACTCGATACAGAAATCTAAATAGAAGAAAGGTCTATATTTCCTGTATTCCAAAGCGTGACATGGAGTCATTTGATACTGAAATAAATAATGCTGTCCAAAATGAGTTAGTTAGTGGCCAGGACACCAAGCAGACCTGTAGCACACTTAAAAGTGCCATCACTCAAATCCTTCATAAATTCACCAAAACACAGTTGCAAAACTTCAAAAGTAAAAAATCCTTGCCATGGCTCAATGAGTGGTTATGGCTTTTAATGAAGGAAAGAGATGCTGCTCTAAAAAAGGATCTGAAATCTAGCACCTTGATAACGGAAACATGTTTTATCCTATGCAATTCGGCTTCCGGTCAAAACATTCCACTGACACGGCATGCTGTTACTTTCTTGAGGTCATCAAATCCAAGCTGGACAAGGGAGGGGTGGTGGGGTCCGTGTTCCTCGATCTTTGTAAGGCATTCGACACTGTCAACCACTCAGTGCTGCTGAAAAAACATATTAATTTCAATCTTTCTGTAAACTCTATCAGCTGGTTTTAGTCGTACCTTGACAACCGTTCTCAGTGCGTTAGAATCATTGACAAAACGTCACCTTCTAAACCCTGTACAACGGGCGTCCCACAAGGTCCTATTCTAGGGCCATTACTATTCAGCTTGTACATCAACGATCTACCCTCCATCTGTGACGATGTGGAGATCTTGATGTACGCTGATGATACCGTCTTCTTTACAAACAGCCCCGACACAAATTCTGTAGCAACTAGGCTTGACAGGTCCTGCCTTACGCTGAACACGGAGAAGGCAGTCTCGATGTTCTTCTCGAACCGATAGATCCAAAGTGCTTTTCCAAATATCTATGTGGATTATTTCACAATCAAAAATGTAGAGGAAGAGAAATACTTGGGTGTCGTTTTGGACCCTACACCTAATTTTAAAAAACATCTGAAAAAGGTCTGCAATGTGATGAAATTTAACATTGGCAACTTTAAACACACCAGGAGCTCCTTATCATTGCGAGCAGCAAAATGTTATTTTAATGCAATGATGATTTCAGATTTTTTGTACTGCTTGTCATGTTCCAAAGCGAAACCCACAGTTTTAAACTCGCTTAGATCTTTGCACAGCAAGGCCTTAAAAGTCTTTGATCAAAAACCTTGGCGTTACGACCATTGCTTCTTCCTTGAAAAACATAAAATCTTGAGCTTTGACAACTTGATAAGGTTCTCTAAAGGCTGGTACATAAAGTCCTGCATGATGCTGCCCCTCCTCCCCTAAAAACCTGTGTACAGCCACGCTCTCAACTAATAAGCAGAGCTTTAAGGTCAGTGTCCAGGGGCGACTGCAATGTTCCCAAAAGAAAGTCTGCGTTCACTGAATCAGCCTTTTCACACAAAGGCATCAAAGAATGGAACAGGCTCTCAGACAATCTAAGGAACAAAGCAGTTTTTCATCGCTTCTCACAGGCTGTCATCAACTATTTTTTAGACCACCAGTCCTGCGCGCACTAATAGTACCAGATGGGTATTTGGCCATCAGATGACATTATTAAATTGTACTTTGTTTTTGCATATTATTGTGTTTTTGCTTTATTTGTATGTGATGTATTATGTAAACTGTATGCATCTTTGTTGAGGACTACGAATGGAAAGTGGCATTGTGATAAAACTGGTGCAGCTATCTTTTTAATTGAACTGCACTTTGTCCTTTTAAATAAACTTAACTGACACAATTGAGAGCATTTCCTTTTTTTTTGTAGTAAGACCATTTGTTTAAAACAAACAAAAGAAAAGTTTATTTAACGGAAATAACTTCCACAATATGTATTAAAAACAATATATCGAAAAGCAAAATTACGACTAATGTGAAAGATGAATATCATTTCAAAAGTTAATTTTATTATGATTTAGTTTACCTTTTTAAAAGTATAAAACAATATTAGCTTAGTAGGTAGTTAGCTAGAGATATGCTAAATTATAAGGGTTATTTAATATTAAGCTAGCTTGTGACAGAACTTGTAAGTGAAACTGATAGAAACTTCTAGCTAGTTAGTCAGACACATCAGTCATTTCTATAAATAATTTATTTTCATCAACACACAATTTTAAAGCATGAATAAATATAAGAACATTTACAAAAGTTACAAAATTATGACATGTGTGTCAGGGTTCCTGAAGGACCAACTCTGGCACCCACTGGTTTTCTCGCCGTCTCTGCTGACAGTAGCTCAGGACTTCCTGCAGCCTGCAGTGGTCGCCCTGTTGATTCTGAAGGGAAAACAATAATTCACATTAATCTTCTTTTCCCAAGCTCAACTACAAAAGACCCAAGTGAATTGTTTGTTGCCTGTCTTTTAAATTGTAGATGTAATTAGGCCACCTTTCCAGGGTGTCCCAAATTTCTTGCTCCATTTAAAGATGCAGATGATGCTCATTGAATCTCTTTAAATATTCTGGTGATATATTCTGAAAGCTTAATAATAATATCAATTCATGTCATTTTTATATGCTTGAAGTTTAAAAACATAAGGTTTATTATTGTAAATTATTACTTGGACTCATCCATATCTTTTTTTGGAAGGAAGAGAAGAGTATTATTTGTTAAAATATTCACACAATGTGCTTTTGACATTTGATGACTTCACAAAGTGTGTGGAAGTACATAGTAGAAGATCTTAAACATAGAGTAAGACAATTTGACAAAATTTGACACAAAAGACAACTTTCAAAGAAAGAAGCACAAATGTAGAACAACAAGTGCTCTTGTTATATAACAAACAGGCCGGAAGAAGAAAACGTACCGTCACCAGCATGCAGTTGAAGTCACTGTGCTCTTCCTCGTTCTTGTTGAAGTCCACTGACCACAGAAGCTGCTGGAGCCGCTGACCACGAGATACCCGTAGGATTGTAATGCCCATATCACTGCAGGAAGACTGGAGTAAAGTGAAGTGGATCTGCAGCGCCACGTCGTCCTCGTCCTCATCGTCCGTCACGAGCACACACATGACTACACTGTCCGGGTCTCTAAAAAAGTCAAAGCAGTGATGCTACTTAGTGCTGAACCTCTGGATTTGTCATTGACATGTACAAAATCATTGTTGTTAGCATTATTAAAATTAGTCTTTTATGTGTAATTGTGTAACAAAAACTATTTCCTTAAAACAGTTATGTTTTCATGCTTCATTTAAATTTGACCATCAGTGGTTTTGCATTTTTGTGTAACAGTGAGGACAGTGTGTGCAGATCCAAAGACTTAATAATGATGTTCATTACATAACTTACTCATAAAGAAGTTGAGCTGATTCATGGATGCCAACAGTGAGACAGTCTTGTGTCTGGGCTGTCATCAGTAACTCCTCAACAGCCATATCCATAGAAGCCAACCTGTAACCAGACAGACAAGGAAATTAAGTTCATTTAAAGTTGAAGTTGAATGCAGGTGACAAAAGATGATGATAAAAATGAATTTAAATACTTGTTTAATTATGGGATGGATCGATTGCATTTGAGATCAACAGTTTACTTTGGAGAAACGTTTCAATATAAATATAAAATATTTACCTGTTCTCAACGGCGCTGGAGCAAAATGCTTCAACGGGGATCATGTTTGCACGTGTAAAGCAATAAAATCCACTTGGTTTCAAGTATTAAATCCTCGCTGACCATCATGTGCAGCAGTGTGTGTTGAATCCTGACCTGAACTGAATCTCACTCGTACCTGCCTTTGATTGTGGGCGGAGCTACAACGTCAACGGTCCCGCTCTGAACTGAACGTAACGTACCTTTGTGACGTGTTTCCTTTGAAGTGTCTGGAGACACTGACGGGCTTGCACCGTTGCTGCTTGTTGCTGTGGATTATATATATAAAAAAAGTCTACATAGCATAGATTACAGCGCACTTACCACTTAGTTTGGTAAATCATTGCTACTGTAATAAAGTTGTATCTTTCTATTCTCTCCACATAAACAATGCGCACATGGCTAATTAATATGGTAATTTATTCACGTGTAGTGACTTCAGCTGATAATACTTCCGTGTCAACAGAGAGAGAGAGAGAGAAGCAGGCGATGAGAATCATTGCATGAGGAAGGTAACTTAGTCGACAACAACTTGTTAAATATATTATTTTGATTTTACTTGAATGAATGAATGTAACTCTAGATTGATATCAGAAAGTTATTCACTAAGTTAATGCTAAGTTATCTAACATTATTCCTTGTATCAAGACAACTATATTAATTTGCTGTACGAGCTGTTGGAGGAATTTCCAGTGAGTTTCACCAGCATGAAACATAATAATAATAATAATAATAATAATAATAATAATCATAATAATAATGTCTATTTGTATAGCACCTTTCGAGATAATGTTGGTGATGGTCTGCTGGTTCTGCTCAGGACCTCTGCATCAATGATGATTTTGAGGAAGCTTGTGTTAGTTGACAGATACAGCCTATGGATGGTGCAGTGGTTCTCAAATGCTCTATCTTCAGGATGAAAAACATTTTTCCCTATCATCAAGTCTTGAGCCAATTTTTTTAACCTTTCAATTCAATTCAATTCAATTCAATTTTATTTAAAGTGTCTTATCATAACAAAGTTATCTCAAGACACTATACAGTTGAAATAAGACTACAGTTGATTAAGGAAAAATAGATCCCAGCAATTCAACAAAGAGCAAGAAACAAAACACTGTACAGTGAGCTGTACAGTGAGCAATGGCGAGGAAAAACTTCCTTTTAGAAGGCAGAAACCTCGAGCGGAACCCGACTCATTGTTGACGGCCTGCCGCTTTGACCGGCTGGGAGGAAGGATGGGGGGGTAGACAGATGGATAAGGAGAGGAGTGAGGGAGGATATAGTGAGAGAAAAGAGGAGAGTGTAGGAGGATCCATGGGGGTGCTGGAGAGAACTCGGGATCTGATGACGTGGTGAAGATCCTGGATCAGCAGCAGCTCTGGAGGTGGATCCCTGGATCAGCAGCAGCTCTGGAGGTGGATCCCTGGGGCTCCGGGAGAGAAATAAAAAGGTGTGGGTTTGGGACAAATGTAGACAATACACAGGTATACAGACTCCGGTGACGGGTGAAGATATATAGAGGGGAGAGGGGGGGGGGGTTGAAATAGCCAGGCCACCAGGCCAGAGGGCACATACCTAGCACAGCAGATCCAGACACAGGGGCCCAAGCCGCGGCAGGAACCCGCGGGAGACCAGGACCCGGCAGGCGAGATAACCACCAGAGCCGACCCCAAACACCAGCGAGAAGGTGGACCACCACCGGGGGCGCGAGAGGGCGAGCACAGGCGAGGACGACCGAGGAAGCAGAGAGGGGGAGGCACCAGGCGCAGGCACCGGGGCAGAGGGGCAGCCAGAAGAACCAGTCAGGGGATAGGGCCCCGGGGCCAGGCCGGGCGACGGAGGACCCCCAGACCGTCAGGCCGCCACCAAGTCCATAGCAGGGGACCGAGTCAAGGAGATGGGGACCCACCACAGCAGCGGCGGCGGAACCCCCCCCAATACCCTGCGGACACGGCCAGTAGCCGGGTTGAGTGCCACCGCATGAGCCCAGGGGAGCAATGGCCAGAAACCCAGGTCACAGGGGGGCCACGGTTGTGCGGGCAGGGCGGGGGCAATGGGGCCGCAGCCGTCCGGGAACGGCCCCCAGTCTATGAACTGTAGCCCGTCCCCAACAGCCGCAGCCCACCTCCCCATGAGGGAAGTTTGGGGGGCCTTTCAAGTTTATTTCACAGAAAAACAGTACAGTAGACTTGTCTTGTTATTCAGTTTGTCTTTGACTAAAATAATCTTGTTTTTTCACCAGAAAAATGGCTACAGCTAAAGAAAAAATCATCAGCATTAACAACCCTATGGCAGTGGGGCTCAAGTCAAACTTGCTAGGTTCTCCACAGTGTATCTGTTGATGATGTTCAAGACTTTTTCATCTGTGACTGAAAACCTACACAAGTATCTGCAAAGTTATACAGTAGACCTGGCCAAAGAGTACAAATGCGCTGTGTGTGCCACTCTAAAATATATGTGCACGGATGAGAAGGCTGCTGAGCTTTGTGACAGAGCAAAAACCTACTGTGCAGCAAACCAGATTCCAGAGTCATGTGCTGTTACCGGACAAAGGCAGAAGCAGAAACACATGGAGGACTATGTAGTGGACTCTAGTTGTGGGGAAGTGAGTGACCTAGGTGATGCAGAGAAATTGAAAGTAAGTAAGTAAGTAAGTAATATTTATTTATATAGCGCTTTTCCAGACCAGGGTCACAAAGCGCTTTAACAATCAAAACAATACTCAAAAAAGTATATACTTTAAAGATCTACCTTGCCTTGACAGGATGGTTGCTGAGATGGATCAGTGTTTTGTTGCAATGTGTTTTCAGCTTGCTGGATAAAGTCATGTTCCCGACCTTGACACAGGTCATTCAGGTCTCTCTGATCGTCCCAGTGTTCAGCTGCACTTGTGAATGGACGTTCAGTTGCTGAGACGGCTCCACACTTGGCTGAGAAGCACAATGGAGCAGGATAGGCTTTACCATCTTGCCATCATGCCAGTGGAGACTGAGGAACTTTCCAAGCAAAGCCACAGCCAAGTGATTGACCGCTTTGCAAAAACAGTTGTTAATTTATTCTTCTACTAAGGAAATAAAAGAACCCAGAGATGCAGGGGTGCTTTATTTTATTTTTATTTTTTACTTTTGTAAATGTTCAATTTGCAGATGTTTACTGAAAAAAAAAATTCAAAAGGTTTCATTGCTCACTCCCTTTCAGTGCTGAATTTTTTTTTTTTCTCGCGCACTTTGCACGCTCTAATGAATTATTTGTGCCCCATGTGTGCCCCAGTACAGTATTACGTCTAGTGATGCCCCTGGCCTAGGGGGCATCGTCAAGAGATGCGTGAACCAAACCGCAAACCTTCCCCGCCAGAGCTGTGCCTCGAAATCCTGTCCATGAAAACCAGAAACAGGATTGGAGACAAAGCACTTCCCTGACAGAGACTCTCACCGGGAATACCCAAAATTCCCGAAGCACCTCCCACAACTTCGTCCTGTGCACTCGGTCGTAGGCCTTCTCCAAATCCAAAAGCACATGTAGACTGGTAAGTCATACTCCCAGGCACCCTCGAGAACCCTCAAGAGAGTGAAGAGTTGGTCCAAAGTTCCACAGCCATGACAGAACCCGCGTTGTTCCGCTTGGATCTGAGGTTGAACTAACGCTCGGACCCTCCTTTCCAGGACCTTAGAGAAGACCTTACCAGGAAGGCTGAGGAGTGTGATGCCTCTGTAGTCGGCACACAACCTCTGGTCCCTCTTTTTAAATAGGGGGACCACCAACCCGGTCTACCACTCTTCAGGTACTGACCCAGACACCCATGCAATCTTGAAGAGACGAATCAGCGAAGACAACCATTCAACACTCAGAGCCTTCAGCATTTCTGGGCAAATCTCATCAATTCCCACAGCTTTGCCACTTCGGAGCTTTCTGACCACCACAGCACAACTTCAGCACGAGAGATCGATGAAGCCAATCGGCCTCCAGCTCTGTCTCTACTAGAGAGGGTGGGACATCCAGGTTGAGGCGTTCCTCAAAGTAGTCTTTCCAACGGCCAACAACATCCTGTTTGGTGCATATGCACAAACAACACTCAGAGTTATACCTCCGTTCAGCCTAAGCCATAGGGAGGCATAGGGATCCACCGGAGCGAACTCCAATATACAGGCGCTCAACCAAGGTCTTGTGAGTATCTCCACACCTGCCTGACGCCCTATACCATGAGCAACACCGGAGAAGGACAGAGTCCAGAGCCCAAGCTATGCGTGGAGGTGAGCCCCACCAGATCCAACTGGTAACGTTCCCGCACCAACTCAGGCTCCTTACCCCAAATAGAGGTGAAGTTCCACGTCTCCAGAGCCAGCCGATGCAGCCAGGGTCTCGTACAGCTAGGCTCCCTGTTTCCACCGCCACCCAGTTGGCATTGCACCCGACTCCTGAGATGTTTCCAACAGGATAAAAGTAAAATGTTTATTTAAAAAAAAAAATAGGAATATATGTAATTGTTGGTTATAAATAAAAACATGCTACAACTGAGGACGTTTACTTTATTCTTTTATTTTTTTGTTGAGTAAGACCATTTGTTTAAAACAAATAAAAAATATATATATTTAACGGAAATAACTTCCATAATATGTTTTAAAAACAATATATTGAAAAAGCAAAATTACAACTAATGTGAAACATGAATATAATTTCAAGAGTCAGTTTTATTATGGTGTAGCTTACCTTTTTAAAAGTATGAAGCAATATTAGCTTAGTAGCTAGTTAGCTAGAGATATGCTAAATTATAAGTGCTACTTAATATTAAGCTAGCTTGTGACAGAACTTGTAAAAGAAACTGATAGATAGCGAAACTTCTAGCTAGTTAGTCAGACACACAGACTTAACATCTCATCAGTCATTTCTATAAATCATTTATTTTCATCAACACACAATTAATAAGCATAAATAAAAATAATAACATTAACAATATTTACAAAATTATGACATGTGTGTCAGGGTTCCTGAAGGACCAACTCTGGTACCCACTGGTTTTCTCGCCGTCTCTGCTGACAGTAGCTCAGGACTTCCTGCAGCCTGCAGTGGTCGCCCTGTTGATTCTGAAGGTAAAAAAATAATTCACATTAGTTTTCTTTTCCCAAGCTCAACTACAAAAGATCCAAGTGAATTGTTTGTTGTCTTTTTAAATTGTAGATGTAATTAGGCCACCTTTCCAGGGTGTCCCATATTTCTTGCTCCATCTATAGAAGCAGATGATGCTCATTGACTCTCTTTAAATATAGCATGTGCTTTTTGTCCTTTTTATTTGATTGTCTTTTAGTGTCAACGATAATCAAATAAATATTATTAAATAAAATAAGTACCTAACTCTGTCTTTTTAAAAGTATTTTCTTTGTTTAAAAGTGTCTAATACATATTATATCCAACTTGATTTCTATCAAAGTTAAGAACTACTTTGAGATAAAAGGTGAAATTTACAAGGTTATGGTCATATTTCAAAAAACAACTTTTCATTAACTAAACATTTTGGTAATATATTCTGAAAGCTTAATAATAATATCAAAACATAAAGTTTATTATTATAAATTATTACTCGGACTTGTCCATATCTTTTTTTTGGAGGAAGAGAAGAGTATTATTTGTTAAGATATTCACACAATGTGCTTTTGTAAAACATTTGATGACTTCACAAAGTGTGTGGAAGTACATAGTAGAAGATCTTAAACATAGAGGAAGACAATTTGACAAGACACAAAAGACAACTTTCAAAGAAAGAAGCACAAATGTAGAACAACAAGTGCTCTTGTTATATAACAAACAGGCCGGAAGAAGAAAACCTACCGTCACCAGCATACAGTTGAAGTCACTGTGCTCTTCCTCGTTCCTGTTGAAGTCCACTGACCACAGAAGCTGCTGGAGCCGCTGACCACGAGATACCCGTAGGATTGTAATGCCCATATCACAGCAGAAAGACTGGAGTAAAGTGAAGTGGATCTGCAGCGCCACGTCGTCCTCGTCCTCATCGTCCGTCACGAGCACACACATGACTACACTGTCCGGGTCTCTAAGAAAGTCAAAGCAGTGATGCTACTTAGTGCTGAACCTCTGGATTTGTCATTGACATGTACAAAATCATTGTTGTTAGCATTAATAAAATTACTCTTTGATTTTTAATTGTGTAACAAAAACTATTTCTTAAAACAGGTATGTTTTCATGCTTCATTTAAATTTGACCATCAGTGGTTTTGCATTTTTGTGTAACAGTGAGGACAGTGTGTGCAGATCCAAAGATAATAATGATGTTTATTGCATAACTTACTCAGAAAGAAGTTGAGCTGATTCATAGATGCCAACAGTGAGACAGTCCTGTGTCTGGGCTGTCATCAGTAACTCCTCAACAGCCATATCCATAGAAGCCAACCTGTAACCAGACAGACAAGGAAATGAAGTTCATTTAAAGTTGAAGTTGAATGCAGGTGACAAAAGATAAAAATGAATTTAAATACTTGTTTAATTATGGGATGGATCGATTGCATTTGAGATCAACAGTTTACTTTGGAGAAACGTTTCAATATAAATGTAAAACTTACCTGTTCTCAACAGCGCTGGAGCAAAATGCTTCACCGGGGATCATGTTTGCACGTGTAAAGCAATAAAATCCTCTTGGTTTCAAGTATTAAATCCTCGCTGACCATCATGTGCAGCAGTGTGTGTTGAATCCTGACCTGAACTGAAACTCACTCATACCTGCCTTTGATTGTGGGCGGAGCTACAACGTCAACGGTGCCGCTCTGAACTGAACGTAATGTACCTTTGAGACACTTGACGTGTTTTGTTGTTTTTTGTTGTTGTTGTTTTTTAACAAGAATGAACGTCAAAGTTACTCCAAAAGTGGATCTACGTTGATTCTGCAAGAAGGAAGCACATCTGTAAGTTACTTAAAGAATAGTTGAGCTAATGTTGTGACAGTGTTGCTAACTAGCTAGCTTGCACAGTTGCTGCTTGTGTATTATATATAAAAATATGGGAACGTTTTTACTTAATTAATCCTGTGTTTATGGGTGTGAACTTAATTTCTAATAGCAATAAAATAAAGATACAGCAGGTGCAAAGGTCTCAGTTAGAAAAAAAAATTCAGACACACGTACATAATAGGATAGTTACATTAGGAATGTGTGGCTAAAAGTAAAACATTTTTTGCGACTATAAATACAACGTATACAATACAATGTGAAAAATCCTTGTTTAAATGCAGCATTGACACAGGTGAGGTTTAACCTAGTAACATTGTTCTGGAGGAACTTTTTTAGAAACTCAGGAATTTGGAGTGGAAGTTATGCTTCTCTATCAAGATATTAGTTGGAAGATGTGGTTGACACAAGTGGTACAAAGTACTGGCCCTACTACTGTCCATCATGGATGATGACAAATGCTTCCGAACACTGTCATCAGTGAGCAGAGAAGCAGGTGGAGCACGAATGCTTCTTCCAGGATGCAACACTAATAGACTCAGGGACTCATTCATTCCTCGTGCTATTCGACTGTTTAATTCCGAGTTTGGGGGCAGGAGTGGAGTGAAAAGATGATTTTATTCTATTCTATTCCATCTTTGTATCCTTTGTCTTTGTTAATTTTTCTTTCATCTATGTTCTTTATCGTTAGACTTAGTTTGTGTCATCTTGCAATCCTTCCAGGCTGTTGCTCTGGAACGATCTTCCTCTCTCTTTGCGCTTGATGGAGACTCCATCAAGCGCAAAGAGGGATCCAGAGGGATCAATAAAGTTCTATCTATCTATATCTATCTATAATAAAAAGCACGTGGTTGTTATGGATTTTATTCAACTACTTTCATATCATTGTACATTCAGGTGTAGTAATCTTCACCGACAGTCTTTGAGTCGCCATGGTAACAGTGAAGCCATTGTGGAACAACAAGTACATTACACAGTACACCTCACATCACATATCTTGCTTGTGTTAATCATAGTTGGCTCAAACTAAATGCTTGGTTGTTCCTGCTAATTGGACACATTAAAAGCTTTTAAGTTGGTCATTTTTCCTTTCACATTTAACAACACAAGCTCAAGTTTTATAGACTCAAACCACACTTCAAGTGCTATAAGCTGTTTGGCTATCACATGAGAATATCATGCTTCAACTGTGGTGTCCTCACCTGCTCCACACAGGGTCATAGGTCAAACTAATTCATGCAACAATCTTAATTTTTTTTTTTTAATTCCTTGGCCGGAAAGGGTTTTCTTAAGTGCATCAGGAACTCACAAGAAGGTACATCCAATGTGCCCGAATTAACTTCCACTCAGATTTTACATTGTCTTGTTACCTTTCTTAAAATATATCTCAGAATGTTTCAAAACTCTATCTTGCAGGCTGGGAAAGTTTCATCCTGCATCGCGACAGTACTGTTTGAGCCCAACATGATGATTCCAAGCTCCTTCTGCTGCTCCACAGTCTGCTGGTACCACTCCTGCATGCAGGCAGACTCAAACGTAGGGATCACCGTCACCTGGAGTTTGAGAAGAATTACTGGTGAGGACAACACATTTTAACACAGCTTATTAACTTATACAAATATATATATATATACTCATATAGTATATACTAGCATAAAACATAGAAACACAATTTCAAAAAGCCTGATTTAGGTTGAAAAAGTTGTCTGTTTTTAATGTATTACATATTTTTTCTTAAAGGTAATTTTAATTAATTTACTTCAATTTAATTTAATGAATAATAATAATAATAATAATAATAATCTCTATTTATATAGCGCCTTTCTAGACCAGGGTCACAAAGCGCTTTGACAGCCATTCACACATACTGATGGGAGTCCTGTTTCCTACAAAATATATGTTAAATAAGAATTATTTAAAAGATATTGTGATAATAACATAATAATTATAACGTGTTATATAATTGTATTACTTTTTAAACTGTATTTTTCGATGCCCAGTGGCCGTCAAGACGTCGAAAAACGGTTAGTGATGATGTTATTGCTTTATTTATTGTTTTTTATTTATTATGCGATCGCAACTTTTTGTTAACATCAGTTATTTAATATTGTATATAAGAGCCTTGCAACAGAAAATCTTTTTTTCTATTTCCATAATAGCAGACTTGAACTCTACCTGCATTGCTTCAGACCAGGTGGACTTTCCCTCCAAGAGGAAGTCAAGGTGGCTCCTTAGAAGCTCCTCCCTCTCTGTGCTGTCACCACTGATGATGTAGCTGGAGGAGCGAACACATTTGAAGAAGTCCACAGTGACCGTAGGTGAGGAGGCTCCAGAGGGGATGTACGCCAGATCCACGAATATACTCAAATCCTCTGCATACGAGGTGGACTTGGACTCTAGACAAGAGGAGAGGACCAGAGCTACTGATGATGCTCTTGAAATGAAATTTTTTGGACGTTTGAAACTGACCTGGAGTGGGTAAGGATTTCGCTGGTACTGATTTGATCCGTGTGGCTGCAGAGCTGTCCTTTTTGCTCTTGGTAAACCCCAATGAATTTCCTGTTTTGGTTTTTCCCGTGCTTGGTTTTTGTGAGCCATCCGGAACCTGGTATGACATCAACAAACAAGAGTTTTCTTAATTTGTTTTTAATTTTACCTCAAGACTCATATGATGAATTAAAACAAAGAAACGTACCGCATTCTTTCTCACTCGGACGCTGCCGGACGTTGCTCTCTTCCCATCTGAGTCGGACAAGGGGACCGGCATGGTGGTGTCAGGGTTGGGGGGTAAAGGAGGGCCATCTCTGAGTGGAGCAGGAGGAGGATCTGGCGGCAGAGCCCGACTGGTTCTCAAATCACGGGGGGAGTTTATCGGCTCAGTACAGGATTCATCGTCATCCGAGTCCAGGACTCCGTCGGCCGTCGTCGAGGGAAAGTCCTCCGTGCAGGCGGGGGCGTTGGTCTCACTGGGCGACAAGTCCTTCTGGTTGTTGTTGTTGTTGCCATGGTGATTTGAACCAGAGCTGGAGTCGAGCGTTTTTAAATGTTTGAACTCACAGGGGGACACCAGGCAAAGGTCCACGTCATGAGTCGAAGCCCCGAAATGAAGAGTTCCGGGAGCCGAGGGACGCCCCATCTCTGACCCCTGACCCAAGGACCGAGGGGGCTTCTTAATCGGTAAGCTGATCGGAACATAATGGCTACCGTTGGAGAGGTGAACGCTGTCCTCGGTCTCTCTCTGGCTCACAGAGGACGGTCCGTGCTCAAGGGACATGGAGAGGGACTCGTCGACTTCGGTGGACTGCGGAGAGCTGACCTCGGCCGGCATCGAGTGCGTCGTGGTCGTGGCAACGGACGGCGAACGATCCGAAACCACCTCTTTGAGCGGACCGAGCGAGAGGAAGCTGAGATGCTTCTCCCTTGAATGACCGTCCGGAGTACACTTCGGCGGGACCTGACCCTCACCTTGTTTCGGCGAGGTCTGCTGGACGTCGCCGGACTCCGCGTCGCTCATCTGCAGTCGACTCAGCGTGGCTCTGTTGCACCACACGTCGTCCGGCGACAGGCAGTACGGCGTGTGACCGGCGCTGTTGGCCCGCGACTCCGGCGACGTCTGTTCCACCGTCGGCTCGTCGAGACTCGCCGCCACCTGGTTCTCTGGAGACGACCGCGATGACGCGTTGCTCCTCAAAGCTCCATCCAGGAGCGTGTATTCAGTCGGGGTCAGATCCAGCTGAGCTGAAGAGTCACTTTTTTTATTCAAGGGAGCTGGAAATCCCAGCACTTTCTCTGGTTTAGGTCTTTCCTGCTCCAGATTATGTGACACCACGTCTTCTACATCACCTCCCAATACTCCCGAGCTGCAGGAAACCTCCTCCTTGATCTTCTCTTCCCGTCTTCCGTCGTTGTCACTTTTCAGCTTTTCCTTCTCTGCCAGAGATCCTTCGTCTCCAGTGAATTCATCCTTCAGTTTCTGGGTATCTCCAGTCACATCTTTAGACTTTGTAGAACGACGGGTAACCCCCTCAGATCCTCTCTGATCCTTGTGATTCTCGACACGTTCTCCGCTCGTCTTCGCTCTCTTTGTGGAGTCGTTTGTCTTCGGAGATGCCTTTTTATCTTCATTGGCCTCATTTCCTGACGGTTTCTTTGCTTTTTTCAGACCTGCCTTTGAGTCGTTTTTCACTTCTTTTTTCTTCTTGTTTTCATTTTTGGGTTTGACAACCGACGACTCTTTTTTATGGTTCCTTGCTTCTCCATTCTCCTCTTTATTCCCATCATTGGCACTAGGTTTCTTCAGGACATTCTTGTCTACCGACTTTTTCTTTTTGCCACTTTCTTTTGATGTGTTTTTATCAACCCCATTCGTCAACTTCCCCTTTTCTTTTGCCTCCTTGCCTTCTTTTTTTGTTTGATTTGTTTCTTTCACTGGCTTGTTCTCCATCATCCTCTCCAGTTCTTCGCTGGTCACCGTTGGTTTTTGAAGAAAGGGAAGGGTCTTCAGCTTCTCCAGCCCCTGGAGGAGTTTAGCCTGCGGTGTCGCGCCGGGAAACAGGACTCGGACCACCTTCTCCTGCGGACTCGCAGGGAGCCACACCAGCAACGCCGACACCGAGGTCAGGGCTGTGAGAGGAAGAGCCTGCGAGCTGGACGCCCCAACATCAGGCCACTTTTGAAGGAACGTCTGCCACTCCTGGCTGTTCTTGCCCGGGGTTAGGATGTACAAGTCAAGCTGACCCACTCCCATCTTCTGGAACAGCGTGATTGGTTCGACCGGTGCCATTCGAAACATGGGTTGTGGTTTGATGTTTAACTTCTTTAATAGCTGCAGAGTGGACGTTGCCTGATCTGTGCTCCTTACAATGTTGTCCTTGCCTGAGGAATGATTCGAAAAATTATCAATATATGTTCTGGTTCAGGGTCATGCCCTGCAATAACACTGGGTTAACACCGGGTGGAGTCTACGGAAATACATCAGTTCCATCTGAATATTGTATTTAACATTTCAAATGTTTAACTTTATTCTTTATAGAAATGTTAGTCTTTATTAAATAATGAAAATCAATCATAAGTTTTTGAAAGGTTTGAAAGGAATTAAATATTGAATATTCTCAAGACAAATGATTATTTACACATAGTTTTATTTTCTAAATCCTATGATTAAACAAATATTTTTCTAAATTTAATCATTTTAAACATTTGAAGCCTTTTAAATCAAATACATTTTACATTGGATTTAAAGGCTACTTGTTATTAATAAAATCTATGTTTAAAGAAAAAAAAAAATGTATTAATAAAATAAATCAACATTTCGATGCACACAATATTAATTTCAACTATTCAATAAAACAAATTCAACCTCTAAATAAAGAAATTATAATTCATATAATTAAATGATTAAAAAAACATTTACATTCAAGGAAATTCAAAGTTTTAATATGTTTAATTAAATCATTAGATATTCTGATGGCACTGGTTCCCTTTCGTAGAGTCAGAAACAATAATTAAATATTATATAGAACCGATCTAACATAAACATTCATTCATTCTTTTATCGTTATAAATTACTCACATGGTTGTAGTTCCACCTCCAGTCTGTTGGGGGCGTTGAAAAACACAACTCCTAATTCGGGAGAAATGAGTCTCCTCGATGAATCCTCTGGCCAGATGCAAGAGAATATAAATAAAACATGACAAGTTTAAATAAATGTCGGCCGTACTGTTACTCAAAGCGTGTACCTTTGATATCCGAGCTCAACTCCATCTCCGCCACCTTCCTCTCCAGGAAGGTGTTGACGCCGGTCAGGTTTTCCGTCCCGACGTGCGTCAATAAAACGGCGTCGATGCGATCAAGGTGTCGCACCAGCTTCCAGAAACATGCCTGCGGGTCCGAACCGCCGCTGACCAGCACCGTGAAGCCGTTGATGGCGAAGAAGGCACAGTCTCCGCTGCCCGCCGGGAACACGTAGCAGCACGGCCGCGACAACTTGAGGAAGCCCACGGTGGTCGGCGGAGGCAGGAGCTCGAAGGGAGACGGGGGACAGAGGACGCCGGAGACACAGGAGGTGAAGTCGCCAATGGCGGCCATCGTGGAATGCACCGCCGGGGGGTTGACGCTGAGGGTGTAAGGGTCCTGGTTCTCCAGGAGGGTCCACTGACCTACCTCTGGACAGCTGAGAGTCAGGTGGAGCTTGGACGATGGAGATGAAGAAGCATCTTGATCTGTGAACTGAAGACAGAAGATCTCTTTAGTGTTTATTAAGAAAGTACTACATAATTGGCAAAGATTAGATTGACATTATATAGCAGGCATATCCAAAGCAATCTGTGGCCCTTGAGTAAGTATAATGCGGCCTCCATTACAAACTATAGAATTGGATCAGAACATCGAAGATATGGACACTTTTTCAGGACGAACTTCTAACCCTGGTTGGTTTTTCAGGTCATCAAATGTGTCCCTCTTCTGAAAAATGTTTGGACACGCCTGTTATAAAGCAACCGTGACAGGTCGTGTGTGAGTAAAAAAAAGAAACATCGCGAACCGCTTCAGTCAGGATTAGCTTCAGGTGGTTCGCTGAGAAGGTCCCTCGCTGGAGAACGAGTTCCCCGCTCTCCTCCAAACTCTCACCCGTCAGGATCAACAGCTTACGACATGATCGCCGGGACAGCAGCGCAGAGACCTGCCGAGACCAGAAAGAGACGTGGGACCTCATTACTGCACAGTTAGGGAGCGACTTGTCCTGAAATGATCAGTAGTGTCAGCAGTGAGCACTATAGTAAAAAACAAAAACACACTTCAAGACGTCTTCCTCATGAGGAAAAATAAATCAGGCATTTGGTAACATCTAAACATACAAATATGTAATTACTGATAGGGGTGTCAGAAAATATAGATACACCGTTAAATATCCTGGTGATGACTGGGGATGAGAGGATACAGTCGACTCCAGCATCTTTTAAAGCTGATGTTTTGGACATATTTAGGTTTCAGAATAAATGAAAGTAGTTACGACTTGTCATGTGTTCTGTAAATTCTGCAACACCAGAGTCAAGTACTCCAGTACTCCACACTCTACTACTACAAATATATCCTCGTTCATAAAGTATCACTATATATCGCAATATATCGTATCAATGTCCTTGTATCGTGATACGTATCTTATATGCAAACATTTCTATAAATCAATGTTTTGCTTCCCGTCTTAATAAACCAAAAACTTACACTACAAAAAAAGCCAAATTAATCTTTTAGATCTTTATTAATGAAAGTAAACCTTACTGATTAAAATGTCACCCCTGAAAGGATTTGACATGTGCATTAGGGTTATTTATTTTGTGTTTGAGCGCAAGTTGCAGTGCAAGTTTTAGAGTTTTTAAAATGTTAAAAAAAATAATAGTTAGAAGGCTATGTGCACATTTTTGAGCAACAGACTAACTCAAATGAACAGATTGCTCTTGTAAATATCGAATAAATCAGAGATTTAATCTCTTTAATATTCATATTTATATTAGTGTTCCTGCCATAATATAAAGTTGCAATTTTAATCTGTATTTCGTTTGTCTCCTATTTTAGCTCAACGATTGACAGTAATGTTGAGCAGTCAGGCAATAAATGTATCTTGGAAAAAAAAGGAGAAAAGCAATCGCACATTTTGTGTTAATCCTGCAGTGATAACTGTCAAATAAATGACTTTAATTATGGGCGAGTGTCTCGGTGGCAGACATCCCTTTAGACTTAACAGCCACTCACAGCCAGTGATGTAGAAAAAAATGTCTGTAAAATAAGAGCAACTTTGATCAAATTTAAACTCTGGTTTAGAGGCAAATATTCTTCATACAAAACATTCAGTTGTTCTCAGTCTCACCTCTGAGTGAACCTGTTCTTGTTGTGGACCGATCAACACCTGAATGTCCAACAGTCTGCCATGGTGGCGAAGACACTTCTGTCCTGCAGGCAAACGATAAGACGGAGTGAGGAGGACTTTAGCCAAAGAGCAGGGGCCTCATGTACTAAGATGTTCGTAGATCTTCTACTAAATATCTCTGGAAACTGAAATCCAGAAGATGGCGCAGCACAAAAATATTCAGATGGATGACACGTCCTCATTTTTATATTTAAATCATATTTAAATGAACCAGAGTTTGTCGTTTTTCTCCCCGTGATCAGAACAAACAAATGAAAAGCGGATTAAAATATTCATTATAAAATGATCGATATACAGATCATCAATTTGGTGAATGAGAACATTAACTTGTTTAACTACAACTACTGTGTGTTAATTTATGATCAATATTGATGGTTAATGTAACTCTGATGTGAACATCTCAACGTGACTAGTGAGGCTGACGTGCATCTGAGCAGCTGATCCGGGCGTACGCGACCTACAGACCTTGCGGGAATCATGTACTTTTTACCGCTCTTTTCAGTATTTCAGTATATACTGTATATACATATGGACTTTGACTTAAAGGTGGCTAAGCACGTTTTTTGTGCGTAAAACCTCTTAGTACATGAGGCCCCAGGTCATGGAGGAGTGTTGGGAAAATGCACACAAAGCAGAAATGAGGTCAAAACGTAGACAATTAACGATGAACGGATTGACTTTCAAAGAGAGAAAGAGGAAGGAGGAGTGGAAGAGCTGAGTCAGAAGGACAGACGAAGGATGAGATGCTATGTTTGCTTAAGTATCAGGAGTGGACAAGAGCTCGAGGACACACTCAAAGACAAGTGCAGTTACACTGCTGCTGCCTTCAGTCATCACTTAAGTATTAAATAACACTGTGGTTATTCATTTGTATTTCATCATCTTCTCTTAAACTGCCGTCCGCTTCTTCTGCTTCCATCATTCATATTTGTTGAATTCATTTATATTAGTACGATAGGTCGATCTCACATAAATACTGCATGAAGAATAATCAATCAATTCAGATGTATATGATTTAGTTTGAGTCTCAAGGCACCACTTATTTATTTATGTGATTTAAATCTAACTCTTGCTGTTGTTCGGGTGATGTTTGTCCATCATTTATTTATCTTGTGTTTAAACTGTGGTGAACTTAATAATATATCATAACAAACGTTTTTAAATCCTAAAATTATGTTTTGTAAGAAATAAAAATTCTGTTTTTTTGTCAAAATATAGGATACACATCTGTTTAGATGATAGATTTTTCATTATCAAACCATTTTAAATTAATTTTAATGTGGGTTTTAAGCAACACTACAGGATAAATGAAATACTATCAAATAACCATAAGTTCACCCCCAAACATTGCATTATAAAATATGGCTAAAGAAAGATAATAATTAAGCATTTCATTTAAATTGACTTTGCAAATAAACGTGTCTGGGAAATGTATCTTATATCTAATGATCAACCCTGTCTTTCAGTGCTAATTTATAACTACTTCTACCAAATTTCAATCCACTCTAAATTTGATCTTCAGTGTTTGCGAAAGGACACACCCTTTTTAACAATAACTTAACAGCCATTCACTTTCCTTCCTTCCTTCCTTCCTCCCCTGTAGCCTCGTTGACCCAGGAAAGCAGTCTACAGACACACAGTGACTTCACGGAGACGGACAGAACTGGGATTCTAACCGGCACCCTTGAAGGACGCAGTGTGATGAGCGAGAAACTCCTGCAGGTAAACGTTGATGTCACAAGAATTCAGGTCCACATCCCAACACCGGATGCCTGCGGATATAAAACACAGGTGTTTAAGACCATGAAAGAAACACTTTTATTCATCAGAAGACACTGAAAGTGCATAATAATGTAATAAGTTATTATTATTGAAAAACATGTGACAATGACATTGTTTTGTACACATCTTAGATGAACAATCAAGCTATTGCAACTGTGATCAAATAGTTAGCAACTGTAATACAAATATTTTACATTAAATAAACTATTTTCAGCTTTAATCAAACAATTACGATGTAATTAACCTATAATTTAAAAATATCTAACAATTGAATGTAATCAAAAGATTATTGACTTTATTCAAACACTTTACCCAAAAAATGTCCAACTGTAATCAAACAGAGTCCTGCAATAATCAATCAATTTTCCAATATAATCAATCAATTATCAACTGTATTCAAACAAATTTCAGCAATAATAAAACAATTTTCCACGATAATCAAAAAGAAATCACTATAATTAAACCATTTTCCACTATAATAAAACAATTTTCAACTGTATTTAAACACGTTTCAGTAATAATCGGACAATTTTCAACTATAATATAACAATTTTTACTTGTATTCAAACACATTTCAGCAATAATTAAACCATTTTCCTCTATAATCAAACAATTTTCCACAATAATCAAACGGATTTTAGCAATAATCAAACAATTTTTAACTGTATTCGAACACAATTCAGCAATCATCAAACAATTTTCCACTATAATCAAACAATTTTCCACTATAATCAAACAATTTCCCATTATAACCAAACCATTTTCAACTGGATTCAAACAATTTTCCGCAATAATCAAACAAATTTCCAATATAATCAAACAATTTTCAACTGTATTTAAACACATTTCAGTAATAATGAAACAAGTTTTAACTATAATATAACCATTTCTAAAGGCATTCAAATATATTCAATATATATATATAATATTCAAATTTCAGCAATAATAAAACAATTTAAACTGTAATCAATTACCAACTGTATTAAGAATTCGAGTTGAAAGTAAATAATGTAACTATAATCAAATTGTTGATCAGTAATAAAACAATTATCAAACCATTATGAAACAATAATCAAAGAAACAAAATTATCAAACATTTATTTGAGTTGTAACCAAACATTGGTCAAGTAACCAAAAATAATAGGTTTTTTTTAGTGATTGAAAAGGAGCGTGGTTGATATTAATTCAAAATAAACAAATAAACATGTTAGTATAGGTCCAGTAGTAGTTAAGTATTGAAGGTGATGCTACTGACTGCACATGAAGCTGGAAGATGATGTGGGGGTTACAGATTACCTCAGGATTATCTCTCGAGTGCTCCCTCTTATTTTGATTCCATATCAATAACTCACACATATCTAACGTCACCTTCAAGTGACAGCTGGGATTCCCCACACCTCGCATCTAAGATGGTACTTGAAATAAATATCAATTCTGTTTGTCATCCTTGAGTGGACAGAGTGTTCTCCCACAGTCCACACTGTCAAGCTCCACTAAAGTGCTGCACATTGTTCCTCATGATGCTACATTTCACAGTACATCCAGGAAGATAACACGCGTGGAAGGAGATGCTGATGACGCATCCACAGATGAGTAACTAACCCTCGCAGCATCACTTCATCACTGCGCGAATATTCATCCGCGGATATTTACAATGTGATGAAGGTGTTTTTTTATTTACCTCGCTGGATGTCCTCGCAGATGTGGACCGGGTGGGACAGACGAGACGTGCGACCCACGACGATGAGGACGGAGTGAAGGTCCGCGGAGGCAGCGGAGAGTCCGGGCTCCTCCTGGTCCTCCCTCCTCAGCAGCAGCCGGCCGGACGCCATCTTGGCTGTGACGTCATTGAAAGGGGGGGCTGTGCAGGAATGCAGCAGAAGTGAAAACAAGAATCGATGATTCATTTTAATTTTTTTTAGGTGTTTAGCATTTATGAGTCAATGAAGTTCTTAATGATGCGTATTTTTTCAAACGCACTCATTTTCCGAAGGAGATCTTCAGAGGGATTAATACAGTATATATAATCTAATCTAATGAAACTATTTTAACGAAAGATATAAAAAAAAAGATGACATATCAAATACATTCTTACGAAGGACTATAAATTACTTATGTATAAATAAATGTATAAATAAATGTTTAAATACATGTTTAAATACGTAACAACGTATATAAATACGTTAAAAATGTATAAATAAATGTTTGGATAAATACCAATATGTAAAAATGTCAAAATAAATAAATTACTTCTTATTTAATGTTTGTCAAAGAATGGAGCTATTCTACGTATAAATACACATTTTGTCATTTATACATTTCGACGTTTATTTAAAATTCTTGTCTTCTTTGTATGTAGGTATTTATACATTTTGACATGTTGACATTTTGACATTTTGTTGTCAGTATGTAAATGAAGTGGGCGGGTCGAACATCAGTCTAAGGCAGTGATTGGTTAAACAGGCGAAACAAACTAAAGCAATCGATGTCGATCCAAAAACTATCGCTTCTGCAGAAACTGGTCTAAAGCGTCGACGCTGGACGAAGAGTGGAAGAATCTTTTCTGAAATCTTGGCAAACGAACTTGATAAGTTGTCCGTGTTGTTCATTTGTTCTTTTTTTTTTACAGCCACGACCATAATGAATGAACAGTATTATATAGATTATATTAGTATATGAAGTAATAAAACACTGAGTGATATCCATTTATATTTATTCATTCACATGAACATTCACCAGAGTGTTACAAATGTGCTTTTGTTCTGATTTTGTCGTTTGTTTTCTTTTCAAATCAAGTTCAGAAATCTGAAACTTAAGCCTATTAGTGTTTGTATTTGGAGCCATCTATAGTCACAGCCAAGTTTAGTGAGTATTACATTTGAACACTTGGTTATTAGGGGTGCGATGAATTGATTACATTATTTGTGCTTTATTATACATATATCTAATCTTGATGATAACGATCACGATTCACGATAAATTAATTTGAGATGTTTTTTTCTTATGTAGTAAAAAACAGATTAATTAGATGAATCCATTACATATCGGAATTATTTAATCTTTCCATTTTTTAATCTCTTGAAACCGTTAGTAGTATTATGTTTTTGGGTCATTTTTACAAAACTGTTTCTGCGTTCCTACCGCCACGTTTTACAAATTCACATTACTGTACTGACACTTGTAATTCATGGTACTATTGGCGGTTAATATTGCTGTCTTCACCAGGTGTCAAAAACAGATGTTATTCTTGAATGGAGTGACAATATATATTTACAAAAAAGAATTTTGAATACACAAAAGTCGAGATTCATGGTTTGTTAAGTTTATTTATTGACCAGCTTCCATGGAAATCCCATTGAATCAACTAAAACAATTAAAATGATAACAAACGAAAAATGACTAACAGCTGAACATTTATATATAGTTTTTCTACTACCTCTAAGTGCACAAATGCTGATTTCGTTTCACATTTAACAATCATAAATGGGTTAAAAATGAACATTGATGTATCATCCGTACAGAACAGAAGCCAAGACATGTTGATTCTGTAACTAACAGACACCGTTATGAACCGAGGATCTCACAAGCACTTCAGAACATAAAAGTTACACGATGTCGCTCGAGGGCAGCTGCACAGCGTCCCGATGCGAGATCCTTTACGCACGGCACACGGCTCCCCCGCATCACACTGAAATAAAGTCAATTTAAATCATGATCAGTCACTTAATCTTCTAATCTTTCCTAAGCTTTGGAACGATCTTCCTCTCTCTTTGCGCTTGATGGATCTACTGACTCCTTTAAGAAACATCTAAAGACATTTTTATTTGTTCAGGCTTTTCCTTGATTTTCTGGAACTCCTATGTTTGTCTCGGTGTTATCTTGACCTTTTAAGTATATTTTTTATTGAGTATTGTTTTGATTGATAGCACTTTGTGTCTTGAAAAGCGCACTATAAATATAATTTACCTACTTACTTACATCTGGTATTAATCTGCACTTATAGATGTAGTTTGACTTGAATTGACATTTTGAAGAAAAGAAAGACACATCAGCCTTAAAACATATCTTTCCAATCAAACAAGTAAACAGCCTGTTGTCATTTCTTATTTTGTCATTCTTGTCCTTGAATTCTTACCGACGGCAGCCAGCCCAGCTTTTTCTCAGACGGCATCTCTTTGCTCCTCAATTTCTCCAGAACTTCTTGTAAAGCATCAATCTGCGGAGAAAAAAAAAGTTTAATTGGTGGATAATTTTATAGCTTATAAGAGGATTCCCATAGAATTCAGGAGAAAATATGGAATAATAAAGAAAGAAGGAGCATAAAGAAAACTGTCTATCAAACCTGAATAAACTGGGAAAATAGTAGATTTTTAGAAAAGGGTTAATCTCTCACCAGGTCTTTTTCCTGTTGAGCCTTGATGGTGTAGTCCAGGGAGCGCGTCTCCAGAGAGGAGTCCTCAGCACAGACCAGCCACAAGTAGGCGCAACAGCAGGTCGCAGCCAAGAGAGCCTGGACACTGACCTTCATGCTGAATCCACAACTGGAGGAGTTGAAGAGAATCTGTGAGTCTGGTCAGGATGTGGAGATTCTGGACAAGGAGCCTTTTATAGAGGCATGGTTGACATCAGCCGCCTCTGAAATATTAATGGGAAATGTTGACAAAGACGTTCACCACCTTTGTATCTGTGATTACCGGAGGAAGATTAGAAAGATAGAAAGTTTAACACACTATTCATATATAACTGCTCTCGTCTTAATGCAACAAATTGGTCAGTGATGACCCGAGTCACCTTTGTGACCAGCCGCCATCAGGGCAGTGAGTCCGACAGGTCAAGTGGTAGGAAGCGGCGCTGTTGTAACACACATCACATCCTGACGGTGGATCATTCGGTAAATAGAACCTTTGGTTTCCAATCTGTGCCAACTCATTAATTTAGACTTATGTCATCGCTTTCCAATAAAGCTGAGCACAACTCGTTTTGACCTGCATTGACACCAATCTGCAGTGACCCTCCAATTTAATTCGGAGGTCACCACTCCTGAATAGAAATGGAGCATTTATGTGTGTGCTGACTTAAAAACCCTTTAGAAAAGTCAGTTTGAACTAAATTCTACTCGAAATACGTCACCAATAATCGATGAATAAATTAAGGGAAAACAATTAAAAAAACTAATTTATAAATAAGCTTACATTGTTAATGTATTGTTTATTATTAGATTATTCAATAATTTTGTGTTATATTATTAAATAAAGCTAAATAAGCGACAGTTTTCATTTTATTTTGTAATATTCTTTTTATACACTCAATTTAGATTTTGAGATGTGTTTATATTTGTAAAGAACATCCACAAAAAGGCAATAAAATAAAGCATAAAAAGAGACTAATACCCTTATAAATCTGTAACTTGTTATATGCAGGGTTGAGACATTCAGTCAGTTATAATTAGTGAGAGATAATAAAAATGAGTGTATTAAAGTAGTATTAAATAGTGTTAGATTATTTCAGAAGTGTGTAACAAACACAAGAGCTGGTGACCCCTGTTCTAAAGCTTATGAATAGAATATTAAATGGAAATAAATACTTCTTATACATACATCAGGTTGTATTGTCTTTACTTTTATCTGGTTTAAAAATGCAATGTCTATCAATAAAACGTTTGAACGTTGAATGCAAAAATCTACGACTAATGTTTAATTTACTGACAATATTACTCTGGCATGATAAAATATTTTTTTAAAGAACAGAAAAGAATTTCATGTGGTTGACATGTGTTACATTAAACATATGTGCTTTTAATAATGGTGAAATAAATAAAAATGCATTTGAATATATTGTGTCATATATTATATCACCATCACCTTATCTTATCTGAGCTCCTTCAGTGGCAGGCTCAGGCACCCCCAGTGTAGGACGGAGCGTTTTAGAAGGTCCTTCATCCCAACTGGTGTCAGGATATTTAACTCTCTAATTAAATATCCTGATGTTAATCCGTAGTGTGTTTTTCTTCTCGTGTGTTTTTATTTTATTTTATTTTATTTTATTTTATTTTATTTTATTTTATTTTATTTTATTTTATTTTATTTTATTTTATTTTATTTTATTTTATTTTATTTTATTTTATTTTATTTATAGTGTTAATTTTCTAATATTGTAAATAATTTGTATATTTTTAAGATCGTTTTATTTTATTTTATTATCTCTTTTATTATTTCTTTTTTTCCTTGCACTTTATTTTCAATTGTGCTGCTGTTGTAAAAGTGTGTTTCCTCTCTGGGGAAGGTTCAGCGAGATGTTGTAGTTACACATCCTTGCCGCAAGAGGCCAGTACTCCTAGTAGAGAAACGGAAATGAATGGGCTGAGGCCGGAAGTTTATATGTTAGCCTGCTAGTGGTTACTGGTTAGCACGTTTCACAAATACAGAAAACTCCTCTACACAGTCGTTTAAAGTGCAGCCATGTCTGAAAGAAAAGTGTTGAACGTAAGTATCTGTTACTGGTTACATCTAAAATATATTTATTTTTTTATTGTGGTATAGTATTTCTGATCTGTGTCCGATCTACTTAAATGCTTATTTACTCACCAATGTTTCATATTCACAGAAATACTACCCTCCGGATTTCGACCCTGCTAAAATCCCCAAACTAAAACTCCCTAAAGATCGACAGTATGTTGTCAGATTGATGGCACCGTTTAATATGAGGTAAGTTTATTTGATAGTAATGAATTTAACACGGGTTATAAACGTAACAACCTCTCAATCTCATAGTGACGTGTTTAACATTTTAGAGATAAGTTGATTCCTATGAAACCAGTATCACTTTAAAGATCTTGTAAAGACGATTCCAATGATATAAGTAACATTTTCCTCTGATAAATATTAATGTTATGGTGTATAATAACCCGTGAAAATACACACATTTCTGGGTAACCTCCTCAATACTAAGTCAATGGGGTCACTATTTTATTTTGTGACCATTTTGTTGAAGCGGACTTTCAAAATGTCATAACTTATAATATTTAATACATTTTAAAAAGGTTCGTATCATTGGAAAGCTTGCTAAACAAAGAAACATAACAACTCGTTTATTTTGTAATAATATTGTAATTTCTCAATTGTAAAAGTTCAAGTAGAAAGAAATTGGCTCTAAAAATATGCATAAAAGAAAGAAAATTAAAATCCCAGATTGAACAAATACACCATAAGTTGTTTAAATATATATACTGTAAATTTAAACAACTTGTACTATAGTACAAGTTGTTTAAAGAAAACAATGTGCAAATCGATCAATTTGAAATATATTTTGCAGTCTCACAGATAAATGTCTAATTTATAATATAATGGGGATTCCAAATAGTGTTTTACTCATCTAAAATGTTATTCGAGTAAGTTTTGACTAGTGAAAAATAGGAAAATGTTGTCAGAGATGTGTAGCGTGTATTCTTAATCAATCTGAAAATGTCAGTATTCTACATAAACTAGCAAGTGTGTTCTATATCATCAGCATTGGTGAAAAGTGGTGACACAAGGCGAACGCAGTTGAACGGTGAATACAGCGATAAGGCAGCTATTTAGATTTAGTGTGATCGAACGTGAAACGGGCTGATTGACCACTGCCGATATATAAGAGGAAAATACACGCATACCTAACTCATGCCAACTAACATTTAGGGCTCACTTTAAAGTTTGTTTGATCCTTACTATTCAATTATTGGTTTCAAATATTTATAGAATGTTCAGGTAAAATGAGAAAAGTCGATTAAAAATGTTTATGAAAAAATCAAGAAAATCTGGTCTTTGCGTTTCGTTTTGTCTCATGTAGATTTGATGATCATGCATTAATTAATTGGTTAAAATGATTTTTTTCAGATGTAAAACATGCGGCGAGTACATCTACAAGGGCAAAAAGTTCAATGCACGCAAAGAGACCGTTATGAATGAACTTTATATGGGACTGGCTATTTTCCGATTCTACATCAAATGTACCCGTTGTCTTGCTGAGATCACGTTTAAGGTGAGTCATACTTTTGGATATAGTTATGGTCTACGTTATAGTATTATGGGAAATAATTTCTGGAGGGGTCCTTAGACTGATCCGGAAAACACAGACTATGCCATGGAGCATGGTGCCACACGAAACTTCCAGGCAGAGAAGCTGTTGGAGGAGGAGGAGAAGAGAGTCCAGCAGGAGAGGGAGGACGAGGAGATGAACAATCCTATGAAGGTTTGTGCTTAAATAATCAGCGTCCACTGCAGGCCTTACAGTTTAAACTTGTGTTGTTCTCAAACAGGTGTTGGAAAATCGTACACGGGATTCCAAAATGGAGATGGAGGTGCTGGAAAACCTTCAGGAGCTGAAAGAGTTGAACCAGAGGCAGGCTCGGGTAGATTTTGAGGGAATGATTGACCAATACAGGGAGTTCGAGAAGAGGGAACAAGCGAGGGCGAAAGACGAGGATGAACGAGAACTCAAGTGAGCGCTTGGATTAGAAATTTCCTTTTGACACATGACATCCGCACGACAAGTCTCATGAATGTATTTACTCATTATTTCATAGGGAGATGCTGGAGTGTGTGCAGGTGAAAAGAATCAAAGATCCAGATTCAGATGAAGAAGAGAATTGCAGCAGCAAGAACCCGCTGAAGAGGTCCATTTCTGAAAATCCAACAGATATTCTCACTGAAGACAAGCCAGGAGAAACACAGGTACAGATGGGTTTTTTTTTATTATTTAGAGAGTGGAATTTGTTTGCTGAATAATTGAGTGGCAGTAACTAATCATTTTCCAACAACCGTTTTAATAGATTGTAGTAGATTGTTGCATAGCATCATGACATCTTGAATGTTTATATTGTTTACTTGGGTTACCATCTAATCTTGTACTTGATCTAGTAGCTCTCAATGACAACCTAAACATGTTCTCCATGTGTGCTTCCTGTCCAGTCAGTTATTTTAAGCAAAAATTCTTTCAGGAAAATGGAGCAGTGAAAAAGCCAAAGATCGAGAGCTGGGAACGCAGTGTGGGCTCTCTCGGAGCTGGTGGTCCTTTAGTAGGACTTGTGCGGAAAAAGACGGCATCGGCGGCGGCAGCTTCATCGTCAGGAGTCACCAAATCAAGTCCGGCATTGGTGCGTCCTGTCAACACATCGCAACCAGGTAATAAAGCAGATGTTTCTTGCAAACAATCTAGAAGTTCGGTTATTCAGTATTTACAAAAAACATTTTTTCCCAATACAGTTGTAAAGAAGTCCGGAAATGATCCAACGCCTGCTGCCCCACAGAATGGTTCGTCCTCTTTGAGCCTCCTGGGGGCTTATTCAGACAGTGACAGCAACGAAAGCGAATAATGCTGAAGCACTGGCAATGGAAAAAAAAAGGTTTTCGTTTCGTCAATGTACTTATTCCATTATAGTTTTCCTTTTTTTCAGGTAAAATAATGGACATGTAACGAAGCATTTGAAAAAATGTACATTTCTAATCTTACCTCCATATTTTAAAAAGTGATTATGAAAATTAAATAAAAAAACATGTGTGCCCCAACAACAATTGTTGACCCCTTTGTGTATTTGAAATGTAAAAGTTATTTGATATTATGATTGCTTGAAAACTTGTATCCCAATGTCTGATCATCTCAACAAAAAAAAAATCATCTATTTTTGGGATCATTTTTGCTGTATAATAAAACCTCTGAGCATTGATTAGCAAGACCTTGTCCACTCTGTGTGTTGAATTTGTATTCCTCACAAATATAATTCTCTATGTCCATAAAAATAACTAAATGGTTATCTGTACGATTTTGGTTTCTTCAAATGTGCACATTTGAGAATGTTTCAGTGCCACAGCTGTGTAACAAAAATAAATGGTTATTTTCTTTTCAGTCTGATAAGGGTCATAAAATGTATATTCAAGACCATATGTATGAAATAATTGGATGCAAGATTATCAGAAGATATTTGAAATACTTTGTTTACACGGAGGAACAAACATGACATTCATATAACTTGTAATCAAACAATTAAAACGATAATAAATACATTTACATTTCTTTTTCAAAAGAAAGTATTGTATTGTTATATATGCCATTTGTGGTTCACTTTGGCAATAATTGTTCTTATATTAACCACAAATAAATAACGGTAGGAACATTATGAAGGATTCTTATTGTTATTTAATATGAAATATGGCTGATAAAGTAACGTAAGAAAAAATACATATCACACGCTGTTTAACATTTGAGTTAAAAGTAAATTAAGAACATTTAATCCTCGTTATTATCTGAAAAATGTCATTATATAACGTTATTTTACAGCTATTGTTTTGTCAACTACTTGTACTATACGTTGTCCCAAGAAAGACGAGGCTCCTCCCCTTGAACCCACTGGTTCCGCTCGTTCCCTGCTCTGGTCCTGCTCACAACACAAGCGGACCGACCTGTGTCTTTCTGAGGGGACTCCAGGTTCGACTCGAACCGTTTTCATCTGGACTCACATTGACGCCAGGACGCCGGATGGTCACCAGACGAATACAGCGGGAAACCGTCAATGCAAAGAAAGCGGGTGAGATTCAAGAAGTCTGCGGCATCGTTAGCTAACTATGCTAACGTAGCATTGGCCCATTGACACACCGGCCACTCTGCAACTTTTATTTTGCTACTATTTGTATACTCGTTTAGCGAATTTAAAATAATAACCTAAACTCAGTTTGGATGTCAATGAAAAATATTAAAACTAATGCTTAAAGCTTTACTGGATCGATCAATGGCTAACTGGTTAGCATAAACACAACAACTGACCCATTGACCAACATGGACACACGTTTGTTCTCTTGAAAGGATTGAAATTTCTATTAAACCACTGTATGTAAGATTTGATTTTGTTGGATATTAAACGTAAAGCCCCCAATATAATGCATATTAAAACACTTTCTCTTTCTTAATGCCTTTAATCGCAGATAATCTAATGTAAAGGGATAATAAATATGCAGATATTATGGTGTTAATATTACTTTTTCATTGGTAACACCTTGACAGCAACTATAGAAGGTGATATTTCAATCCCAGTCTTCTAAATCTGTGTCATGTGCCTCTTTACCCAGACACCAACTGTTTATTTAATACTTTAGAAATAAAAAAGAGATTTTAAATACAACTCTACTGGCTTGTCCGTTATTATTAGTTTTATTATTTGAATTTAAATCTTGTTACTATTTCATTTATGATACAATTTTGATCTGTGAATCAATAAACATCGCTGCCATTTATTTTTTATTTTTAGATCCATGGCAAAGTGGCTGAAGGATTACCTCAATTTTGGCACCAAGCGTGACCCTCCACAGCCCCCTCGGCCAGATTACAGCGAGAGCGAGATCCTCCGGGCCTACAGAGCTCAAAAGGAGCTTGATTTCGAGGATCCGTACCAGTGCTCTGATAAGGATCACTCAAATGGCACTTTCAGTCCATGCGGTACAACGTTAAGTCTGCCCTCTTTCCCTGCATTTGGTTCAGCTTTGCCTACGAGTGCCGAGGTAGGATGATGATTATTTTCTATTATGAACACTTTGTGATGTGCTTAACATGTCATCTTATTTTTCTACATGCTTGTCTTTGTAGGTGAAGGTGGTTTCTCCTAAACACAGGTTAATAAAAGTGGATTCTCAGGAGTTTGGCCACAGCAAAACACAGCTGAGTCCAGTGACTCTTCATGAAGAACCTGTAAGGAACGATTTAATTACACATGGAATAAACTTTTAAGAGTTAACCTAAAGCTATTTTACATTATTGTTCAACAGTACATGTTATATTTTGATTAATTTATTTGTTAAGAAAAGTTAATTAGAGTATCAACATGTAACACATTTAATTCTTGAATGACATAATTCAAAACTTTTAAGTGGACACTGCATTTGAATTCCTGCATGTCGATCTCCTCCCTCAGGTGGTGCCCTCGGCCCCACTAGCGTCGGATGCTGATACAGATTACTCCGATCCGTTTGACGCCCAACCAGACCCGAGAGTCCGACAAACCCGGGAGCCCAAATCCGCACCAGCAGACTGCTGCAGCTATATGGAGCCATTTGAGGCCCAAAGGATAATTTCAGGTGAGAAATAAGATCAATTCACGTTTAATGAGAGACAGACAAGAGACTTAAAAAAATGATCAACTATTATTTAGTCAGTCTGTCTTTCATTTACTACTCCTTAAAGTAATGCACCCAATAAAATGTTATTGTTTTTTTTTAATTAATGTTTTCTTCCTTTCCTTATGATTGATTTAATTTTAAACATTCATAATTCGCGTAGTAGAACTCTGTAGCTATTATTTTAAAGTTATCCTCAAGACTTAACTTTATCTGTAAAACCTGTCTATTTTGATTCTGACTGTCATGCGACCACCAAACTGAGACCGTGTTGTCATATGAAGTACTGAGAGACCTTTTCAACTTTCCACAACGGTCTTTATCTTGTTTTGTAAACCAATGTTAACACAATTGCTGTGAATGATGATGGTGGAACATTTAAAAAAAAAAAAAAAAGTAAGAACTGTAGTTTCAATTTTCTGACACTGGGGGCGTCAGAAGCATATTTTCAAGCGGAGGTCTTGTTGATTTAGTTTTGTCAAAATACAAATGAGGTTACTAAACAGGTGCACATTGTGTCAATGGTTTTATTTCTTATTTTACAATCATCTAAATGCAACAACCCAAGTACTGGAACCTTCCATTTCTTTCCCCTTGTTTTAGAAATGCATCACAGGAGTGGTCGATCCGGCAGTGGAGATGGAGGTCAGTTGTATGATAACCCATATGAGGAGAAGGCTCGAGCCGGTCGCAGAGCTGCTCCTTCAGCACATGTGCATCAGTGGTTGGATGCGGGTCTTTCCACGCTGGACACCAGGGAGAGTCGCCTCCCCCAGAACGATGAGAGGCCGGCAGACGAGTACGACCAGCCCTGGGAGTGGAAGAAGGACAACATCTCCAAAGCACTGGCTGGTACTTTCACCTCCGTCTCTACATAGAAGCCTTTCCGTTTGGTTGTTCATCACGTTCTCTACTTTGACTATAGTTCAGTTCGAGGGAGCGGAACGAGAGCGCTCACGTGTTCAGACGGAGCACATCCGACTTGCCAAGGCGGGTGGCTCGAGTTTCTTGTCTGATTCCAGCACACTGCGCCTGGGCGTTGATACACTTCCTGCCTTGGGGGAGAGAGTGGATCCCTTTCTGCCCTTGGAGAGTCAAGTGTGAGGACCTTTTCTTCGATTTCACAAGCAGAGGAAACGTTTCAAAAACGTCAATAGATGTGAAGTTCAATGCGGTTTGTTGTAGAGGTGAATGATTACGCCATCTAGTGTTGGAATGGCAGAGCTACATACTTGGCAGATTCCATATTTTTTTTATATCTGTATAATAATCAAGGTATAAATGAATAAATAACTATTTTTGATACTCTGAAATTAGATTTTGGCTTCTGAAAGAAAAGGGGACATGCAGGCAATATAAATAAATTAAAGATGACTGTTTGAATTAATGCATGTGTTGCTTGTCACCTGTAGATGGTACCACGGAGCCCTGAGTCGGGCCGAGGCAGAGACTCTGCTCACTCTGTGTAAGGAGAGCTCCTATCTTGTGAGGAAAAGCCAAACCAGCCAGAACGACTTCTCCCTCTCGCTCAGGTAGAAATCTTGTACTATTTTATCACAATCGAGTAAAATTTTAAATGTACTCCACTCTAGAATAAGTCTCTGTATAATATGTTATCTTTCACTCGCTCATTAATCACCTTTTGAATCTTGTTAACATGATAACATTGTACCTGTTACCTATCATTGTGCCTATCTTATTTGTAACACAATGTGTAAACATATAACGATTCATAACCATTTTTAAAAATCAATAGCCGGAGCTACTGTTGACCAATGAGGTGTGTGTATTTGGATCATGTGACCGGGACTCGTGCCAGTGGTTTCAATAACGTTTTGAGACATTGACAGCAATCACTCACAAGCTTTATGAACCATTGTTAAAAGTACGACAATGTTATTCATACATACTTGTTTAATGTACAATACTTGTACAGGGTTTCATATACTTTCGGAGACTCTCGGAGCAATACTTTCGTAGACTCTCGGAGCAATACTTTCGTAGACTCTCGCAGCAATACTTTCGTAGACTCTCGCAGCAATACTTTCGTAGACTCTCGCAGCAATACTTTTGGAGACTATCGGAGCAATACTTTCGGAGACTATCAGAGCAATACTTTCGGAGACTCTCGCAGCAATACTTTCGGAGACTCTCGCAGCAATACTTTCGTAGACTCTCGCAACAATACTTTCGGAGACTATCGGAGCAATACTTTCGGAGACTCTCGGAGCTATACTTTTCGGAGACTCTCGCGGCAATACTTTCGGAGACTATCGGAACAATACTTTCGGAGACTCTTGCAGCAATACTTTCAGAGACTACCGGAACAATACTTTCAAAGACTATCGGAACAATACTTTCGGAGACTCGCGGAGCAATACTTTCGGAGACTCTCGGAGCAATACTTTCGGAGACTCTCGGAGCAATACTTTCGGAGACTCTCGCGGCAATACTTTCGGAGACTCTCGCGGCAATACTTTCGGAGACTATCGGAACAATACTTTCGGAGACTCTTGCAGCAATACTTTCGTAGACCCGGAGCAATACTTTCAGAGACTCTCGCAGCAATACTTTCGGAGACTCTCAGAGCTATACTTTTCGGAGACTCTCGTAGCAATACTTTCGGAGACTCTCGGAGCAATACTTTCGGAGACTCTCGGAGCAATACTTTCGGAGACTCTCGCGGCAATACTTTCGTAGACTCTCGGGCAATACTTTCGGAGACTATCGGAACAATACTTTCGGAGACTCTTGCAGCAATACTTTCAGAGACTACCGGAACAATACTTTCAAAGACTATCGGAACAATACTTTCGGAGACTCGCGGAGCAATACTTTCGGAGACTCTCGGAGCAATACTTTCGTAGACTCTCGCAGCAATACTTTCGTAGACTCTCGGAGCAATACTTTCGGAGACTATCGGAGCAATACTTTCGGAGACTCTCGCAGCAATACTTTCGGAGACTCTCGCAGCAATACTTTCGGAGACTCTCGCAGCAATACTTTCGTAGACTCTCGCAACAATACTTTCGGAGACTATCGGAGCAATACTTTCGGAGACTCTCGGAGCTATACTTTTTGGAGACTCTCGGAGCAATACTTTCGGAGACTCTCGGAGCAATACTTTCGGAGCAATACTTTCGGAGACTCTCGCGGCAATACTTTCGTAGACTCTCGGGCAATACTTTCGGAGACTATCGGAACAATACTTTCGGAGACTCTTGCAGCAATACTTTCAGAGACTACCGGAACAATACTTTCGGAGACTCGCGGAGCAATACTTTCGGAGACTCTCGGAGCAATACTTTCGGAGACTCTCGGAGCAATACTTTCGGAGACTCTCGCGGCAATACTTTCGGAGACTCTCGCGGCAATACTTTCGGAGACTATCGGTACAATACTTTCGGAGACTCTTGCAGCAATACTTTCGTAGACCCGGAGCAATACTTTCGGAGACTCTCGCAGCAATACTTTCGGAGACTCTCGGAGCAATACTTTTCGGAGACTCTCGTAGCAATACTTTCGGAGACTCTCGGAGCAATACTTTCGGAGACTCTCGGAGCAATACTTTCGGAGACTCTCGCGGCAATACTTTCGTAGACTCTCGGGCAATACTTTCGGAGACTATCGGAACAATACTTTCGGAGACTCTTGCAGCAATACTTTCGGAGACTCTTGCAGCAATACTTTCAGAGACTACCGGAACAATACTTTCAAAGACTATCGGAACAATACTTTCGGAGACTCGCGGAGGAATACTTTCGGAAACTCTCGGAGCAATACTTTCGGAGACTCTCGCGGCAATACTTTCGTAGACTCTCGGGGCAATACTTTCGGAGACTCTCGCGGCAATACTTTCGGATACTCTCGGAACAATACTTTCGGAGACTTGAGGAGCAATACTTTTCAGAGACTCGCAGCAAACCAGTTACACATCTCTTGCAATCCACGACTACACAGAAAAAAATGTAAACGATTAAACCCCCACTTGTAAGTAAATAATTTATTTAGTTTGTACAGCCTTCTTAAATACTACAGTATCTGGTAAATGTGTTAATATATTTTCCATGTCTTTCAGGAGTTGCAAAGGTTTCATGCACATGAAGTTGACTCAGTGCGCAGACGGCCGCTACGTGCTCGGGGAGAACAGCCCTCCCTTCGCCACCATCCCAGAGGTCGTCCACTTCTACACGACACACAAGCTGCCTATCCGAGGAGCCGAGCACATGTCCCTGCTGTACCCCGTCATAGTGCAGACCCTCTGACACTGACTCGCTCCTGTTGGTCCTCTGGTGCTACTGATCCATGATATACACTCAACACGTACCCAAATATAATTTCCTTTAATTTTCAACGCCTTCTAGCTCAAATGCTTAAACACTATTTAAGTTTTCAGTGACTTCAGTAAGTAAAGGCAGCTAAGAAGAGACTGGTGCCTGTGGAGAAAACTGTCTTTCTGGGATTGATTGCAAAGTATTTTAAGTCAAGGTTTTTCAAACACTTTTACCACGATGTGTGTTGTTTTCAGTGAGACAAAAAAAAAGGTAAACCTTTAATAGAGCTAGACAGTAGAAGATGCAGTAGTAAACGTGCACTGTTATTATCCTTCTGACCAAACGTGACTCCTGGACGATCCGTCCGCATGAATGTTCCGATGCTGTAGCCTCGCGTCTTGCAGTTTCCCTCCTCGGTTCTTGTTACGTGCGGAGAAATATCCCGAGCTGCTCGTGCCTCACCTGACAAGACTCCTGCAATACTAGCGTAGAGATTCAGATCGCCGGCGTTTTATGGAAAAGCTTGTGGCTTATTTACTGTGCTGTTTTATATAAGGACTGAAAAGTTTGCTTGAAAATTAAAGTGATGTCTGTTTCATACTTTTATCGTGTCTTTAAACAAAAGAGAAAAAATCTGTCTGTCAACCATTTTTTCACTGAGTCAAAACAAAAGATAAGACTTTTTGAAAAATACTAAACTTTGCACAGGCCAAACAAATGCCGACTCTTGCTACGATGATCTGTTGCAGTTTTTGCGGTTTGTTTGTAAGGAGTAGAAGTTATGTCCTCTATTAATAACCGTAGAAATATGTGCAAATTGTGTTAATGGATCAAGAGAAACACAAAAGTATACACACAAGGAATAAAGACACTATATAAACATCACACACTGTAATAAAATGCAATTTATATGTTGCACTAGATGAATTTAAGATAAGATTCTACTTCATTAGAGCTCTGCCCTCTACAGGCTGTCTCTATGGGTTACTCTTTCCACTGAGAAAAGTTAATGCGCTCGCCACCCAGCAGGGGGCAGTATTTGACACTCAGCATTGGCGAAAAGTTATGTGCTACGGTTCTTTAGGATTCACGTGTGTGTCATTATGATGTGACACTGTCCACTTCCGTTCAGCAAGACCTGCTTGGACATGGCCACCATTCCTCTGAAGCGAGCGTCCTCCACATCTGCTCGTACCTCCTCCTGGATGAGTTTTCACTTCTCCTTTCCACTGGCTCTACTGTAGCACGGTTAAGAATTGTTGCCGAATCCCGTCCGCCCAGTGGTCGATGTGCTGCAGCCTTGCCTCTGCCTGGACTACTGGACACTTTCCTCCTGTCCTGACCTCTTCCCCTGCTGAGGAGACCTCGGTATCAATCGAGTCTCGGTAAAGCAGGACTTCTCTGGCTCGGGGTGACCTTGAACTCCTCTGCCTGACTGCTGAAGAGGAAGCTGTAACTTGGTGGAATGGCCGAAGAAAGTAATGCTACCGAGACTCCTTGGCAGGCCCAGCAACTTGTACAGAAATCGACTGATCTCCAGCTCAAAGCTCTCCACGGTAACTGGGACTTCATAGTTAAGCAATGGCCAGAAGAGGAGACGAGGGAGGATGCCATGCTGGTCGATCCAGGCCTTAAACTTGCCAGGAAGTTCTGACTTGTCTACTACAGAGAGCCATGTTTTGAGGTCATTGCAAGTGCCATGCCTGGAAGTTGTAAGAGCTTGCCAAGGCTTTCCACTGACTTCTCTTAAACTGTTGGAATCCTGGTGTCTCCAAGCATGAAACACAAGTGGTCAGCTGCTTTTCCTTTCCTTTAGGCTCAGGACCTGGATTTAACAGGCTTGAAGATCAATCTTGCCCAAGTGATGATCTGCTCGAGGCCTTGCCAAGTACCTCTGGCTTACAAGAGATGTTTAAAGCGCCCTGACCACGTGACCACAACACTGCGCTTAATAGACAAGAAGGTTGAGAAAAAAAACGTTTTCGAAGGTATATTAAAATTAACTTTCATTCGTTTGGCCCAAATCAGTCAGAAACGTATATGTAAAAAAAATGTTTACATTATTTTAACAGAATACATAGGATTGTTATTGACACTATATTGTGGTAAATGTATGTAGGTATTTAGTTCACCAATAGCTCCGTTTTCAAATAGATATTTGCGGTTATCACAACGCCTTGAAGACCTGTAACCTGGCCCTGAGAGGTTGAGCTTTAAGATCGCCCCGTGATGTATATTACGCAACGTTTCCATGGTAACACAAAACACGCTGGTGAAAGTGGCGCCGGCTGTGATTTGCGTGGATCCAGTTCAACGGAATTTACCCCCAAAAAATCTTCAATTTGCGTCTATGGAGCTGAATCATATCCGCCGCGTTACCTCGGCGGGTTACCGGCTCCCGGACAGAACCTCGGACACAAACGGGTCACCCGAGGACACTGGTCGGTTAAAATCGGAACCAAATAATAAAACCGCGACGCCAGTGGATCAAGTCACGCGGGACAGAGTCTGGAGAGAGATGGTGTGGAGTGAGAGGAGAACCGTGCAGGAATGGTGAGGAATTAAAATCCAATGAGTAAGCCTTCGTTCTGACTGAATATGTGGTGGTTTCCAGGGAGAAGAACTGGGGCTTCCTCAGGAACTTCGATCACCTGGTGAGTTTTTTTTTTTTTTTTACCATTAAATTGACTTTAAAAATAATGTATCTAAAGTAACATGGAAGGTGAAGGAATTCCTTCCATAATTGAGCGTCTCCTCTTCACTCTGTGTCTGCAGGGTCAGCCGAAGGCCGAGGACCCTCTGCCCGCCACGGTGCCCCTCTTCTCCAACCAGGTCCCCAACACCAGCAACCAGGCTTTCGGCAGCCGACTGTCGACCCCACTGGGGAGCGAGCTGATCCGACTGGACCGACTGCTGCTCGGGTTTGGACGCCAAGAGGAGCCGGACCCAGGGATGGAGTCCTGACAGAAAAAGACTTTCCACCTCATGTATCGACACATTTACGTCACTATGTTTTTGAAGCCATGAAGTAAAGCCATACGCTGCTCTGGAGTTTATTGCGTGTTCATATTCCTATGGTTTTTTTGTACTTTTGTTTTTTAAGCGTGAGGGAAGTGAAGTTTATATTATAATTAACCTGAGATAAAAGGGTGAGAAGTTAAAATGAAATGTTCAAGTTTGGGATCATGCATTGCAAATTATTTATATATTTTTTATAAACACTTTATTTAGAAAAGCAGTCTAAAGTTCACTTGACTTATCCAAAAACCAGCACGCAAAACAAACATTCCAATGACAACTGCCTTTCAAAATAAAAGCTCGGTAGACATTGAGTTAGGAATCACGCTAGCAGCGGACGTCCACCGGAGAACGAGAGCTGAAGTCACGGCAGGAGGTCTAACACGACATTTCACTCCAATAAACAACCGATCCCACTTTTTTAAAAAAGTAACATTTCCTCACTTTTGCTGCAGCTCTAGATAACACATTGTAGCTGTTACTGATACTTCTGGATATGAAACGTGAACATGAATCTCCATGCCAAGTAACTTAAAACTTGAGGGTCACATGAATCTTCTGCTGGTCTGGATTCGTCAAGTATTTGTGACAAAGGTTTGTTGGCCATTTAGCCATGTATTCACTTCCTGTCACATGGCAGGAAGTGAGCGACACTTTTAACTTTCCTAGCCTTCAGTCTGTAAACTCTGCGTCAGGTGACGGCGAGTCGTCGCCAAGGCAACAGCGAGCCACTGGCTGACTCTGAAATGTGCAAAATAAAAAACACCCAGGTGATGACATCATCAGATGGGCGGAGTTCCTTTCAGTCCCAGAGGAACCAGTCTTGGCATCGGCCTCCAGGCCACGCCGTCCTCCGGGCCCTGGCTGGACGCCACATCTGGCTCCACCTTCTTGGTGGCGTCCATCCGCATCTGGAGCAGGGGGGGCGGGGCCAGGACCCCCCCCTTCAAGTTCTCGATGCTCGGCTGTGTTTCAAGGTGGCCGTTTTGACCCCCCTTCAGGTCTCGCAGGTGACTGAGGGCGTGGTCCTGCAGCAGGGTGGCAGCTCTTCCAGGACACGTTGGTTCCCCCGGTAACAAGCACACAGACTTCTGCTTGAGCTGGTGGAGGAGCGGCGGTAGACTCGCGACTTCCTTGCCCTGCTGAGGGTCCGAGATAGTCTCCTTGGTGAAACCGGTGTCCAGGGCTGCTGTGATGGACAGAAGAGTGAGATCCAGCTCAGAGTGACCACATCATGCTTTAGTACCTGCTGGATTGTGGGTCTTCAGCCGAGAGTCTGTCAGGATAATGGGGAGGGCCTCCTGCCTTTTCTCAGGTGCATCATGGGAGGTCGAACACGTTCCATGTCTGGGTGGATCTACCTGGACAACAGTTGGTGGGTCATTTTGCAGTAGTTCGGGAAGAAGGGCTTCCCCGGGTCCCTGACACGATGGAGGATCAAGCTTTGTAAGGATCATCTTCCGGCTCTGACCTGCACACATAACACACATAAGAGCGCCACCCACAGGTGAGGAGAGTGACGTCTGACTCACCTGACTGTGTGGACACCTGGCGCACCAGAGACTCTCGCTGCTGCTTAAGACGCTTCTTTGCACCCTTCAGTCCCCTCATCAGGTCCTGCTGGGCACTGATCTCCTGACGCACCTGACAAACAGTCTACATTCAGCCTTTGAGCAGGACCACCCCGGCCGGCCCCCTAAAGATTCCCGACTCTCACCTGGTTCAGCAGCTCGAGGTCGGACGTGTCAGTCTGGTCCAGGCAGCATCTGAGTGCTTGCAGAGCGATGAACGGGTCTTCTGCGCAACTGTGACGAAGAAAACAATGAGACCACCATGTCATGTGATCCGTGACCAAGTCTCTTCCTACCCTGGTTCAGTCTCTATGGCAACCGCCGAGGCTCGGTCCTTCTCGTCAGTACAGTTGATTGTTAGGTCTGAGGGGCCAGATGAGTCTGTGGATCAGAGCATGTTCAAGGTGACATTATCAAACTAGAGGTGGAGACGTACATCTTCAAGTAATTCAATACAAGACAGCTTACAATTTTATTTGGTATTAACTCCTTATACAACTTTCTTTAGTTCTTTCTTCGTGATTAAAAAAAAACATGATCATTTTACTAAATATTGAAATCATATCTTAATCAGTTGTGCCAAAAAAAAAAGGTTTGTAAAAAAGCCAATATATTTATTAAAGTAATTGAATTCGATAATGTCTATATTTAACCTTTGTGTTATCTCAGCGTCAAGGTGAGAACACATTTGTAATCGGGTCACCTTGACCTGTACCTGAGGTCGGAGCGATGATGCCGAGGAGGCCGTCCCGCTTCCTCCTGAGGCGCCTCTTCCTCTTCAGAAGGTCGACCTCAGCAGCCACCAGAGTCAGGATCTCGGAGGTGGCCTGACACACAAAACATAAATTAATATATAGGAAAAAGAAAATAAAACACGTGTCTTTCACACATCAGTCACAGACAATGGCATGCACGTACACACACCTTGTCCAGGACAGTGACGCGGCTAGAGGGGCCCTGCAGGCCGGTCACCCTTCCTAAATTTTCAAACATCTCCACCAGCTCTTGACGCCGCAACTTCTCTCTCTGCTTTTGATTTGGTCGCTGCTGAAGAGGAGAGAGAAGAGAAGACAATGGTGACGATGACGGTGGTGACAAAAAAAGATATATGATGGTGGTGACGGTGAGAATATTAATGATGATGATGATGAAGAGGATGATGGTGACAATATTAATGATGATTACAATGTTGTTGAAGATGAAGATAATGATGAAGACAATGTTGATGATGATGAAGATGAAGATAATGATGACAATGTTGATGATGATGAAGATGAAGATAATGTTGATGACAATGTTGATGATGATGAAGATAATGATGATGATGACAATGTTGATGATGATGAAGATGATGACAATGATGAATATGACAATGTTGATGATGATGAAGATGAAGATAATGATGTTAATGACAATGTTGATGATGATGAAGATAATGATGATGATGATGAAGATAATGATGTTAATGACAATGTTGATGATGATGATGAAGATGATGAAGACAATATTGATGATGATGAAGATGATGACAATGATGATGAAGACAATGTTGATGATGATGAAGATAATGATGTTAATGACAATGTTGATGATGATGAAGATAATGATGATGATGACAATGTTGATGATGATGATGAAGATAATGATGATGACAATGTTGATGATGATGAAGATGATGACAATGATGATGAAGACAATGTTGATGATGATGAAGATGATGACAATGATGATGAAGACAATGTTGATGATGATGAAGATAATGACAATGTTGATGATGATGTTGATGATGATGAGGAAGATGATGACAGAGATAATAATGATGATGACAATGTTGATGATGACGAAGATGAAGATGACAAGGATAATAATGATGATGACAATGTTGATGATGATGAAAATGATGATGAAGATGAAGATAATGATGACAATGTTGATGATGATGAAAATGATGATGAAGATGAAGATAATGATGATGATGACAATGTTAATGATGATGACGGTGATAATGATGACAATGTTAATGACAATTTTAATGAAGGTGATGACAATGTTGATGATGATAATGAAAATGTTGATGATGAAGATGATGTCAATGTTTATGATGATGATGACAATGTTGCAGATGATGACAATGTTGGTGATGATGACAATAGTAATAAGGATGATGACGATGATGAAGATGATGACGGTGATAATAATAATGATGATGACAATAGTGATAATGGTGATGAGGACTATAAAGAAAGTTCTCTCACCTCATCCTTTTCCAGCATCTTTTCTTCATCTGAATTTCCCTCGTCAGAGGAGCTTTCAGTGTCTTCCTCTGACAAAGGCTTCTCTGTGGTGACGTCCACATGCTTCACCTGCTGTTCCGTTTGAGAGCCAGTAGGTGGAGCTGGCGGTGCGGGAGAAGGATGCTGGGCTGCGGGGGTGTCTATGGGAGCTGGTGTGAGAGTGACAGCTGCAGCAGGTGGAGGATCCTTTGTGACTTCACCCTCTTTGGTTTTAGGTGGTGTGAGGAGAACTCCAACCGGACCTGCAGGCTCACTGGAGGAGGAGCTGGGCTGGATCCTGAGCAACAGCTGAGCCTGTTTGAACGGCTGTGGCAGGATCTTAAAGGTGGACATGACCTTCTGCGTCCCTTGGTCGGAGGAATGGACCACCACCAGGTCCTGGGGCCTCCTGAAGTTTCTCAGACCTGACAGACCAGACGCAGGGATCACAGGATCCACGCCCAGAGGCCCAGAGGGTGCAGTGGATGTAGACTTGAGGGTGGGAGTGATGGAGACACCTGGGTGGAGGGAGGAGACACTTGAGCTGGTCCAATCAGAATCAAATCACGTGTATTGTGTGTTTTTCTGTGGTGTTGACTGTAGTGAATAGAATGAAAAAAATAAAATACAATAAAAAAAACAAGTAACTTGTTTAATATAGTCTGCATACACTGGTCCCTCGCTATATCATAGTTCACTAATCGTGGCCTCGCTGTTTTCCAGATTTTTTGGGGTGTAATTTTGCACGCGTACAGTATGAACGCCTATTGTGTAAGGTGCCCTGATTGGCTAAGTGTTACCAGCCAGTGTTCCTCCTAAATAAGGTGGTATTGTTGGTTGTGAATGTGGGGAGAAACAGCCGCATCTGTTTGTTTGTTCCAGAAGTCCCATGCTTCCGAAAATAGTTGTTATTCAACAGACGACTCCTCTGACAAGTTTCATATAAATCTATCCGGAGTTTACCGACGCATGCGGGCCACAAAAGCAGTTCACTTACCTTTTTGGGCTGCAGAGTTTAAGTTTTTCAGCTGGGAAAGCGGGACCAGTTTGACGAGTTTCCCCTCTGGCGTGCGGAAGAGCTTCTCCCCAGCTTTGGTCTGGACCATCTTCAGGACCATCTTCTGGCTGGAGGGAACCGGAACGATGGGTAGGGGGTCTTTTGACTGGAGAAGTGCAGTGGTCAGCAGGTCTGCAGAGACAACATTGAAAGATGAGGTCATCAACAGTGTTGCCAAGAGGGGGCCAGCTTTGGTCATGCGTTCTCACCACGGGGCGGAACCTTCATCACTATCTTAGGGACGGAGGAGGTCTTTGGAGGTTCAGAGGAGCTGGGGGTGTAAGTAGGAGTGAATGTGGGAGTGACAGGAGGGGTAACCAGAGGGGTGACAGTGGGAGTGACAGGAGGGTTGCAGCTGGTCCCCGTGGAGTCAGTAGATGAAGAACTGGGGGGTCTCTTGGCGACACCCACTCGGCCGGTCAGGTAGGCTGCCAAGCGGTTGGCGGGGTGCAGAGCCCCCATCAATCCCAGCTGGATCTTGGCCAGAGGGTAGAACTTCCCGTTCACCTGCAGAGACAGGGCCTTGAGCCAAACGCTCCACTGGGAAAATAAAGCGTCCGAACTGTGTACTAACCTGAACCACGTCGCTGTTGTCGGGCTGCTTCAAACCGGCTGAGAGGAAGCCGGCAGGTGAGACCCTGGACATGAAGGGCAGCACCGGGTCTTTGGTCACCTGCCGGCTCAGCTCTTCCTCGTCCACACTGTCCGAGTCCACCTCGTTCTCCATAGACTCTGACCCGTCAGTCTCAGAATCGACAGCTCGTTGCCAGTCCTCCACAGGCTCCTCCTCCTCCCAGTGCTGTGTATCTTCCTCCTCTGGAGCAGAAGCCTTCTCCTGGACCAGATGAGAGTGGATGTCAGAGTCAAACAGAACATTTTAGAGCCATTCTTCAATATCCAGTAAGTTCCATTCTTTAGAACACGAGGAGTACGATATTTTGCGATATATACTTTGATGGAGGACTCTGATGTTGGAGAGTTTACAGACCACATGACTCTTCACAAAGCTGCTTTCATTTGTTTTTAAATAAAAACATGTCCAAACATCAGCTTTAAAAGCTACTGGCAGTATTTTGTTGTTCCTTTAGCTGAGGATGTAATGACTGCTACCATCTAACAGCCGGAAGTTGAATTGCAACAAAAAAATTAAGAAATGTTGTGATATTAATTGTTAAATAATTAATTTACGTATTTTATTCACACTTATCATAATAACTGTAAAAGTAAAAAAAAGTAAAATGTGACTTGTAGGACAAAGGTCTTTCATTCAAATGATTTTTTTAAATAATTCAATCCAGTGCTATTGCATATTGATACAGTATTGTGAAAAAATGCAACATTTAATTCTTGTGTTATCTCAAGGTCAAGATGACCCACAGGCTCTGAAAAGAAATGTGTTTTAGGTATCCCTTGTGTTGCTTTGGGTCAATGTGAACGACCTCCACCACTGCATATGTATTTATGGGAGCCAGGGAGTTCTTTCACCTAGACCCAGAAGCTAATTCAACAAGGGATACGACAAACACATTTGTTTTAGGGCCTTTGAGTCAACTTGACCCAGACACAGGGGTTAAGTGTATCGATGTTTTTCTCAGCTCCCACTCACCTGCGGCTCCTCACTGACGGTGCTCTCAGATTTGCCCACATAGCTTTTTTCTATCAGCGGCTTAGAGATGTAGACCCGGTACTGGTTTTGCTGCTCGCCCTCCTCCTTCACCATGTATTTGACGGGTCGGATCAGGTAGTTCTGGATCCAGAAGGGCTTCTCCAGCCGGCCCTGAGCCAGAAACTTGCACAGCGTCATTATGACGGTGTTTCGCTCGGACACACTGTCCCACGAACACTCGGCCATGATGGTCAGATTCTTCAGCAGGTCTGACAGTTTAGTAAACTTTGGCTTCTCAGCAGAGTTCTGGGTCGGTTTTGGTTCCACTGATGTAGACGGCTTCAATTCTGGAGGAAAGACCGTAGGGTGACTCCCTCTGATTCTTTAGGTCGTGACTTAAGGGAGAGATAAATGCTCACCAGCTGGAAGACCAGAAGAATCTGTGGTTTTGTTTGAGGCAGAAGCATCATTAGTCTCCGACTTCACCGCCTGAAACAGAAAACACACAAACGCTGCAGATTCAAACTAAACAAAAAATGGAGACTCTACCACATGTGTCAAAGTCAAGTCCCGCAGGAATAAATTATCTATAGTGAAGAACAAATAAAGAATTCAAAATGAATGATAAATTGTTTACAGATAAAAGATGCTTATTTTTTATTTTAAAGATTAATGTTTTTTCTTTACACATAGAATGCTAATAAATCAAACGTTAAATTAAATATTCTTCCATTTGTTTTTTTATTACCATTATAAAAATGTTAGTTCTACCAGACAGTAACACGACTATTCAGCTACTTGATCAAACTTTCAGCTTTCAACTATTTAATATCAGATTAAAGGCTACAAATTATTGGAATTAAAATATGTGTAACAAATTAATTAAAAAAATAGTTTCAACATTCAATACTCTAATGGTACTCGTATACTGCACGGTGGCCATACATACCTTTTTCTTAGCTTTCACTTCCTTGGGGGGTTTCTTCTTATTTGTCTTGGTAGGAGCGTCGGATGTCATACTTTCACCCTGAGAAACTCCTTGTTGCTCAGTGGATCCAATGATGTCATCGAAGCCACCCGACTCAGATGTTTTTACCTCCGTTTCGACCAAAGTGTTCTTTCCGTGGAAGACCCGTACTCTGGCGCAGCTGCTGACAAGGGTTTGAACCTTCACCTTCGGAACTTGGCCCCTTTTGGTCTTCTTGTTGGAGTTCTTAATTGGGGGTTGGGATGAGCTGGTTTCTTCCGGACCCGTCACCGGGTCCACTGACAGGGATTTAGGGTCGCGGACAGGATCCAGTTCAAAGTCCTCCGTGTGTTTCTTCCACAAGGTCTGAATCCGCTCAGCCGGGTAGGCGGCGCTGTCGGCCTCCTTTAGAACTGCCATAGGAAAGAGAAAACCATGTTACACGGGACAAAAGTCCGGACTTTGATCGACCAAAACTCACCATAGGCCATCTTCATCCTCTTCTTGTTCCGCCTCCTCCTGTGGCCCCGGCTGTGCTGGGACGACCCGGAGTCTGAGCCGTCCAGGTGCTTGAGCAGAACCACCTTCTGCTTCAGGCAGCTGCAGCCGAACATGCAGTCAGGCCGCCCGCAGTGGCTGCTGCGACGGTTCCGAGACAGACTGGAGCAGATGCAGCCGAGCCGACAGAAGTCGTTCAGGCAGGACGGCGTCTGTCTGCGGGGCAGCTGGATGGGAGCGGTGGGGTTCTCGCTGACGAAGCCCTGCAAGGAACCGACAGACATAGATAAAGGACTGAAAATTGTATTGCATTTTAATCCAGAAGAAAGAAATCCAGAAAAAGATTCAGGAGAGGATCTGAAGGGCTCTGTGTCTGAGTAAAGGGCAGCATCCACGGTTAGACTTACCGACAACGTGAAGAGCGAGGTAAGAGCGATGGCGGCCCGCTCCTCAGTCACACAGGTGCGAGGTCGCCCCTCCCACATGACCCCATCTTCAAGGTCTCTCTGCTTCAGCAGTGCTCGCGTCATCACTGGATGCTCGTGGGAATTATTGGGAGGGTCCAGCTCGGTGTCTGATTCTAACGGGGCCATGTCCGCACTGGGTCGGGGCAGGTCAAGGGACTGGGTGGAGCTTTTGGGCTTCAATCTTTTCTTCCTCCGGATGGGCTCAGGAGTGGTGCTGCTCTTCTCCTTTTCAGTTTCAGTGGAGGGAGGGGGGGGTTCTGATGAGGGGGTTGTGGTTTCAACTGTTGGACTGGACTCAGGTGGGCCAACGGCAGTGGGGTTGGGAATGGTCTTGTTTTTCTTCAGGACCCTCGGCTTCCTCTCCCCTCTACGAGTCATTTTGGGTTCTCGTGAAGGAAGTTTGGGTCTCTTGGAGGGTGGAACAAAGCCTGATATGAGTGTGGCGCTGGAGCTCAGGGTGGTCTTGAGCGGGCGACTGAAGTTGCTGCTGAGCGGCAGCTGGAACGATGGCGGCTCCACCAGGTGTTCAGAGAAGCTTTCGGCGCGCTGCTCAATCAGTTTGCCCTCGTTCTCTAGGTACTCGTCCAACATGTCGCTGCAGAAGGCAGACAGGTTCTTCTTGGTGGTCTCGGGCGTGACGGGGGCAGCTGAAGGAGACACAAGCATTGTAGAAAAAAGAACTATGAAGAGTGGGAAGGGGGGGGCATGTTACCCTTACTGACCTTCGGGCTTGTCGGCTTCAGGACACGATGAAGTTTCTTGAGGGGTGAACTTTTCCCTCCAGCCCTTGATCTGGGTCACGTCAGATGTCTTACCTGTTCTGGACACAAACGCTGAAGAAACATCTGCAGACAGACGGAGTGAGGAGTAAGTAAATCAGGGCCATCATAATTCCTTATGGTTGAATTTAACATTTCAATTTTTGGACGTCTTTTTACTGAGACTTGTGGGTTTTTGAGCATTGAATTTTTTTTTCAATAATTCTTAAATTAAATGGTTGAATGTCTTTATTTTATTAAATAGTTTAAAGTGATAGTTCACATAAAATTTCACTTTAACTTATTTTCTACTCGCTCTCATGCAAACTAAAGGTTGAGATAATTTGAGTAATCCGTTCATTTTAAGAATTATAAACAAAAATGTATGTTCTCTTTCAAAAATTGAATATAATTAGAATTAATTATTATTTTAACCCAGAGTCTCTTATTTTAATAATTAAAAAAGGAAATGTTGTAAACTCAATATTTTCTCCATGTGTAGCCTTTTAAGTCATTTTAAAAATGTACAGTATGTAATGTATGCATGTATGTATAGTATAGTATAGTATAGTATTGTATAGTGCCACCAGGCAACATCAACAGATGGACAACCAGTAGACATTGTCTGTGCATCGCATGACGATCAAGTTCAGTACTCTTGGCATTGTCTGGTCACAGTATATCAATATTTTTCTTTCTGAATTTAAAAGGTTTTGCGTCTAAAAATATTGAATTTAGAAAATGTATTTCTTTATTATTCAAATGTATTTGTTATTGAATTAATTTGTAAAATATTTCTATTTCATTCCATTATTCTTTATTATTAATTATTAATTATTATTATTATTATGCTTTGTGACCCTGGTCTGGAAAAGCGCTATACAAATAAAAATTACTTACTTATTCAATAAAAGTGAATTGAACCCTTCAATATAGAAATTGTTCAGTTTAATAAATATAAACAATTTATAAAATAATTAAACTTTTCAATATTCTGAAGGCACTGATATACTTCCATACAAGAAGAAGCACACAATGTTCTTTTAGAACATGTTTTTTTAGACAAATGCATTTCATCATAATTTTATTGTTGTCATTTCCTGTCTGCAGTGGTCAGTGGCTATCAGTGTATCTGATCTATACTGGCCACTGTAAAACCGAGACTTCCTTAAGTTAGTCAATGGAATTTGAACCATCAACACTTACTCTGCTGAAGGGCCTGCTCCTGACTCTGCGGCTGCAGACACACACCGGGCGCTGGAATGGGCAGACGGACCCCTAGGTACTGCAGGTCGATGGTCAGATTGGGGTCCAGCAGACTCATTTTCAGTCCCACTAGAGGCAGATGAAAATCCTTTAACTGGAGGACAACATATTTCCCAAAGAGGGCAGAAGAGGCAGCAGATGCTCACCCTCCTGCAGGACTGGGTGGATGATCTGTCGGTGCCTCATCAGCTTCATGTCTCTGAGCAGGATCTTCTCTGAAGCCAGGATGTTCTGGTCCTCCTCCTCTTCCTCCTCCTGTGTGTCAGTTACTTCTGAAGGACATGATGGAACTGGACAGAAATGAAATACTAAGCAAAGGGAAAGTGGAAACCATGCTCTATATGTTGCCAGTGTAAAATGATGTGTTTCGACTGAACAGTGTCGAGCTAAGAAGTGACGAACGTACCAGTTTCTCTCTCCTCTACTGGAACCTGCTTAAACTTCCTCTGTGGTTTTCCTGGTCCCCTTGGCCGCCTCCTTTGGGGAAGAGATTGAATAGATGGCTCGAATGGAACTTCTTCCACTGGTCGTTGTTGATCCTCTGCCGTCCGCCACGCTCCAGTCAGACATGCAGCTTGTGGAGAATCTACAGTCTGTACTGGTGGTTGAGCCTCAGTTGTTGGTCCAGGTTGGAGCTCAGACTCCAGCTCTGGTATTTGGGGTCGTGGCGAGTCTTTGATCGCTGGCTGTAGTTGACTCTGAGCTGGTGATTCAGGTGACTCTTGCAGAGGTTGATCTTCAGCCCACATTTGTGGCTGAACTTCCACCTCTGGTTGACCTTCAGTTCTGATGTGATCCTCAGTAGCTGGTCCGGGCTCTTCAGAGGACTGTGGTATGTGCAGCTTGAGAGCCTCCTGAAACAAAGTTTTTTGTTTCTCTTTTGCTTTTTTTGCTGAGTTTGGGGGCAGGATTGTTAATCTTTGTACCCTTTGTCTTTGATCTATATCCTTTATCTTTAGATTTAGATTGTATCATCTTGTTCTTTATCGTTATTTCTCTTTGTTCTTGTTCTTATTTTCTTTTTATTTATTTTTTATGAATAATTGCTGTATTTCTGTGGCTAATTGGAAAAAAACAATTTCCAGAAGGAGACCTCCTGAGGGATCAATAAAGTTCTACTTAACCTAACCTAAACAAATGCAAAAGCTACATTAAACTATTTGATTTGTGTGTTATTTGAAATTGTGTATACCTCTAAAGAGCACTTGAGTAAGTAAGAAAGCTTTATTTGAGTGGGCCTGGTTACCCTCTCACTGGTGCTCACAGGTCCTACAAAGCTCTTGTTGGGCTCAAACTGAACTGCTCTGCATGTAAATTAGAACCATGTACCAGCCTGTTAAAAGTCACAAGTACTTTTCTTTCAGCCCTTATTCGTCATATTTCCCGATTTGCAATCAGACGAAAATTGGCGCTGACACCCTTTTAAGTCCATGCAAGAATTTTAAAGGGAAAATGTAATATTTAAAACAAGATTTCATGGCCTTTGTCATTTATTTAAAATAAAATACAATTTTGTATCTTGTGACAATTCCCAAGCAATATTTGTTATATTGTCCGTTCCAGGTGTTTTTTTCAGTGCCGTTTTATTTATGGATTTTATTTAGTTAAAAAGTTTAATAAAGATATTTTATTCAAATCAATAAATTCAACTTATTTCATAATATGCAGGCCTGGCCTACAGGAAAGGATTGTTATATTTTGACTCAATAAAATATTGTTAGGCATACTATATATACACCATATAAATACTTTTATTAACCAAGAAATTGTATACTGAATTTATATCAAAATATTGATATTTTATTATTTTCCCAAAAAACTTTCAGCTCAAGTTGTTCTTAATACATATAGTAATTCCATAAATTCCAAGGGCGGAAAAAGAGTGGTTTAGAGTTTTATCCTATTTAGGACCTTCATGACTCATGAATTACTTAAGACAAAAGATAAAAAAAATAGAACTCAACCTCAACCGACATGAATAATTGCTTCAGCATCTTAATTAATTTACCTTTGATGTGAAGGAGATGAACAGCTGCTCCTCTACTTCCTCCAGGTTTGGTCTCATGGTGACATAGTCCTGCACCTCCTCGTCCACATCGGGCTTGTCCTGCTTCCGTGAGCGGCTTCGCTTCCTATTTTTACCGTTTTTGGCAGCACCGTTCGCTCTTACCTGCTGCGGTGCATCAGTGGTGGTGGACTCCACCAAGACGGGGGGCGGGCAGGGGGGAGGTACTTCCTCGGCGGGGGGGAACTCGACGCCCATCCCCAGCTCATCGTTGTTGGAGAAGAACTGTACGAGGTCTGCGATGGATGGAGTGGGCGACAACCCCTCTCCGTCCAGGGAGAAAGTTGGGGAGAGGGCAAGTGGAAGCGTGAGAGGGAAGAGCTCTGCTGGAAATGGCAGCGACTGCTCGCCGTCCTGAAACGATGGGATTGAACTGTGAGGGGGGTAAACAGGTGTTGAGGCAGGTTGTGTGTTGTTGTGCAAAGTCATCGAGAGTGAAAGCGGTTGGGGCTGAAATGTTGTGTAGGACGTGTCCATGTAAGGGGTCTCAGGGGGGGGCAGCAGCGTATGCCATTTGAACACAGAGTCCTCGTGCACTAGCTTCTCCTCGGCAAGCGGCCTCTTCGCTTCCTGCTCCGGTTGGTGAGGGTCAAGGGAGAGAGCCAGGGTGGCGGGGAACACCGGCAGGGGCTCAGGAGAACTGGCCGGCGACAGAGGCTCAAACATGAAAGTGGAACAGTTGGGGTCAGCGAGGGGCATGTTTAGGACCGAGGGTAACGTGGTGGACACTGCCTCTGGTGGCAGGTGTGGAAGGCACACAATAGGTAGCGTTGACTCTACAGGTCCAGACAAGGTGACAGACGGACACAAAGTTGACTCAAAGTGACACAGATGATCTGTATGATCTAACAAAGGAGAACCATGTCGACTGGATCCCTGCAGGGCTGAGGTAGAACGATCCAATGTTTGCTTCTCCGGACTGGAACACTGATAGTTTGATTTAGTTTCTAACGTGTCAGGATGAGTATCTGAAATAGCGGACGCTGATAACAGAACCCTTGTGGTGTCAGTATCTTTTTGGGGAGGAGTTTCTGTCCCGGGACAAGAGTGTTGAAATGCTTTAGGAGCCGTGTATGTGGCAGACGCCTGTTGGCCCTTGGGCTTCTTGGATTGTAGTGAATGTTGTTTAAGAAAGCGAGCAAGAGCTGGCAAAGGTAGAGGAGCGGGGCGCTTGTGCGGCTTTGCACTGACCTCCGACTGTTCTTGGAGTTTGCATGGTTTTTCCACGAATGCTTCAATGACATTTTCAGTGACCTCCAAACTGACTGCTTTTTTGTGTTTGTGTGAATTTGAATGTTCTCTGCGTTCCTTTGATTTCTTCTTTGATCCATTGGTTTCCACTGCCTCAACACTAGAGTCCTCAAAACATGGTTTTGGGGGCGACTCTTTGCTACTTTCAACATTCCTTTGTTTGCCACACAACTGGTTCACATCACAACGCTGCAGGGACACATGAGCCTCCCTTATCAAGTCGGAGAACAGCTTTGGTGGTGCAGGAACACTGCTGAAGAAGAAGCATTTGTAAGAATATTTAGCTTAACACAGAAACACCAAAAGCAGTGTGTTTACAGTGTGTCCTAAATGTGTCTCTTAAAATGATCATGGACCTCTATTGTACTCATCAGTATGTGTCTGTTTGTACAAACCGTTATTTAAATTGTAATATTTACATTAGGAATGTGTTTAAGCTTTGTTTTATTAGAAATTAACTTTTGTTTACCACGCCGTGATTGGACAAGCATTAAGGTTTTTCACCACACGTGATCAAGCCCACTAGGCTCCCCCTCGAGGGGACTCGTTGTATAAACAAAGCGAGGTTTGATAACAGCTGGCTGGAGGAGGCGTGAAGTCATTATTATGTCATAATGGACTTCACTCTCGTAGCGAGATATCAGATGGGCGAGAACTTTATAAAGTCATAACTTCAAAACATTGTCATAATGAGGGACAGCATCTTGGAGAGGAATACTGTAAAACATGTTAGTGAGTCAGGAAATTGACAGTTGTGCTGGCACACTGCTAATAAGCTGTGGTCTTCCCCTGTTACTGTACATTTGTATGACTTATTAAAGCTGACTTCCCATTTTGTCCACGTGTATTATATCCTCATGCACTAAAAGTTCTTTCAGTTCTTGGGGCAGAAGGTTGAAGACTTCTTTAATGTTGGGAATTAACTCATTGTAACTCCACACTGATGGTTGTAGCAGCTTATGAACATCTCTCGAACAGATTTATCAACAAGCATAAAAAATATGACTGCGAATGAGAAAACGACTTCCCATCCTACTAACTCCGTTTAAATCAAATTATTTTTCTTAAATATCACAACTGACTGTAATGCTCAACATCTTTCTGTAATTATATTTATTATTATTTGTCATTATAACTAGTACTTCTCTATTTTTCTTTTTCTTATTCTTTCTATGCTATTTTGTTTATAAAAAACTTGACTAAGCTTTGTGACAAAGTGATTCTCATCTATAATACTAGAGTGGACTCTTTTTGATACTTTGTTCTTTCTCGTTCCTTTTTTCTGACATCATTGTTCTGTCGAAAATAAACAAAATAGAAACCAAAAAGAAAAAAAGGATCTACCAATTAATAAATATAAATTGTTTCCAGTGCAGTGGAGTTCATATGCTGCCGTTAATGATGCATTCAAAACTATAAGAAGACCACAGAAAAACAAATGTTCACAAAATAAATCTATACGTACGAGTTTCAGATGACAAAGCTCATATGATGCAATACTTCTGGTGTCTCTCAAGGTTCAGTGTTAGGTCCAATTTCATTCTCCCTGGTGCTAATCCTTCCCACTTTTAAATAGTCTGTTTTTTCATAGTTAATTTTATTCAGGGAGTCTTATACCTACTTACCTAGAACAGCTGGCAGAGTCCTCCTCCTTGTTCTCCAGGACGTCCAGCGTCACAGAAGAGTTTGCGGGTTTCAAGCTGCGAGGTTTGTGGGTTGCCAATAAAGACTTGAGGCTCTTCTTCACAGGAGGTTGCTCCTGGGTTGAGTGGCCTCCTTCTTTGTCCGACTTAATGTTCGGCTGCTGGCCCAACAAGCTCACACCTTCCTCTTTAAGTCCTTTAGCGAAAGGGTTGTAGTCCACCTTCAACTTTACAAACTGTGTGTTGTGGTAAGCGGTGACCGCCATGAACTCAGTCTGTGGAAAAGAGAAAGTGACTACATCCGGACCGTTTAGGTCCAAATCTTTAGAGGGCGTGTCAGTTTGAATCAGGTGCAAACGTGGGATGTAGCGTTGAGCCGGATGAAGGATAATTTTGTCATCTTGGTCCAATGTGTTGCTTGTGAGTTTCAATCGGTAAAAGGAGACTGGGTTCTGCATCCAATGCTGGCCCTGTGAAGGTGAATCGGGATGATAAAAGGGCTGACTCTTCACGTGACCTTTCGCTTTTTCATCTACTCTCCAACAGGTCCCGTCCCACATGAACCGACTATCGTCAGCCGGCTGAATGTCCAAAACGAAGACGTAACTTTTGGATGACTGCAGGCCAGAAATCCGAAAACGACAGGAAGGAAACATCCTGCTTCCTTCCTTAGTCACAATCATCTCAGTTCTGCATCTAAAAAACTGGTTCCACATGTTGTTGTTGTCCAACGTAACTTTGATTCCTCGTTGGCAGCAGTCTGGCGATAGATTGTCAGAGTGACTGTTGGGTTGTAGTTTTGTAGAAAAGTGTTGACCAGATTTGTCTGGCACTTCCTTGTTCGGGTGCATGTTGGTTCGCCCCAACGCATCCGACCGTCTGCGGCCCGTTTCATCGCTGCCCTTACTTGTGTTCCTATGTTTGACAGCGGGAGGCGTCACTGCACTCCAGGCCTCTGAGGGGCTGTTGGCCGCGACCCGTTCAAAGACCATAGCTTGTTGCTTCTTTTTAGAAGCCATGAACAAGTCCGACACATCTAAAGTGCAGACGCGCGCCGGTTCACATTCATCTGTGTGAATAGTCACAATGGCGACCTGTGGGAAGAAACACCTGATGATTAGAGACGACAAACTCTCAAGACTGCTCACCATGACATGGAACCGAACAAATCCAGTAGGTAGAACCTTCTGCTGATGATGATGGCATGAAGGTGTGAGTAGGAGCAGCAGACATATCGAACTGAGTCTCAGTGACAAGAGTTTAGATCTGCAGGTTTGAATGGGCAGCATCAAAAACTAAAGTAATGGGTTCACTCTGTGGTGGTTTGTTTAGAGCAGTTGATCTCAACTGGTCTTGCTAAGGGAGCCACCATCACCCCTAGATGACCAGTTGAAACCTAATGAGGAAACATTGAATCAAATTTAAATTAAAAAAAATACAAGTTTGAGCTCACAGGAGTTAAAAAATAACAGCATTGTTTCTCATGCATTGATTTAACCGTGGTGGAGCACCACAGTCTGCCCCCGGTGCCCAAATGTGAACAAAATATAAATTAAATAAAAGCCATCCTTATGTGAGGAAAAGACGTTGAGATACAACTGAAGAGATGGTGGTGACAAATATAAACAAGACTAAACCTGGTTTAGAAAAAAAAAACTATACAACATTCATTTTTGTTTAAAATGTACCTCAAATAAGTTTATTATGCATTGGATTGACTTTGTAAGCTGGTTGAGAATTCAATTTAAAATGTTTTTTTCTGTGAAAAGTTGTTTTATTGCTGGGTTAGAATATAAAGCAGTTGTAACCAAGTTTTTTTTTTTTTTTAATCTGTTGTAAACACTGCAACAGACTTATTTTAGTTTAATCGTATAAAAGCAAGGATAATGTCATTACACACCTATAGCAACTGCACAACACTTTTGGGTCCCAACCCATCATTCGAGGATTACTGGTTGGTTTATTACTTATACATTATAATTTATAACATGAAAATGTAAATGTGATTATACATGTTGATGATTCTAGGGTGGTTTGTGCACTCTCTGTTACCATTTTGTGGTCGTGTAGTTTTTGGGCTGGGATATCAAAAAACCACGGAACACAAATATTTCCAGGACAGTTGTGTGTCTAGCTCAGGTTTCAGATGTATGTATTCATGTCGCCAGGTCATAATTCCTGTTGGTATGTCATCTGACGACAACATGACATACATTAGTGCTGCTCCATGAAAACACTTTATCAATGGGCTTGTGTGCGTGTACAATTTTATGTTAAGTTTTGTTTTAAAAAATACATGTGAAGCAACTGACATTTTATGAACATAAAGACAAAAGGGATTAGTTTTGATAAAAGTCCATCCTTTATGGATCAATCACTGAGAATGGAGCGAAATTGGTTTCTGAAGCTAGTAAAGACAATAATGTTACATTATACAAACAAAAACATGAACAACAATTGTAATAATACTAAAATATAAAATGACCACTTAAAGGGGGTAACAACACAAATCTTCTATAGGTACATCTTCTATACAAAAATAGTACTCAAACTTTATTTATCATCAAAATGAAAACAAGTATTTGAATAAAACAGATGAAAGAGCCAAGGTAATGTTGTGGTTATTAATTACTAGTTTACTACCTTAGCACACTTGCTAGCAAACATCGCGCAACTGTTCGCTAGCGCGAATGTCGAAGACAAACAAGTGTTTTTAAGCGAAAACTTTGTTTGTTACAGAGACAACCCTGTTCTTCTTAACAAAGCTCATCGACAACATGGTTATGAAAGGTTTGACATTACATTTTTGGTACAAATATACACAATGTTTGTTTCCGCTAGTGTTATAGCGACTCAGCAGAGAAGAGCAGTAATCCAAGCAACCGCTCTACACACCAAAATACTCGGTTCGTAGGTAGTTTTAACAATATATTAAGGTTGTTGAAACGGCAACAACAATGCAAATACTTGGAATGCTACCATGATGGAAATGGATGTTGTTTCTACAAGAATACATTTCATTGATATTGAATTATCTTTCACATGTATCCAGGGACGACCAGAACTCACAACACTAAGACCAGGTCCAACAAGGAGTTTTTTTTGGGTGGGGGGGCTGGACCTGACAACAAAAGGTGATATATATTCGAGTCTGGATGGGTGGTCGAGGCTGGAGCTAGTAGGCCGAGACTGACACCATCATGGCGTCCAACACACCCCCAGAGCAGGCACTGAAGAGGACGGCTTTACCTTCTTCCTGCTCGGCCATAGCGAGCGACCAGCCGTGGAGACATGCGTCCGTGTGTTCCGTCAGTTCTGCTCCGTCCGGGCCGACATCTTGTTTTTTCCAGACTGCAGGAAGACACGCTCGGCGTGCTCAGTTGTGACGTCAGCCAGCGCTAGCAAACACTGCGCACTCTCGTTCGCCATTTTGAATCGCCACCTGGGTTCGTAACCGACGCGGTAGCGGGACGGTGCGGCGGTTCGGGCCGTAGCCGACCCAAGAGGCGAGACCAGGCGGCTTCCAGAGTCTCCCTCCTCCCTCCCCACCTCTGCGGGGTGAGACGAGCTTAAACTTCCGCTCTTGTGGACCGAGGTTCCATCTCGGCGGCGGTACACTTTGGATTACCGAACCCAGCTGAACCGGGTCGGCGGCTCACCCGGGTGAAGGGATTCTGGAACCCGGGATGCGGGTCCGTCTCGAATGTTCAACCTGTTCCGATTTCTTCTCACTTGAATCGACCTTTTATCGGTTGTTCTGAACCGTGCTTCTGAAAACGCGCGTATCGAAAGCGAGTCTACTACACGCGCCATGTTTGTTGTTGTTCTCTGACGCCAGTGTTGTCTTCGTGTCGCTGTTGAAAGTCGTATTTATTCACATTCCAGTGTAAAGGTAGGACTGTGGGTCAATATGTGTCGCAGGTGAGTGGGTCAGCTGTTATTTGGGGGGTTCTACTCTAGTTTATATATAAAATAAGATGCCTTTATTATTTAATCGAGAGGGAAATTCCAGGTAGAACCAACAGTCTTGGCCAACAAGAAATATGGATGTATTCATGGGGGGGGGGGAATGGGACTGAAGTTCCAAAACAGTTTTATTATTGATATATTTTTAACTGATTCACAACCGCTGATGGTGAAAATATAAGATGTTTTGTAAACCACCATACTTGTTTGGAAATTATATTGTCCAGTTAAACCAGACCTGGACCAAGTTCGGTCGATTCACTTTATTTATATATGTATGGCCCTCATGAGGTGAAAGTATGAACGTGTAGGTCATGTTTTAGGACGTTTGTCCTCTTTGTTAGTGTTTGTTATTCCATACATTTTTTCAAGAAATATTAATAAAAACATGGCTTTTATCAAATTTTATATATTAGATAATGACTGTGGATTATTTTAAAGAAATGACATGAAGACATCTTTTGTTTCTTCTTTCTTTTGCCTTGACAGCCTCTAACAACAGTCACAATATTAAAAAAAGGGGCTATTTGTGACGCATAATTGCCCAAACAATAATAATTAAAACAATGACTTGGTGGTGTTCTCGAGTCGCAGTGGTCAGTACCAGGTGTTTGAGGAATGAACAGTGATGCAGCGGTAGTGAGGTAGGTGACTTACTTGTCATGTGACCATCCTAGTTGTTCGTCAGATTGACCTGAGAGTTACAATACGAGCTGACCAAAAAAAGTTAATGACCCGTGAGAATATTCAGTGATCTCTATCAAGGAGACCTTGATATGGAAGATGTTAAGGTTGGTCTGCAGGGAACTACGATCCTCAGTCCTGACCATTTAATTAAGGAGGGGTTCAAGCCAACCGCAGCGCCCTCTACCAGCAAGCAGAGACACGCAGGTGGTCCTAATACTGTAAAATACTTGTTGAGTTAATACAAACTAGTTCATATTGGCACGAGACCAAAACATGGCCGCCATATGTGGAGATTACTGGCTTTGATTTAATGCTCTCATTTGAATGAAGATTTTGTTGCGGAAACTAGTGAAGTTGGCAGTGAGTGAGATGACATTTTTATTCTGGTCTGAATAAAAGTGAGTTGCAGGAGTTTTTAAGGTGTGTGCTAATGTGCTGCTCTTGCATGAAGACTGTGGACAATTCTGAACACGACCTGGAAGCATGTTTGTGTTTGCGTCTTTAATTCTTCCACACAAACACAAGTAAACCCTTGAGAAAACCTTGAATCACTTTTGACCTTGTAAGGTCTTAAAGAGTCTACTTTTGAGGCCAAAAAATGTTTAAGTGATTTATCTAGAGAAGGCTCTTGGGAAGATTTCATGCAGTCTCCATGATGAACTGTATTCTTAAACCAGAGAATGTAAAAAAAATAAAACTTTAAATGTCACATAAAACGCCACAAAGTGAGTGAGTGTCGATGACAATTCTCAAATACTGTTTGTTTTTCCTGTCCATTTTTTAAAAGGTTGTGTTAAACTGGATGAAGATATGGATGCTTTTATTTTGAACGTAACTAAATAACGCCACCAGGTGAAGCTCAACCCTCTTGTTGACCCAGCCCCGTCCAAACATAGACATGGCTCATTAGAAACCTTTATTCAATAAAATTCTGTCAGAAAATTAAAACATTAGTGTAATTACATCACTGGTGTTAGCTGTCTATCATCCATCGTCTAAGTTGACAACTTCAGAATGTCATTGGACCCGAAACACAATTGGATGTAGACTACGTTCAGTGTTGACGACATAGAACCATTTAGAACCCTGTGGCCACTTTTGTCCACATGGACTATTTGTTGAGGTGTTTAAGACTTGTTGTTAGCTTAGCATTAGCAGCATCATAATGGCATTCTGTCTGGCCCAAATCAACCAACATGGACCTACTGCTAACAAAATGAGCTAGCAGTTAGCATGCTACATTATAAAAGTGACTCAGCGCAGGTGACTGTTTGTGACTCAGATCAAACATGGTCCAATCTTCAGTTCATTTTATGGGCCCCAACCAACAAGGCATCAGAGGTCCTACAGTTCCTCTGCTGAGGTCATGTGACCACCAGCCCAGTGCAAACGTCACACGTTTATGACGGCGTCGTCATCTTCGTCCTGGACATCACCAACCATCATATCCGGGGACCCTACGTGCTCCCCTTCATCGGAGGCTGAGGGTCCGATAATGTATCTGTAGTCTCCCCCAATAGCTAATGCGACACCTGAGCCGACCATGAGCCAGTCCTTCTCCTCTTCCTCCTCCGTGCGCAGCCAGGGGGCGCCCCGACAGCCACCCACTGCCATGCACGTCTGCCCGCCTCCCTCCAGGTTGACATAATGTAAGGTGTCCTTCGGGGGAGGGGCAGGAGACATGCTGACCCACAGCGCCTCCAGCTGGTTGAGGAGGTGTTGGAAACTGGGACGACATTTCGGGACGGGACTCCAGCAGCTGTGCATGATGTCGTAACTGAAACATTGTGAACCACTGTTAGAACGCACACTTTTAACGATAACATTGAAGCATCACACACTCGGCACCATCACAACACTGAAGCTCCACAAACTCGTCACCATGACAACATTGAAGCTATACTGACAAACTCGTCACCATGATGACACCGAAGCTTATCTAACACACTGGTCACTATGACGACACTAAAGCTTCAATCAAAGACTCATTACCATGAAAACACTATAGCTTCAATGACACACTCATCAAAAAGTTGACACTGAAGCTTCACTAACAAATTTGTCACCATGACAACACTGAAGCTTCACTCACACACTCGTCACCATGTTGACGCTGAAGCTACAATAACATACTCGTCACCATGACGACACTGACGCTTCACTCACACACTCGTCACCATGTTGACGCTGAAGCTTCAATAACATACTCGTCACCATGACGACACTGAAGCTACACTCACACACTCGTCACCATGAAAACACAAGCTTCACTTAGACACTTGTCATTATGACGTCACTGATCACAGCTTCACTCACACATGACAACACTAAAGCTTCACTGACACACTTGTAAGCGTGATAACGGTGAAGCTTCACTGACACACTTGTAAGCGTGATAACGGTGAAGCTTCACTGACACGCTTGTAAGTGTGATAACGGTGAAGCTTCACTGACACACTTGTAAGTGTGATAACAGTGAAGCTTCACTGACACACTTGTAAGCGTGATAACGGTGAAGCTTCACTGACACACTTGTAAGCGTGATAACAGTGAAGCTTCACTGACACACTTGTAAGCGTGATAACGGTGAAGCTTCACTGACACACTTGTAAGCGGGATAACGGTGAAGCTTCACTGACACACTTGTAAGCGTGATAACGGTGAAGCTTCACTGACACACTTGTAAGCGTGATAACGGTGAAGCTTCACTGACACACTTGTAAGCGTGATAACGGTGAAGCTTCACTGACACACTTGTAAGCGTGATAACAGTGAAGCTTCACTGACACACTTGTAAGCGTGATAACGGTGAAGCTTCACTGACACGCTTGTAAGTGTGATAACGGTGAAGCTTCACTGACACACTTGTAAGTGTGATAACAGTGAAGCTTCACTGACACACTTGTAAGTGTGATAACGTTGAAGCTTTACTAACGGTGAAGCTTCACCGTTATCACGCTGACACACATCACCATGACGATACAAAAAATTCAGTAACACATCACCATGCCATCTATAAAGTTTTACTCACACATTTGTCACTATGAGGACACTACTGCTTTACATACACACTTTGTCACCATAGCCACACTAAAGCTTCACTCACACTTGTCACAGACAGAACTCACATGTCTTCCCGACAGTCTGCAGGTTTCTTCAGTCTCTCTCCTTTGATCAGATACTCGTAGACCTCTGAGTTCTCCACGCCAGGGTAAGGGGTCTGACCTCGGGTCATCACCTCCCACATGGTCACTCCAAACGCCCACTGAATCAGAGTTTAGCTGAACATCAGGAATCATCACGAGACTGTTTAACGTGATAGTGTATGAGAGGGTGTGTACCACGTCACTCTGTGTTGTGTACACATTGTCGGCCAGGCTCTCCAGAGCGATCCACTTGACAGGCAGTTTGGAGACGGAACCTTGTCGGTAGTAGTCTCCACTGTAGATCTTCTTAGAAAGTCCAAAGTCTGCAACACACACCGTCATGTTCTCATCCAGCCTGAAACACACAACACAAACAGGGTCAGGGGTCAGTGGGTCAAGACCAAAGACCTTAGGGACTGACATGCAGTTTCGAGCAGCCAGGTCTCTGTGGATGATGCTGCGGCTGCTCAGATACTCCATCCCTCGAGCCACATCCAGCATGAACTGGACCAGCGTCTGCAGTGGCAAGTCCTGCAAAACACACACCGGCGTCACCCCGGTGGGCTTCATTGGGTCGTGGTCATGTGACCTACAAATGGCTGCTCTCCGAGTCGCGACAGCAGCAGGAAGGTGTGCAGGTCTCCGTGCTTCATGAACGGCAGCACCACCATGGGGATAGGAAGACGCTGACCGGGCCGACGGTGCAGACTCACTCCTGCGGAGCGGAAATCTTTGTTAGTGGCGTGGCCACACAAGGAAGCACCGGACAAAATTGTACCGATCAGCTGGATGACATTGGGGTGGTCGAAGTCCTTCATGTAGGCGGCTTCTTTCAGACACTGCTCGATGTCGTCCGAGGACGTGACATCCGCTGCGAGGTGCATCATGGGAAATTCATCAACAAGTTCTGACATGGGAAGTCATTCTCGCTTACATTTCAGAACTTTGACCGCCACCTTCTGGACCGACGAGTCCTCCGACTTCAGCAGCGCCTCTCGCACCGAGCCGAACTCCCCTGTACACACACAGTAGTGTCAATTCTCGATCCTCAGAGATGCCGAGTCAGCAGTTATGGCAAAACAATCTAGTTTGAGACACCTGGTCTAGAGGTCAAAGGTCGGAAGAGTCTTACCTTTTCCCAGCATGTGGCCAAGTGACAGCAGCCGCTCCGGTATCAGGACGTCCTGCAGCTTGTTCTTCAACTGATCACTGATCCCCAAACTGTCCACTGGAAAGAGACACATCCATTTATTCATGTAATAGGATGGTCACATGGTTCACATGTTATCTCTAATTTCTCCCACCATGAATATAGAATAAATGGTGGACCTGAGAGACTCGAAAGAAGCTCAGTCAGCCAACAAAGACCTGGAGTGATCCTTCTGTTGTCATAGAACGTCAGCAGGTTTTGACTGTCTCCAGCACAAAGAGACGCTTTATGATCATTGACGCGACGGCGGAGACGATCAAACACAAGACGTGGTGACTGTGGTTTCCTCTTTACGCGCCACCACAAACACTTATGTGTTGACACAACTACTGTAGGTGACACTGCAGATGCCTGGAGGCCTTTACCAGGCACGACAGGTGTGATCGTTGTGTTTCCTGTAAACTGCGAAGCAGGTCAGTCGCCTCCACTTTGCAGAGTCAGAAGTCTTCAGAGACACATCAGTATAGGAGTTTATCGGATGTTTTTAAATTCATTCTTTCAATAAACCATTCTTTGAGTAAAACTATTAAGTAAAAAAATGACTCAACCTTTCAATTTAGAAATTATTGAATTAAATAAAATAAATAAATAGGATTCATTATTTTCATTTTATATGAAATATTACGTAATGACAAAATAAAACATTTAATTTAAAAAATGTGAAGTTTCAACATATCACATAAATATATTTAATCATTCAATATATTTATATGGCACTAATATACTTCCATACGTTGGTGCTATTGATGTGCAGGGGTCACAGCAACAATCATTGGACAAGCTAGCTAGGACGCTAACATTGAAGGTAATCGTGCACAGGTATGCCAAAAACAATACCAGAAACAAGACCGTTATATATATAAGATATATATAAATATGAGCGAGTGTATAGGTGATATTTCTTTTATGTTATGAGGGCCACATAAATGCAGTCAAAGGGTCCAATTTCCCCAGGTCAGGACTAGCCTCTGAACTCACGTCGGGACTCTGGAGTTTCAGTTCCGGCGGTCCTGTTGAAGGAGCGAGCGGCAGTGAAGGAAACCAGACTGTCCGGACCTGCAGGGCTGAAGGCAGTTCTGTGGACAAAGACTTGGTCAGACCGAGACACCTAGGTCCTGTTAACTTTTTATCTTTACCCAAACTGTGTTTCTTTCCCACGTTGCCGGGCCATCATGGAGAAGAGCAGGCCAAGCACGATCAGAACCAGCAGCCCGAACAGAACTCCGACCCACATGTGGCTTCGCTGGGCCTGGATTGGTACTGCGAGGGTCAGAGGGGACACTGACGTACTTGTGCACTCAAGTCTGTCCATGTGGTTTTATTATGTACCTGCAGAGGGCAGTACCAGGACCGGGGGGCTCCAGGGCCCGCAACCCACAGACGTGCACGCAGACACCTGCACGGACGAGTTGAAGAAGCGTCCTGCTCCCAGCAGGTGAGCGCCGGCCTCCCTGAACAGCAGCGGCTCCTGAGAACGCATGCGGGTCAGCGAGGAGAGCTAGAGTCTGAACCTGAGAGGACACTCACCTGCTGCTCTCCACCCACGGTCCACTGAAGCTTGTAGGCCAGAAGCTTACCCTGGAGCTCCTCCTCCTTTAGCCCTGCCCACCTCAGGGTCAGCCGCTTCTCTGTCAGGTCAAAGGTCAAGTTCCTGGGAGCTGTCGATGGAGCTGTGGAGGAGCTGTGTTTAGTTTGTGTCCATATCTTCAGTGTGTGTGTGTGTGTTTATTTAGTGTACGTTTGTGTATAACTACTGTGTGTGTATGTCTATGTGAATCTTTAGCGTATGTGTATTTTTAGTGTTTATACGTGTGTGTTAATCTTTAGTGTTTGTGTTGTTTTTTGTGTGTATATGTCTGTGTAAATCTTTAGTGTGTGTGTATACTTGTGTGTGAATATTAAGTTTTTGTGTATTTTCTGTGTGCATGTTTGTGTGGGGTGTATGTGTGTATTCAGATCATGAGTGTGTATCTTCAGTGTGTGTTTCTCATGTATCTTCATTTGTGTATCTGCAGTGTGTGTGCATCTTTTAGGTGTGTGAGTACATCTTCAGTGTGTGTGTGTACATCTTCAGTGTGTGCATATTTAGTGAGTGTGTGTGTTTATGTATGTGAATTTTTCGTGTGTATATGTGTGTGTATCTTTAGTGTTTGTGTGTGTGTGTGTGTGTGTATCTTCAGTCTCACCTGCCTCAGGTGTGAGGAAGTGCAGCCAGGCGGAGAAAGGTGAAGCTCCGACATCGTTGACACACGACACTCTGGCGCTGTGGTTGGCGTGACTCCGAAGTCCGGGAAGTACCAGCTGGTGTGGAGGAACCAGAACCTTCTGCTGTGGGAGATCTCTTCTCCAAGGTGCTGCCCTGGAGAGCTGGGAAACAGAAGAGAGTGTGTGACTGTGCTTGTGACGCCATACTTGTGTGTGTTGTGCGTGTGTTACCTGGACAACACAGGCGGACAAATCCGAGTAGCCTGTGAATCCGGGTTTCCACGTCAAAGTGACGTTGTTGTCGACCATCCTCACCTGAAGATCACCTGGCGCTGATGGTAAAACTAAATACATACAAGGGTCAACAAACCCCGCCCACTGACATGTCAATCATCCGCTGCTCTCACCTTTGATGTGGACGGTTCCTGTTCTGGACACTGAGATTCCCCTGGAGTTCTTAGCCTCACAGTGGAACTTTATGCTGCTGTTTACACCTGCACGCACACACACGCGTACACAAACATACACACACACAGATACACAACGTTAAAGTGGTATTGATTGTAATGTCATCTGAGCTGTTGGTCAGAGCTTTTCCCGGAACTCTCTCTCTCCGTCTCTCTCTCACCGTGAACCTGCAGCACTGAAGGGGAGGGTCGTGTGTCCCTCTCCATCACCCCCCCCAGTACCCATAGTAGCTCGACAGGCTCAGGTGGACCCACAGCAGCACAGCTGAGGTTAAAAGGGGCGCCACGAAATGTAGACACGTCCTGCGGCTCCTGGATGAAGTGAGGAATTCCTGCGGGACATCATCATCTTCATCATCATCATCTTCATCATCACCATGAGGCGTTCAGGGTCCTCACCCTCCACTGTGATCCAGGCCTGCTGGGACGAGACCGTACCACCGTTGTGGTCGACCTCACACCAGTACAAGCCGGCGTCCTGCTGCTGGACAGACTTCACGCTGGCGACAAAAAGAGGTGGCGTCAAGCAAGCATGTGACGTCACCCAGAAGAAGGGGGGGAGAGGGGCACACCTGTGGTAGGTCTCCACGTGATGCTCGCCCAGGATGATGAACATCTGGTCCGTGCTGTACAGCCTCTCTCCATCCTTCATCCAAAAAATGTCCGGGTCCAGCAGACCCTCCACAGCACAGGCCAGCTTGACCGCCTTGCCCTGAGATACCGTCTGGTTGGAGGGGTGTTTGGTGAAGGAGACGCCTGCGGTGGGACACACGACATGACTGAAGTGAAGGACATTGGATGGAAAAAAAAACAATTGAAATAAGGTTTTGCTGCAGTGACATAATAACGCTGCATCCTGATGACGTCACTGGTGAGGGCGGGGCCGCTTCCGGGAACAACGGATCGTGATCGATTACTTACTGGGAGAATCAGATCGGGTAACCCCGAACATAACGATTTTTTCCCGTGTTTCGAACCGCTTTTGCAGGATGTGTTATGCGCCGAATTGAAGTTTAGCACGCATAAAGTGAGTTTAGACGATGTTAGAAAAATGTCATACAGTTGCAACATGTTTATCTGTTGAGTTAAACCTGAGTGTGAGACATTTTGAATGAAGTTTCGGGGCAGCTTTTAAAGCGCCAGTAAGTTATTGAGTTTTTCATGAAAACCAGTGAAACGAACAAGAGTTATTTGTGGTGATGATTCAAATGCATCGAATATGTTCGCCGATTGAAATATTCTAGAACTTGGCTGGTGAAACGGAAAACACGAACAGGCACCTGCTGTTTCTTCCTCAACACACGGAACTTCTATTCAATAACAACACATTTAAGAGAATTTGCCTCTTACGTTCCTCTGTGTTCAATGTGAACGTCCATGCTTACACCTGCAGGTCGACCAGAACCTTCTAGTCAATTCGGCATTTTTACAAGTAATATTTTCACTCCGATTTGGTTGTTTTCCGAATGAAATGCCAACAGTCAATGTTTAGAAGCAACACTTGATTTATGTTTCGCAGTCAGACCAGTTTTCCCACTCAAACAGTTTTATTTGATCCAGGACTTGAAATGTTCGACAGAACTCGTAAAAAAAAAACAGTAGTTTTATCACTTCCAGGTAGGAGTGTAAAATCTCAGCTCCTCAGTCAGAGGACTTGAACTCACCATTTCCACTTGACCCGTCCGGAGTCAGCCACAGTACCAAGATCCACAGAAACGCCTCCATTTTAACATTATCTCCTGCTCGGTACCAGTTTCACATGGTCCGGACTGGCTCGGTTGGGTTCGGGTTCACTCGGTCACAGTCTCAGACAACAACAACAAGAAGAAGAAGAAAAAAGAAAAACAGAAATATCGCTGGAGAACCTCGTCTACCGAACCAGAACTCGGAGAACAAACTGCTAGAACGGCTCTAAAGAACCTGGACCTTTTACTTTCCCGCAGAACTTTGATCGAACTGCGGCGTCAACAGAAAAGACCTGTGGTACACACGTCGCTAGCGGAAGTGACAGGGCCTTCAAAATAAAACCAAGAGAACTTTTTTTTTTCTCCTTCAATACACCAGTTTAATTGTTAAAACGCTGTTCATTGCCGATTAATTTATTGAAACATCACAGAAAACACATTAAATAATAAAGTGTAATCGACACAAGTAAGAAGCGATGTTTTGAATCTCTTCAACAAAGTGAAATACAGAACCGGAAATGATAATTGAATATGGTGGACTTGACTGTTGTTTTCTCCCGAAGGAATGTGGAGGGTGGGGGGGGACCTTCAGCTACACAAAGACCACCGGCAGTGGTGACGTCGGGCAGCGATTATAAAGTATCACAAGTGTGTTTGTGTCTCACGGGATGGAGGCGTCGTTCTCTATCTGTAGTGTGGTAGAAGTCTACCTGCGTGAACGGTCATGTGACTCCTGAACCGGTACAATCGGAAGAGTTTATTGATAAGACGTGCAGCGAGGAGTCCGCGGTGGCGAGCGAGCAGAGTAACCGTGTTAGTTAAGACCATCCATCATCTTCTACACAGGCGGCGTGACGTCCGAGTGGCTCCGACCGCAGCGCGTCACTTCTATGTTAGCAGCAGGGGAAGAAGCCGTGGGTGTGGGCGCAGTCATGTGACTATTATGGGGATTTCGGACCAGAAGTGGGGTCATGAGAACTTCTTCTTGTTGGCGGTGAAGCGCTCCTGGTACTGTTGACACACAGGTCACATGGTCATCTGAAGAGCAGGAGCTGGTTCTGGTCTGCCTCACCTGTTCGTAGCCCTCCACGTCCCTCAGATTCTTCACCTCGAACAGGTTCCCCTCCACGGAGAAGAGCGACACCTGAGACTGGCCAAGGATTGATGCCGGGATGGATGACAGCTCCAGACAGTTCTCCTCCACTCGCAGGACCTTCAGACGAGGACAGCGGGACACTTCGGCTGACAGAACCGAGATCTGGGCCAGGAAGACGAGAACGTAAGATTTTTAGAGGACTCACGCAGTCCCGATCCAGGTCCTACCTGGTTCTGGTTAAGGTTGATCTCGATGGCCTGCAGCTCCAACACCTCAGGAGGGACACTCCGGATCTGGTTCCGGGAGAGATCCAGCAGGTCTAGGTGCCTCAGGGACCCAAGTCCAGAGGGAAACACTGTGAACTGGTTTGCGGATAGGCAGAGTGTCCGCAGGGCCTTGAGCTGACCCATGGTGGAGGGAAGCTGCTGGATCCGGTTCCCGCTCACACTCAGAACCTCCAACTTCTTCAGCTTGCTGATCTCAGCGGGAAGTGAGGCTGAGGAGAGAGAAAGACCTTGAGGAGCTGGACTTCCTTGGAACTTGACTGATTCCAAGATTCCACACTGCAGCCTGAAAACCACTGAAACTGATAGGTCACCAAAAATTCAAAATTTCACTCATTTTCTACTCACCCTCATGTCGACTAAGGGTTGAGATTTTAAGAGTAATCTGTTCCTTTTTAAAGTTTAAATTAACATCTATTTTAATGTAGTGTCTGGCGCTTAGGTGTCATTGTCTATATCTTTTTCCAAAATGATGCACTGAAAAATATCCAAATACCTCTATACTGCTCATCTGTAACGTCCATCTTGTATTAAAAGCCTCAACATTACGAATTGTTCCGCAAAAAATGAAATAAGTCTATACATTTTGGAATTGTTTGTAGTAGAAGCTCTAAGTGCCTAAGCTCCAGCTACAAGTTTATTGTTATTCCTACAGATTTCAATTGTCAAGATATACGATAACCTGGTATCTTGTTAAGACCAGCTTAAGATATTGACTTGTTTAATGTCTTCTGAACATTTCCTCATGTCGCGGCTTTAATACAAGATGGACTTTACAGACGAGCACGACGGAGAGGTACAGTATGTCTGTCATTTTGGACCAAGATAAAGACGAAGACAACTGAGCGCTAGTCGCTGCATTAGCATGGACATGCAGTTTTCCCTATAACTCGAAAAAGGAACAGATTACTCTTAAAATAGTCCCATCCTTTAGTCGGTTTGTATAGAAACAAAGTTTTAACTATCACTTTAAACACGGAACCTGCTACTCCGACACCTAGAGCTAGGTACCAAACTTTGGTTCTTCCATGGCACCTGCCAAAATGCATCCGTAGTTTCAAACCAGGCTTAGACTTACGGTGCCAAGTTTAGGTACCCAGAGGTTAATCACATCATATAGACTTGATAATGCTACAACATGCTAATGTTAAATGATTACCACGTGCAAGTCTATGACTTGTTTTATTCTGCCTTGTTCGCCAAAATGAACGAGTCCTTTTTGTAGTCATGTTTTATGACAATAACTTTAGTTATTTAGTTTAGTTTAGCCAGTTAACATCTTAATTTAATCATTTTTGCAGCTCACCTATAGCATTTAGATTAAAAAGATAACTTAAAATGAGAATGAAATGTTTTTAACAATTTTTTGCTCTTAAGCTAAGAAAAAAGGATTTGATCTATGTTTAATGTCATTTACTATTTGTTAGAATTAATTTATTCAATTTCCGTACATATTTCCATACAACTAATCTTATAAAATTGGAATGGTAAAAAGTATCGGTATTGATGTGAAGGTATCGGTATAAAAACTTTTCGAATGATACCCAGCCCTACCTCTACCTGATTGATCCAAAACAACACAGCTATCTATACACATCATCATCATCATCATCATCATCATGCGGACCCCTGATATAAAACAGGGGCCTCCAAATGCAGTGAGTTAGCTCCGGTGGATCAGTTTGTGTCTATTGTTAAATCGAGCCAGGGAAACTTACAGAGTCTGTTGGAGTTTAACGTCAAGCTCTTGAGCTGCAGGAAGTTTCCTACGTTCGCAGGAAGTACTTCGATCTTGTTCCCAGAGAGGTCGACAGTCCGGAGGTTGGCGGTTAGACGTTGAAGCTCCTCTGGAAACTGAGAGACAGGATGTGGCGATGTGATAACTTTATCAACTGAGGAGCAATCGTAAACAAACACACACACACACACACACACTCACCTCCAGAAGACCCTTCGCCGTCAGCTGGAACACTCCGGTCTTCTGGGAAGTTTCCAGGTGAGACTTTAGGGCGCTGTTCCCCATCTGGACCACTGACCAGGTCTCACTTCAAAGCAGCTTCACATCAAGAAGCTGCAGAAACACAACAGCCTCTTATCAAACTTGCTGATCGTCTCAAACTCCAGCAAACAGGAACCACAAACTGATCTAAGGTGTTTCTTAGATGCATGAGTTGACGTTCGGTGATGTTACAGAACACCTACAGCCAGCAGGGGGAGCAAAACGAGTACAGAGTCTTCCACATGAGTAGAAGAAGAACCAAAACAACAAACCGATACTTCACGATGTATTGTTGCTTTTGACGCCTCGTCAACACTTGAGAATTACGGCCGAGTTCTTCCGACATGAGAGTCTTAACTCGGCTAATCCTTCGCGTAAGTTAGATTCTGATCTACCAGCAGCAGTGTCAACTGGACGATTGGAGCCGTTATGCGGTTCACTCACCGGGCTCCTACGCAGAGAAGCGACGACTTTGAACAGAAAAGCCGTCGATTGTACGAAGATTGGACCGAACCCGCCCGAGTGACTGACAACACGAACCGCATCTGTGAGACCCAATCGCGGTGTCGGCCCCGCGCATGCGCATTGGAAAGTGATTAAGTTGTTGCGTTCAATAACATCAAACTTAAATCAACTGCGATGATTTACCGTTGAATATTTTTAATATTAGTTGTATATTGATAATATATTGTTTTTAATTTAAGATTTACTCGGCATTCTAATATGCAGTAGTTTGGATTTAGTTCCAGTGGGGGCGCTCAAGGTTCTCCAAGGTCTCAGAATTGTGACGAAGAAGAAACGAATCATCTGGCGGGTCCAGAGACGAAGGTACGAGTTGATGTTGTTGTTAAATCAACTCGATCTCGCTGTTTACAGGATGTTTTCACGGATAAGCAACAATAGTGTGGTGTTTCTCCTGAAGTAACTGTTTTTTTCAGCATAATCTTTATGTATTTCGTCGCTGGTCTTCTTTTGTTTTGTTTACTTTTGTTGCAGTTCTTTGCTTTAGCCTATCCATTTGCAACCAGGAACGTGAATAGTTTTATACACTGTTTTAAACCTTGAATTAAATATCCTCCATTTTAAACTAGTATATTAACTACTGGTTTGTAGTTTTCCCTTTAGGAAACTTTAACTTTTTTATTTTTCTGTGTCTTTGAGTGCTGCAAAAAGGAGCAAAAAAAAGCCTTAAATTGAAATTATTTATTACTATTTTTATAGATCTGTCTCCGCTACCAATTATTTAACCAATAATTATATGAGAAATAAGAGAAAAGATGTGCGATCTGCTAAACAGAACTGAAGGGAAACTGTTATAAACAAGATTGTCTTCCAGATGGAACACTGTGATGTTCGTCCGTTCACTATTACTCCTGCTGCAGCTCTGATATCCAGATGTGTGTCCGTTGGACTTATAACTCAGGTCTGATCTCACTCTCTCTCACACACACACACACACACGATCATCAATAACTGTCTCCCTCTTTCAGGAGGAAGTGAACTCCTGCGGGCAGCAACCGGTTTTCTCCTCTCGGTTTTACCAGGTGGAGCAGGAAATCGAGATGCAGAAGGAGCTGGACGAGGTTCTGGTGAATGGTTCTGGTGTCAGTGGGCGTCTTATTAACTTAACTGGCCTTATTTCAGCTGCGTCTGGAGTTGGAGCTCCTGCAACTGGAGAGGAGGAGCGCTGATGTCACTCACCCGTACTTCCTGACCCGGAGGTTCGAGATGTTGCAGCGGTTCTCTACTCACCTGCAGGACGTGCTGAAGGAGAAGAACCAGCTAATGCAGAGACTGATGAGGCAGCCGACCAGCCTGCCAGTCCATGCTGACCTGCACAGGTATGCTGGGGCGAACCCTGGACTCGACAAGTGAGGTTCTGACTCTGTTTATGTGGATCCAGGATTGTGGTGGACACTGTCAAGATAATGATGGATTTCATCGAGCGTCTACGGGAGAAGCTGGATGTTGTCCGTACCCGTCCTGCTGCCACTGAGAGCTTGACCCAGCTGGTGAGTCACATGCCCTCACTGCGTCACTCCCACCCTCTCATACCTCTCTTCTAGTCCTACAACATTGCCCGGGCCCTGGACCAGGTCCACCAGCTGCAAACCGTGTCCGCTCAGATTTTCCAGCGGAAGGAAGTGGGAAGTAGCCTCCTGAGTGACAGCTCTTCCAGATGACCTCCAGCTTTTATATGAATAAAGATGTTTAAAGTACAGTGATCTCTGACAATTGATCAAAGCGTTGGTGAACAGAATCACAACACCACTATTCCACTAGGGGGCGTTACAGTTTAACACATTAAATATCGACTAATCTCTGCTGACTACGGGCGACATCTTGCGGTCAATAACAGCTCTGCTACTCAAATTTAAAAATATAAATAATATTTAACATGTGTATATATAACAATATGACAAAATACATGATTTGGTTATATTATGTTTGTTGATGAGTTCTTGAAAATGTTTTGACTGCTCATGTGACGAATATTAAATATGTTTTGCGCCAAAAAATGTTGGTTTCATTGATTAAAAAAAGGAAGTGTAATTTAAAATGTGTGTTGATTCTCGAGTAGTTTTATATTGACCTTTAAAGTATATATTTTATTGAATATTGTTTTGATTGTTTAAGCGTTTTGTGACCCTGGTCTGGAAATAAATAAAAATTACTTACTTACTTATTCTAAAATAATCCCATTCATGGTAGAGCAAAGACTCAAAGTTGATCAAAACATTAAACTGTCATTTTGATAACTTTTTCAGTACTTTTAGACTGTCTCATTAACCGAAGAGCTTTTTCTCGTGAAGGCTCTCATTCATCCAGTTCATGTTTATCCAAATGGTTCATGTCAGTTCCAGGGAGACGTTTCGCTTCTCACCTGAGAGTTTTTTTTTCCAATTCCATTAAGAGCATTTTCTTTTTCTCTAGAGCCATTCCTGACTGAACACCTGACGTCATTCACGCAGCGTGACAGCCGAGTCTTCTGTCAGAAACCCGCTGCCAGTGACATCGCATGCGCTCTTAAATTGGATTTTATTTAACTTCTAGTGGCACGAGAGCGAACTTCACGAATCTGTTTATCCATCATCCAGTCCGCGTCGACGTTGTGTCCTGAGGGAATTAATTATTAATTCCAAATTCTCTGACTCGGTCATCCTCGTCTCACTGGACTTGACAGCGTCCGGATTGAACAGTGCGTCGGCGGCCGTGGTGCGTTCATGTCCGGCAGCAGAGAGCATGCCTCACAAGAGCAGCAGAGAAAAGGTTAGAACAAGTTTTATTGTCTTTCTCTGACGCGTGCATCTCATGTTGTGGCGTGGAATCTAACTTCAGGACAGCAAGACCAGGAAAAAAAAGTCTGGAAGTAAAAGTTCAGCTGATGACGATAAAGAAGTGAGTTTTTTTTTTAAATTCATATACTGAGTGAGAAACTTCAGACAGCAATGTATCAACGAGGCACCAAATAAGTGTGTTTATGAAGATATAATAAATTAAAGTTCTTAGATACAAATATTTTAATATTAAGGATAAATAATTAGTAAGGAAGTGCATTTTAAATTTTGGCTTTGCTTTTTCCAAACACAGACAACTTAAGTTAATGACAAAAACGAGTAGCTGATAAGCTCTATTATTTAACGGAGACTCAGAGTAGAGCTGCTCGAAGCTCCATAAACGAACGTGTGTAAACAAAACACATTTATCTGGGTCTTGTTTGACAGTTGATCCCATGACAACCTGCTGACTGGTAGCTGGATTTGGTCAGGTGATGTCGTGTCCTCATAAGCGTGTCATAGTTTGTTGTCTGACAATAAGTTCTTCTTTGCTCTTGTGGAACTTTAGGTTGTTTTTAATGAGGCTTATTCTAGCATGTCCCCTGTGTTAGAAAGTTTATTTTTCATTGGCATGTGTATTCTGTGAGGAAAGTTTATTTTATTGATAACATTAGCATTTGTTTTCGACTATCAGGCAAAATATGTTATAGTGAAAAGTATCTTTTCAGATTTTAACTTAATAATATAATAATAAACTTTTCTAGGTTCTCAGCGCACACACAGTGTTTTTCCAGCTCCAAAACTCTGACAGTTTACTGGATCTGCTGTCAAACCAGAATCAGTGCAGCAACCTCTGGTGACATCAGACACGTGTTGATGTTCCACTAGAGATTAAAGTAACGTCTGGAGTTTCTATGGGCTTCATCTCCGATCCGTCTTTCGCAAACTTTGTCTGCGCTCAGGTTTCTTCTCTAAAAGAACCGGATCGGTTTAGGAACAAAACCAGACCCCTTCGCCTGATACCTGCTATCTCCTCGTTTCTCAGGGATCGGCCAAGAAACTTCCTCCGGCAGCCCCGCTGTTGAGGGTAAAGGCGCCAGGATCTCAGTTGGCCCAGAAGCGTGTAAAGAGACTCAGTAGTTCCACCTTCCCACTCAGCAACAACAGGGAACTCAGGAGGCTGTCTGGACTCTCAGGTAACTGAAAGGGTTGACCTAGTTTTGGCTGCTTGACCCCCATGTTGACTCTTTTTCTGTAAATTGAGCTATGCTATCCACAACTTTGCTCTGCAGCGTAAGCATATGACAAAGTAACTTAAGCTTAACGTTGCCAGATCAACTTTAACTGGAAGATCACTGAAGCCAACATCAACTACTATCCCAAGTTTGGTGCCACAGACAACAAGACCTTAAAAATGTTAGTTAATAAACATGAAGTTTCATTTATTAAAGGACATTATTGTCACTCATTCAAATAGTTTGAATACGTATACACTGACCTTTGAACTCCAAGGATATCCGGAGAAGAGTTTGAATAATTCAGCGCCAGTCTAATCTACTCGAACTAGAGTCTTAACCTGCTGTATTATTGATGACAGATCACTGTCGTGTGACCATCATAGGTCATGCGTCCTCGTGTGACGAAGAAAAGGAAAGTTTCTCACCAAGACTTGTTTGGACTTGTTGAGTTATTTCTGGACCATGGGCATGATGGGATGGCGAGGGATAAATAGACAGACAGATAGATAGTTCAGACACAGCCCACAGAGCAGGGAACCCACTCAGATGTTCTAATCTCTGTGACGGTGAAGGAAACCAGAACCGTTTTCATCAAGCACTTGCTGTGAGTGATTGACGTGGTCGGTGCGATAGGTGGAATCTTTACCGGTCTCTAGTTTCTTGCTCGGTGTCTTCCAGCACCAGAACAAAGCCCGAAGGGTTGGTTTACAGGAAATCACTTACACCACATCCTGCGTGTAACACAGAGTGTAAACAAAGAAGTCATGAAAGTTTGATACCACTCAGAATCAGAACAGACTGAGTCAGCGCTGACCAGACTGACCCAGTGGAGATCAGAACAGTCAAAAGTTGTTACAAGGAGAAACCAAACCCCTGATGTCACGTGATCTCAGCACGTTTGTGTGGGCCTCCCTCAATTGACATGATTTTTCTCACCAGTAGAGCGCCATCGTGTGGACGAATAACGAGACACAGCTTCTTCCTCCGCTGTTTCTCATATTGTCTTTCATAAATCGAAAAAGAAGTTGGAGAACTTTTAGATATCGGCAAGACCGGTTTTCCTCCATTCAAAATATTTATTCTTTCCGTTATGGAGGTACATTTAGATAGATATAAACTGTCAAAACGAAGTAATAGGAGATACATGACTGAGGTGCAATCATATGCAGGTCATATGTTTCTTTCTTGTCTTAAATGTTATTACCCCGGCATTATTTTAAAAATGGTGAAAACGGAACTAATGTTTAAAAAAAACTTCACACGCGTCAGCTCACGACCCCTCGCTGCCTCACCTGGTTCAGCACTTTAGTCCCGCCCTCAGCGCCCTCCCCCTGGTGTCAATCACCAGACAGCGGGGCTACTATTGGTCCAACCCGTGGCCAACCAGCTGCTACCGCTCGGCGATGACGTCACTAACTAGCCAGTTCCCTCCAGCGGAGCTTCATTCCACTCTAAGATGGCTGCCGGCCTGGAGCCCTGAGACCTGGTCGAGCTCTTCGTGTTGAGATGCAATAAACCCGGAGACACCATGGTTGTGGATGCACCGAACTCCAACGGGCCTTTCCAGCCGGTGGCCCTCATGCACTTCAGAGGTACGTCAGGCGGCCGAGTCGTTGTGTATCCTCCCCGGGAGTGGAGGCTGAGGAGCGGGGCTGCTGTGCTCCGTTCCCCTCCGCTGGCCGCTGTCTGTGCGGGCGACACCGGCGAGGCTCGGGCGGTGCTTCGTGTGTTGTCGGTCGAACGTTCTCGAAGACGCGGAAAAGGAGGTTGAATTTCGAGGACGGCTTGTGTTGTGTTGAACGTTGAAAAAAATATCCAGTTTGCTAGCTAAAGCTAGCTGCCCATCCCCCCGCCGACCCAGTGATGTCAAAGGAAGTGAGGTCATATTCTTGAGAGGGGCTTGTTGGTGGGTCGCCCTCAGGTGTGATGTTTTGCCCTCAAATAGTTGAGCGTCGGTGTGGATGGACACGGGAGTAGGCCTGTCGTTGTAGACTTATGGCCTGTGGACCAAAGCGTCCCTGGCAACAACACTGACGGTCCAGCTGATCAGTCCTGTCAGTCTCACTGTTGGTGGAGGAGGGACGAGGTACTCCAATAAACCCCCCTTTAAATTAGCAACAACTAATGTGTTTATTGTAAGGCAAGACATTTGTTATAATATTTAGTCTGACGGTTCATTTAGAAAGTTGTTTATTCATGAATTAAAGGGTGCTTATGCAGACCACTTCTGTCAAATTCTGTATTCACCTGTAGCTGCGTGACTGTCAGTTGGGTAGGTTTCTGTTGCTACTGCAGTTATATCATGGCTGAAAGTCCCCTTCATACCTGAACAAACAGCCTCCACTATCTTGCACAGACCAGTATCAAGAAGTCCAAATTAAATCCATTTTCCAGGGAAGGATTGGCTCAAAAACAATCTCTGAGTCTTCTCATCTTTAGTCTTCAATCAGTATTGAACTTTATTGATGCCTACTTTTAGTCTTTACGTCGCTTGGGTGACGTCCCATGCTGTCAGGTCTCTCTGAATCAATGAATGAGTTCCTGGTCTCACCTGGAGTTCCCAGACTCTTGGAGCGATGAAGAGCTATTTCTGGGAGAAACCAGCTGAGCCGTCTCCTATGACTCATCTTGTGAAAAGGAAATAAATCTGTTATTTTGTCCAAGTCTGGAGTCTTTGGCGGTCGTGGACCGGCTAGTTGTAGTGGAGGTGGTGCATTTCATTGATCCCGGTTGACTTGTGATAATTCAGGTTGCTGGGATGTTTAGGGGTGTTCAGCTAGTTATTTTTCAATGAAAGGTCTGCAGCAACGTCCTCTCTGGACCAGATCCTCTTGTGTGCTTTGTATCTGTTGTAAGCTCTGTCAGCATCACTGCACTAGCACGTGACAGGAACTGGACTCCGGTCTTGTTTGCATCCTGGACTCATTGTCGGCAGCTGCTATGTGGACTGACTAGTTCCAGTTTCTCTCTCCCAGCCGCCCTCACTCGTCAGGTATCAGCGTTGAATTTAGAAGAGTCGGAACCAAACGTTGCCTGAAGTAGAATGGTGACCTGTCAGCAGCAGCAAAACTTGTTTACCTGATTTTGTGACTTTGCATTTTCTGAACTTTTGGACACAAAATACACAAGTAGCTGAAGTTGACACATTCCCTCCAGGAAGCGTGTTCACTGTAAATGGGCAAATGAGCTTGTCATCTGCAATGACATGACAACCTGCTGAGTCGGCAGAAGATGGTCAGGTGACCAGATGCTGTGACCGTTAAACTACAGTCCAGTGTGTTCCCTGCAAACGGTTGCATTAATAGATGTCACGTTGCGATTCAGATCAATACAGTCGACACAACGGAGGCTCTGTAGTCGTTACACAACCACCCGCCAGCTGATCATGGACACAAACTTCATGACCAAGTCAGACAGACTTGACTAGAATAACAGTCCACCAGAGGCGACTTGTTTCAACTCATGTGAGCAGGAGCCCGGAGCGACGCCAGGTTGATGGTTCTCATACCCACTGACCGGCTGACCACATGATGACTTGTCAAGACTTCACGTTTGTAAAAGAGTCCGCCACGCTACTTTCAGTCGTATCATGAGTCGAGTGAGAGTTTTGGAAAGATTGAAACCGATCTGTCAGGGTCGGTTAGACAAGCGTGTGGGGTCTTTGGTTGACTTGCTGTCTCACTTCTCCCCTCAGATGTGGCCCCTGCAGAGCAGGAGAAGCTCTTCATCCAGAAGCTCCGTCAGTGCTGCGTCCTCTTCGACTTCCTGTCTGACCCGCTCAGCGACTTGAAATGGAAGGAGGTGAAGAGAGCGGCGCTGAGCGAGATGGTGGAGTACATCACCCACAACAGGAACGTCATCACAGAGCCCATCTACCCAGAAGTGGTGCACATGGTGAGTGACCTCATGGACGAATTCAAGCTAACTGTTCCAAACGGAGTCATGACAAGAGCCCAGAACTAAAATCTCACCTGCTGACTTGAGATCCTTTTTCTGTACGGACGAGACTTTGGACCACCACCACCTCTCTGTAACCATAAAAACTAGGGTGTGCATTGGCAAGACTCTGGAGATATGATATGCATCACGATACAGGGGCAACGATAAAATATAAATAAATATATATTTATAAATATAAAATATACTGTAGGAACTAGGGCTGAATGATGAATCGCCTTTGCATTATAATCACGATATTCAAAAATGCGATTATATATCACAGAGGTTACAATTGCATTTAATGTTCATTTAATTTTTGAACCGTCAAAATGACTTGCGAGCGGCGCTAGCAAGCGGAGAGAGATGCGTTAACCCGTCGATCAGTGATGTCTAGAGAAGCTAAAGAGCAGCAGTAAGAATTTAACTACAGTGTTTTCTAGAACTTTACATCCTGACAGTGGTTCGTACATTTGAATCAAGACGTGTGTCTGCCGACATGTCTGTCTGTCTGTGTGTGTGTGCCTTATGCAATCACACAATTCAAATTTTGTAAATGACAGGAAATGCACTTGAACACACGAGAAACTGTGCAGAAATATGCAGTAAGAAAAAGAAGAATGACTGACTAGTGTTTTCACTTTTCTTTACACTGAACTGAAGTTTGATTTATTATTGACTCATAAATATAAATGTTTACATCACACTTTTAGCTAGTTTTTACAGTGAATGTGTTATGTTTGTTTACAAGAATAATTAGAGTAACTAAATAAACTTAATAAATAATAAATAATAAACTTCTCCCTTTATTTTAAGGTATGCTTAATTTGCCTTTATTATAAAAATAACTTAATAACTTTCTCTTAAGAATCAAAGAGAAATTCATTTTAATGCAAAGTTAATCCTTTTTTTTATACTGGATTAAAATAATGCATAAAAAAAGGCCTTTAAAAAATAATCGCATAAATAATGGGAATCGCAATATTTTGGAAGATGATTATATTTTTTTCAATAATCGTTCAGCCCAAGTAGGAACAAGGATATATCGGCAGTATTGTTCAAGAACAGAAGTTACAGACCATATGACTCTTGACATCTAAACATCAGCTTTAGAGCTGCTGGATTCAACTGTATCCTCTCATCCTCAGTCATCCCTCTGATCATGCTGGATTCGATTGTTCCTTTCATTTACATTTTAAATGGTAGCAATAGAATGCAACTATCAAAATAAAAATATTTTAAAAAGCAGTATTGTGAAAACAAACTGCACAATTTATCAATGTTTTCCCACACCTCTAAAAAACCGTACACATGGTCAGTAGCACACACACATTCATGGTCACATTTTTGTTAGACTCTGAGTCACGTCTTGAATTGCGGGGTGACTTTTCTGGTGCACCAGCTGCACTGTCTCATGACCCAGCTGACTGTAGGCCAGTCAGATGCCCAAGACCAGAACCTTGCTAACACACTTCAGTCTTTGTGAGTGGCGCCCCTGGGGCCCTGATGCTCACCCAGACTTTATTTTTACACTTCAGAACCACCGCTGTGGGAACACTGTGGACCTGCAGCGCCGTGGCACGTTGAAGAACCCATGCACTTTCATTTAAAGCTCTGACAATGGTTCTGATCCTGTGAGACCGGGGCAGAGGTCAAATGGAAATCCTTCTTTGCTAATGTCGATTATTGTCTCTAGTTTGCTGTGAACATGTTTCGAACGCTGCCTCCATCCTCCAACCCGACCGGCGCCGAGTTTGACCCGGAAGAAGATGAGCCTACTCTGGAGGCTGCGTGGCCACACCTTCAGGTGTGTTTGTCTGTTCCTCAAGGTGTTTGTGTCTATCTGACCTACTATTCTGTCCCTCTTAGCTGGTCTATGAGTTGTTCCTCCGGTTCCTAGAGTCTCCGGACTTTCAGCCCAACGTGGCAAAGAAGTACATCGACCAGAAGTTCGTCATGCAGGTGATGGTGCCCGCCAAGATCCCCAGTCCCCGTTCTTCTTCATCTGACCTTCCTGTCCTCTAAAGCTTCTAGACCTGTTCGACAGTGAAGATCCCAGAGAGAGGGACTTCCTGAAGACCACCCTGCACCGGATCTACGGAAAGTTCCTCGGCCTTAGGGCCTACATCCGAAAACAGATCAACAACATCTTCTATAGGTCTGTGAAGCTCTCCGGGTGTGTATTCACGAGTGTGTTCACCTCCGTCACTGTTGCAGGTTCATCTACGAGACGGAGCATCACAACGGAATTGCGGAACTCCTGGAAATACTTGGAAGGTGAGTCTCTAATCAAATCTTCTCGCATGTTGCTGAAGTGTCTCACACTGCTCGTCACATGTGCTGCAGCATCATCAACGGCTTTGCCTTACCGCTGAAAGAAGAGCACAAGATCTTCCTGCTGAAGGTTCTTTTACCGCTGCACAAGGTCAAGTCCCTCAGTGTCTACCACCCACAGGTAGGTCTGTCATTAACTCTCTGTTTCACTTCAATATTGTTGTAATTGTGTACGCATTGTGTGCGTAGCTTGCCTACTGTGTCGTGCAATTCCTGGAGAAGGACAGCACCCTCACTGAGCCGGTAAGTCACTGTCCTTCCGTTTGACTTTGTGGACATTCTGGGGTCTCACGTTCTGCCTGTGGTGCAGGTGGTGATGGCACTTCTCAAGTACTGGCCCAAGACCCACAGTCCCAAAGAAGTCATGTTCCTCAACGAGCTAGAGGAGATTCTGGACGTCATTGAGCCATCAGAGTTCGTCAAAGTCCAGGAGCCCCTCTTCAGGCAGCTGGCCAAGTGTGTGTCCAGCCCCCACTTCCAGGTGACTCCCCCGAGCCCTCCCTGCCGGGTCAGAACCTGGTCAACGTGGGTCTGAGTAACCTTTCTTTTGCTGTGCAGGTGGCGGAGCGAGCGCTTTACTACTGGAACAACGAGTACATCATGAGTCTGATCAGCGACAATGCTGCCAAGATTCTGCCCATCATGTTCCCAGCACTGTACCGCAACTCCAAGACCCACTGGAACAAGTCCGTCACACGCACACACAAACACACCTCTGCTGTGGTGTGAGTCACTCCCTGACCTGTGACTGTCTTTAGGACGATCCATGGGCTGATCTACAACGCTCTGAAGCTCTTCATGGAGATGAACCAGAAGCTGTTTGATGACTGCACGCAGCAGTACCGGGCAGAGAAGAACAAGTAAGTTTGTTTGCGTGTATACATGTGCGCGTGCACGGAGCTCCTGTTCATCTTCTGCTGCCTCTCAGGGAAAAAGCCAAGTCGAAAGAGCGCGAGGAGGCGTGGACCAAGATTGAAAATCTGGCGAAGTCCAGCCCTCAGGTGAGTCCCTGCCCATGAGCCAGCTCCAGGTTCTTCCACTCGCCATCGTTTGTTCCTCAGTCTGACGTTTGTGTTTGGACAACACACTAGAGTTTTGACCCAGTCAGTGACAGTGACTCTTGCCGCCTTAGCTAGCCTGCATTTTGTTAGCAGGTGTGATGCTATTAGCTAGTGGGCTGTTCTACTAGTTGTTTTTTTTGTCTTTGGGTAGATAGATGCCGTTAGCCATCATTCTGTTCCTAGCAAGCATCATGCTATTAGCTAGTGTACTGTTGTGAGCTAGTTTTTTAACATTGGGTCGCAATCTTACATTAGCTACCATGCTATTAGCTAGCGTGCTGTTGTGAGCCAGCGGTAGTCGTGGGTAGCGTGATGCCATTAGATAGCGTGCTGTAAGTAATGCTGCCTCTGCTCAGTTGCAGGAGCAGTGGAAAGGGCGGCCGATGATTCGTCGCAAGTCTGAGCTGCCTCAGGACCTTTACACCTCTAAAGCCTTGGAGTCCCACCGCAGAGCTGATGACATGTTGACCCCTAATGACGGTCTCTAGGCCCAGCCCTCCCCCCACCCCCCAGACCAGCCCATCTCCTCTCCATCTCCATTCTCATTCATTCCGGTCGGAGCAACACGGACTCTGGACCCCCGTCAAAGTTCTGCCTTCTCAGGTCTGTCAGTTTGAGTGAGGGGCGGAGCCTCCGGCATCCAGCGGTCTTCTTCTTCTGTCCGTCCTGAACTTGGAGACAGGACGCGAGGCCGCAGGAGGAAGTCAACGACGCGCCGTCTGACTTTCTGACGTTTTCTTTTCTCCGCTCTGTGGGACGTTTCATCTGTGCCAAGATGTCACGATCGGTCGTGACCGGAACCCGAACTCTGGCCTTGTTTGTTTCTTTGCTGTAGCACACTGCGACCAACCAGAGGCCTGCACGCCGCGTTCGGGTTGGCGGCAACGGAAAGCCCACGTCACTTTCCGGCGTCCTCCTTTGTGCCATAAGCTGCTCGTTTAAACTCCGTCGCCGCGGTGGCTCCCGTCTGGTTCAACGACAAGCTTCGAGTGAACGTTTGTTCCTGTTTTTGTTTACATGGAATTTCTGTTGACCAAAAAACCTGCAGGTGAATCATGACTCGTCAAACGTCTTGAGTCTTTTAAATGTTCGTGGTGAGGAGACGAGCTCGCTCCTCAGTTTTAGTGTCCTTCCGTCTCTTCTTTTAATCACTAATAAATGATTTTAGTCACTTTATCAAACAACTTTACTGTAATTTAATTAACAATGTTGAGAACCCTGCCCCTGTCCAAGAATAAAACTGCTCAAAGCTGTAAACTGAAAGGTGACGGACACCACCAGGTTCCCGCTTCTATGGAGGAATCGTCTTTTTATGTGTTTTTATAATTTTTTGCTTTCTCAGAGGAAGACGAGTGATTTATTTCTGTCTGATTTTAAGATTCCAGAAGTCGGTAACTTAAGTGTCCTTTTGTACGTGAGCTGTAACATATATGACTTAATATTGTAAATATGATTTCCCTGCGTTCATGTCGTGTTATAAATATATAAATATATATCGCGATACTTTTGTACAAACTGTACAGACGGCAGCGACCGCCGCACGTGAAAGATCTGGCACATGTTCTTCTTCTGTTAGTCGCTGAAGCACCGTCAGCGAGTTCGGACGATCGTCTTAAGTTTGACTGTTAACGTTTCTCCGTCGTGTGCTCCTCACTGTCCCTAGTGGTGTAAAACTATATAGAATGAATAAAGAGATTATTTGAATATATTTTCAACCCTGGTTCCATTCTGGCTTTCATGGTTTTTTGGGGTTTTTTTTGCTCCTGGTTGAACATGCCTTAATTTGTCAAACAAGCTGTGAGGTATCAGCAGGACATGAAGCATAATCATGGTAATCATAATGTTTGGCTGGTTAAAAACTTAATTCATTTGACCTTTCCTTAGAACAATACTAGCAACGAAAGAAAGCTAGACTCTGTGTTTGTTGATAAGCTAACACTTAATTCATTTTAACAGCCAGTTTATAAAGGTACTTTTGTTACTTTATTATCCAATCTAAAAGTTGTTCAATTAATTAAAAAAAAAAGGTTACTTCAAAGGAAGAAAGACTTAAAAAAAAAAAAATGTATAGAAGTAATATTTTGGGGATTAAATGTTTGCTTGAAGGCATTTTTGTTTGTTATCCAATCGATTAAAAAATAGAAGTTCCTTAAATAAAAACATTTTCAATAAATATTAAAAGTAATTTCCCACAAAGCTTTCTTTAAATTGATACTTTATTCACATGCATATAAAGGTAGTTTTTATTTGGTATACAATCACAAAAGTTGCTTAAATAATATGTCCAACCATCGAAGTTTCTTCAATCAAAACAATAATTTAAATTGAAAAAAGTTAATTTAAACTTGATTTTATTGACATTTTTGATCGAAGCAACCGAACTAAATTCATACCAATTTCATCTTCTGAATTGAACTGTGTGACCATTAGAGGGCGCCACAACCCCGAGCTTGATTAGTCAAAATAAATCGGTGCTTCTCTATCTAACGTCATCAGCCGATACTCCGGGTACTCCTGCTGGTGGTACTTACTTTTAGGCAAGGCCAGGCCGTCGGCGAGCAGTAACCTGGCACCTCATGTGACTCCTGGCCTACTTCAGGTGATCTGAGGTTGCTGGCACGACGCTGGAGAGGAGCCGGCTGCCAAGAGGATGCTTGGCGGCACCAGGACCGTCTGCTGTTTAAGCAGGACCGGGAGGTTCAACATCCAGGCTCCAGCTCAGGGCTGCAGTTCTGTGGAGCTCCACAGGGGGCAGGCCTGAGGAGGGGAGGGCAGCTGAGGTGAGAGCGACACTGGCAGCCAAAAATCTTCAGCAGATAATCTGATCAGCTGTTTGCTCCTCTTGGATGTTCTGCTGCCTGAGCCGTTTCCACGACGACCTCCTGCTCCCCAACATCCACTGATGCTGCCCCCCCCAACAGTTGCTGGGTCAACACTGATGGAGGGTCCACAGAGGAGGAGGTGGTCCAGTCAGAGAAGATCCAGAACATCCTCACCAGATCTTTCAGCTCCGCTCTGAGTCTCTGCTGGGTGATGGAGTTCCTGTGCTGAGAACTGGAGGTTCTCACCTGCTGTGTGCATTCTGACACACACATCACACGCGCACACACACACACGTACACACACGCACACGATCGTACCTTTCCATTAGGTTGAAACATGAAATCTTACATTTACTTTTATGACGCAATTTAGTCTGCGTTTAGATTTCAGGGGCCGAGAGAACAAAGCACACTCAAACACTAAAACACACAAATACACAAACCGATAGAGACTCAAAACACACATACATGCTCCAACACAGAGAGAGCGAGAGAGAGACACTCAGACACCCATCAAACAAACACACACACAAACTGAGACACAAACGCACACAAACAGACACACACGCACAAAAAGAGAGATGTACTCAAAAGCATACACAAAAACTGAGAGACACTCACACAAAGATATACATACACACAAACAGAGACACATACTCAAACACATACACACAAGAGGGCCTTACACTTAGACAAACACATACACACAAACAGAGACACACATCAGACACACACACTCAAATAAATGCACACACACAAACAGACACACACACAAACGTATACACACAAAAAAGCCACACACTCAGACAGACACACACTCAAACACATACACACAAAAGTGCCAAACACTTGGACAAGCACACACACACACGCAAACAGAGACACACACTCAAACAAACGCACACACACAAACAGACACGCACACAAACGCATACACACAAAAGAGCCACACACTCAGACACACACCCAAACACATACACACAAAAGAACCACACACTTGGACAAACAAACACACTCAAGCACATACACACAAAAGGGCCACACACACACACTCAAAAACACAGTGTGTTGTCTGCTCAAGCGAAGACACACTTCCTCCATTTACACCTGAGCCTGACTCACACCTGTCTCACCTGCCAGTCTCTCGCCCATCTCTCCTTCTCTGCCTCTCTCTCCATCTGTCTCTCTCCTCCGTGGCTCGCCCGCTGGTTCTGCTGGCAGCCTGTCGCGGGTCATCCGAGGTGAATCTTTTCGGTTAATCGGCAGATGAACGTCTGAATCTTCAATCAACTGGAACCTTTTTTTCTTCTTTTCACGTGACCTCATTCTCTCTCCTCCCTCGCTCCCTCCCTCCGTCGCCCCCATATCATGTATTTCGCTTTTAAGGCCCGTCAAGTCTTCAACAAATGATCAACTCTCTGACATCTGTCACTCCATCATTCTGTCATCATTCGCTTACTTCTCCTTTATCACTCCTACTCTGGACCTTGATTCCTTCATCCCTCTTTCATAAATCCACTCATCCTTTACTCCATCACTTTCTCACATCTATCTATTATTCCCTCATCTCTCCTTTACCTCTTTTCATTCCGTCATTACTCATTCTTCGATCCGTCACTTTCTTAGCATTCCGACATCACTTTATCACTCTTTCATAACTTTTTTATTTCTCCTTCATCACTCTCTCATCTTTCCTTTATCCCTCCTTTACCATCTCTTCATTCCTTTTTCACTCCTTCACTCCATAACTTCCCATCACCCTTCACCATGCCATCACTCTTCCATCCCTTTTTAATATCTCCTTCATCACTCTTTCATCTCTCCCTTATCAATCGTTTATCTCTCCACCATCACTCCTTCATGTCCTGTTCATTCTTTCACGACTCTCCTTCACTCCATCTCTTTGTCATCATTCCTCATCACACCTTCATTAACTATTACTGAGCCATCACTCTTTTATCACTTTTTAATCTGTCCTTCATCACTGATTCACCCCCTCTTGATTCCTTCTTCACTCAATCACTTCCTCATCACACTTCATAATTTTTTTTTATCATCCCCTTATTTCGCCTTCATCACCTCTTCATTCCATCATCAAGCCATCACTCTTTATCACTCTTTAACCTGTCCTTCATCACTCTTGTACCTCTTCCTTGAACTTATTCTTCACTTAATCACTCCCTCATTTTTACCTCATCTCTTCTTTATCCCTCCTTCATTACTTTTTAGTCACTCTTTCATCTCAGCCTCATCCCTCAAACAGCTGAAGCTACATCTGGACCAGAGGGCGACCGGTCTGTGGGATGAACTGTGTCCTAGGCAGGTCCCTGCAGAGGTCCACAGCGGCAGGTTGTGGTCTGGTCCTGGTAAGAGTGTGAGGAAGGAGGACTCAGGGAGGATCCGGGGAGTCAAGGGCAACGTGGGTGTCAAAGAGGCAGCTTAAAGTAATTCTGCAGCACAACAGGATTTGTGAGTCCAGCGGGGTCAAGAGCAGCTAAGTAGTCCTGTTCAAATCCTCCTAAGCCGCGCCTCCACAATACCAGGCCCCCCCACTCTCCTCTGGACCGGATTCACCTCCTGGACCGGAGTGTCAATCATACCTGGTGAAGTCGCCCGGATCCCGTTTGAATCTGAACCACTTTGACTCAAGCGACTCCCTGGGTCGCTGAGCAGCGAGTCGTCCCGGCAGTGAGTCAACCTCCAGGAAACCTCTGTGACGGGAAATTCAGCGAAACCCGCAGAATCGTGAGTCACCTGACCGTCATGTGACTCATCTGCGTCTGGTTAGGTCGTTGATCGCAGTCTGATCACGTAGGCTCAAACACATCCCCCGCCCCCCTCCTTTACTCCCCCCTGACTCCCTGAGACCCTCACACGTCAACCTCATTTTCACGGGCGAACCTCCTTTTGTCTCTCCGACTGCTCCTTTAGTTCCTTTCTGGGACCTGTCACTCCATATGTGATCGGACTCGTCCACAGGGAGGCCCCTGAAATTCCCCCCCCCCCCCCCCCCCCGCCCACTAGGGGCCCCAAAAACACCATGACACTATGAGGACCATCGAGACAAACTGAAGTACTTCCACTGCTGTACTATACACAGAACTATGAGTGTTTCTACTCAAGTCTTCCTCCCGGGGTCAAAGGCCACGACCACCGGGACTCCCCCGATTTACGATTCCTCATGAAATCACTTCATCTGCAGTCACAGACAGCCAGTAAGTCGGGGTGGGGACGCGGGCAGACCGGGGTGTGAACAGAACCAGAACCCTGTCAGCGGCTTTAACGTCTGGACCAGGAAACAGGAAGTGATGATGGATGCCCAGGCCGGTTGACCTCGCCAGGAAGCGGTCGGAGACGGACCGCGGGCCTCCATGTTTTCCGAGCTAATGGCTTCAGTCTGGCTCGTTAGCGTGTCGAGGTGACGAGCGATGGATGAACGAATGAATGTTGGCCAGGTGCCCGGGACCCGGTCCAGGACCTGACGCAGGTTGAGAACTTCGGGGTCCATTATAACATAGACATGGTTAACGAGGCGTCGGTGTCGGAGGTGTCATGTGACTGATGACTCCAGAGTTTCACGTACAAACCCTGAAAAAAATGTCTGAACGTAAAGACCCATGAGTCACTTTGACTTGAATCCCTTAAAATCTCAGTTTAGTGGTGTCATGTTAATCACTTTAACTTGTATTTTGACAGGAGCTGAATCGGATCATCGAGTCGTAGATCTGTTCTAGACGTCGCAGTCTGATGACATCACACCGTTGGAATTTGTTTTCTCGACGATTCAAAACCTTTTTTGCACTTCTACATATTTGAAAAAGACTATTAAATATTGCTAGCAAACGCTAACACGATCGCCAACAAGTTCCTTCTGACAATGTTCTGTCTCAACACTTTGTGAATCTGAACCAGACCGGTCCAGACCTCTGCACACCAGTGTCTTGGCCCCCCTTAAAGTGGGGAAGAACCTGGTCGAACCGGACAGACTGATAAGTCTGTGGAAAGGAACATACCATCAGTCTCCCTGACAGGTGGTCATAATCTTATTGTATCTTAAACTCTGTTTCCACAGGACCCAACATGGGGGGGTTCTGGGGAGTCTTCTGGCTCCGGCGAGCCCCCCAGTGTTTCCAGCTCCTGAAAGAGAGGGGGCGAAGAAAAGACTGAGGAGAACCGCTTCTCCACAGGGATCAGAACTTGGAGCCACGACTCCTCAGAGGAGCCTTTGTTCGCTAACTTAAGTTGTAGGAGCCGATTCGTCGTGACCTTCAGGTTCGCCGATGTGACGCGAATCCTCAAGTGGGCCTCTTCAGGACGGGTCTTGACGAGGAGGGATCTTCTCACCGTGGGACCAGGACCACCTGCGACCCTGCTGAACTCCCTGGCCAAATCATTATGAATGCCGGACTAATTTCGGTGGTCCCTGGTCAGTTGTCGGACCATGCTTTGGTTTTTCTGGTTCTTTTTTACTCTGAAAATTATTTAAAAATGTTTCTGAAAATGAATGAAGCGTGTTAAGAACAAATCGTAAAAAATATATTTTTTAAAGAAGCTTATTTTTTTTATAGACATTAAATCATAAAAAATAAAGAGTTAATCCCTTAAAATGATTGGAATTAGAATATCAGTTATATATTCTAATTTCAGTAATTAAAAAAATAAATATTGTAAATTATATATATAAAATGAAATGACAAATATTAATAAAAATAAATAAATAATATTAATAATGTTTTATTCAATGTACATTCTTCTAAATTCAATATAAAAATGGGGGCACTATTAAACCAACATTTTAATAGTGATTTTAAAATGCAAAGAATTAAAACCTATGGAATTTAGAAGATTTATTTTTGAATTATTAGAATTTCAATATCAAACTCGGGTTTAAGATAATTTTAAATATTTTTTCCTATTAATCCTTTAGTTGTCTCTGGGTCAATGTGACCCGTTGGCCCATGAACCAATGCCCTCCGGGTGACCTTTACCCTTGAGATAACAAAATGGTTACATTTCAACCTTTCAAAATACAATAAAAAATAACAATTATTTAAAGCAAAATGCAATGCTTACAAAAAGTTGATGGCACTGATATACTTCCATAAAAAACATTGTTATATATTGCTATAAATGCTCGCAGCAGCTACGTCGAGCACATACCAGAAGTCACCCGAAAGTCCAGAATCCAGGACTCCGGTCCAGCTCATCAGGACCAGGTCCTCCCGGGCGCCCCAGTCCAATTATCTCCGCTGCAGTGAGCATCGTTGGCGCCTCCGCTGAGGCGGCTGCCAGGTACTGAGCATTGAGCGCGCTCATAGAACACAGGGCCTCTTAACCTCCCCTTTCTTCAGCTGATACTTGATCCCAAACACCTCGGCCTTTGCCTCGCTGGCAGACTACCACACAGGCCGAGTCTTTGAGGCTCCTACTCTCAGTCTGAATGGCCCGAGGGCCCCGCTGCCCGACCGTGGACGTCCAGCGTGAAGCTTCCTGGCCCGGGTCCCTTGAGTGAGCGGCGCAGCGGCGACTTGGGCTGGAACCTGCCCAGGTCCTGTGACAGATCTGAGGAGGACCAGGTCTTCACATGTCAGACCTCATCACTCGGTCTTGTGTGATTGACAGGACTCGTGGTCTGGCAATGACTCGTGAGTGAGTGGTCGGTCAGTTGTTGTACTCTGATCGATTAGTCGGGTCGCTCCCCGGTCTCTCAGTCGGGCCATGTGACCAGGAGCTCGGCTCTGGACCTCTTGTCAGTCCTCCTCCAACTTAATCACCCCGCCGGCCCAGCACACGTTCTGCCGAGCAAAACCATTGATCCAGCGCCGCATGTCCCTGGTCTTAATATGTCCCAGCAGATGAAAAGGGGACGGAGCGCTGGTGGCACCGTGTTTGCGGCGCTGAAAGGGGCTGCAGTGCCAGACCGCTGCAGGGAGTCCCACAAAGCCCCAGTAATAGAGAGAGGAGGACTCGAGCCTGAGAGTGGCAGATTAGAGCGCGACATCGGCACCGGACCGGGCACGGATAATGATGCAACAAAATCATGAAGATGTCCGGACAAAGTCTGTCAGCGATTCCTTGAGACCCAGGGCCGACTGCCCAAGCAGCATCTGAACATCAGATGGTCGAGGAAAAGATTTGTGGAGACAAAGTGGAATCAGAACCAGACCTGCTCGTCACGGTCCATTAAAAGTGAGTTTCAAGTTCATGCTCAAGGACAGGGTCCTCAATTGGCCTGATTCTCATAGCAGGTAGCTAACAGGCTAACAGGCTAAATCGTTGACATCGGAAGCTTTGGTACACTTGTGGATCCCACACATAACAGATGAAACTCCAACAGTGGAACCTTCAGGAGGTTCCACTAACAAAACCAGAATCAGGCGCCAGGCTGATTAATGGAACACAGATATTCTTTTGATCCACAATAAACCCTCTCTGACTGGGACTCACCTCAGAACCACAGTCCTCCTGACACACACACACACGGTGTCCTGCAGGGACATCCTCTTAATCACTGCTGGGTGCACAGTAACCCCAGAAGTCCTCCTGTGAGGGATTATGCCCTGGCACACTAACATTCTGGACCTTTTCAAAAACAGGTCTTGGTCAAAAGGTTGCTAACTTGACCTCTGTGGAGGGTCAAATGGTCCAGGCTCAGAGTGGGAGTGTGGCTGAAGATGACACTGCTGCCTCCGGTAGGTCCAGGTGTGGAACCACCAGTAACTCTGAGACTCTCAAATCCAGGTCCACAAGTTGTTGGAACTTCTGAGTGTGTGTGTGTAAGTATGTTGAGTGTGTTGATGTGAGGGTGTGTGTGTTTTGGTGTGTGGGTGTCCATCTGTCAGTGTGTCCAGACAGACTTCAGCTAATAAGCTCACACTCACAGCAGCAACAGGTTAGTCGAGGACACACTCGGTCAGCAAGTCAGTTCAGGTCAAGGCTGACATGTGAAGACTCACCTGAATTTATCGTGGCCTCAAGTTGGGGATGAAGTCACACCCAGTAATACCACTGATGACGATGTCACATACAGTATAATAATGCCATAGCTGATGATGCCACACATGATCATGTCACAACGAACGATGATAAAATAATGATGCACGCAGATGATGATATCACAAGTACTGCTGCAACAGCTGATGGAGACATCAGAGCTTTGATGTCAAAGATGGAAATTTCACAGATGATGATGCCACAGATGATTACACCACAGATTATGCTGCTACAGATGATGATACCACAGATAACGGTGGTATAGGGAATGTTACAAATAATAATGTCAGAGATAATGATGCCACAAATTATGCTGCTACAGATGATGATACCACAGATAACGGTGCTACAGAGAATGACGTTACAAATAATAATGTCAAAGATAATGATGCCACAGATTATGGTGCTATAGGGAATGATGTTACAAATAATGATGTCAGAGAAAATGCTGCCACAGATGATGATGCCACAGATTATGCTGCTACTGATGATGATGCCACAGATAATGGTGCTATAGGGAATGATGTTACAACTAATGATGTCAGAGATAATGCTGCCACAGATGATGATGCCATAGATTATGCTGCTACTGATGAGGATGCCACAGATTATGCTGCTACTGATGATGATGCCACAGATAATGGTGCTATAGGGAATGATGTTACAAATCATGATGTTAGAGATACTGTGCCACAGATGATGATGCCACCGATTATGCTGCTACTGATGATGATGCCACAGATAATGGTGCTATAGGGAATGATGTTACAAATAATGATGTCAGAGATAATGCTGCCACAGATTATGCTGCTACTGATAATGATGCCACAGATAATGGTGCTATAGGGAATGATGTTACAAATAATGATGTCAGAGATAATGCTGCCACAGATGATGATGCCACAGATTATGCTGCTACTGATGAGGATGCCAGAGATTATGCTGCTACTGATGATGATGCCACAGATAATGGTGCTATAGGGAATGATGTTACAAATCATGATGTTAGAGATACTGTGCCACAGATGATGATGCCACAGATTATGCTGCTACTGATGATGATGCCACAGATAATGGTGCTATAGAGAATGATGTTACAAACATGATGTCAGAGATAATGCTGCCACAGATGATGATGCCACAGATTATGCTGCTACTTATGATGCCACAGATAATGGTGCTATAGTGAATGATGTTACAAATCATGATGTCAGAGATACTGTGCCACAGATAATGATGCCACAGATTATGCTGCTACTGATGATGATGCTACAGATTATGCTGCTCCAGATGATGATGCCACAGATAATGGTTCTACAGAGGATGATGTTACAAATCATGATGTCAAAGATAATGCTGCCACAAATGATGATGCCACAGATGATTATACCACAGATTATGCTGTTACAGATGATGATACCACCGATAATGGTGCTACAGAAAATGATGTTACAAATGATAATGTCAGAGATAATGATGCCACAGATGATGCTGCCACAGATGATGCTGCCCCAGATTATGCTGCCACAGATGATGATACCACAGATAATGGTGCTACAGAGAATGATGTTACAAATGATAATGTCAGAGATAACGATGCTACAGATTATCCTGCCACAGATAATGACATCACAGATGATAATGTCACAAATTACTATGTCTCATATGGTAATATCACAGCTATCATATGTCCAGAAGACACCCCCTTTAACTGCCTGGGTTCTTTCCGGGGCACTGGGTCATCGAGAGACCATGTACTGTATGTTGCATGGTCTCTTACAGTTATGTTTCTGACCCTATACTGACCAAGCAGTCCGACCACATTGCCTGTGATCAAAGTCAGAACTTCTCCAAGGTGTGCCTTTCAATTTGAGCAGGCTCATCCAGTTCCTTTTGAAGTCTAATCTCAGGATCAGGACTGGGTCTAATATTGGGTCTAGTCTCTCAGGAGGCTCCTTCTGGTTCTGCAGGGTCTGAGACTGGGTGAGAGCTGATCTAGTTTCTAGAGCGGATCATCTGACCTGATGATTGACACAAGGTTTGTACTCTCACCTTCTTCTCTTTTGTTTTTCTGAGCTTCTCGTGGACTCCTGAGATCCACTTTCTGTCGGACGCCGTGGAGTCTGATCCCCTCCATCGCCCCCTACAGGTACGGCCCAAATGTGTGCGCTGGTACTAGACAGCCAGGGTCATAGCGTCCAGACTCCAGATGTCGTCAAGTCCACGGAGATCCATCAGAGCATCGATCCCATTAACAAGGCGTGAGTGCCGGAGGTGTCATGGGACTAATGACCATGAGAGCTAAAAAAAACCCAGTCAGTTTGTGTCTCTCGACTTTCTTTAGTCTGTCGCTCTGTTTACAACCAGCAGGGACCTCAGTTAGTTGATGGCTCATTCTGATGACATCACACCTACAAACATTAATTTAATTTAAAAAAAAATGTTTTCCTTATTTAGAAAACACACATTTGCACACATTAATGATACAGATCGAGAAGTGAAGTGAAAAAGAAAGTAAGAGAAAACAACAGTTAAAAGAAAAAAAACATATAACAACTTTGATGCTAAAACGATGAAAGAATAGATGTTAATACTAACTAGAAACAATGAAAAAGAAAAAAGTAAAAGCCCATTATAAGTCTTATCACACTTGTTGGCGTGATATAATTGTTAGGTAAATAAGAATAATGAATTAAATGTGAAAATGAGTGGAAAAAATTGGAAGCCCTCACGGGAGGCCTCGTCCGGGCGGAAGGCGGGGTGAGACTCCCAAATCTGGCTATAAAAGAGGAGGCGAGCGAGGGAGTTCCAGAGTAAGGAAGAGGAGGAGGAGGATGAAGACGCTGAGGAGCGCCGGACTCTGTCTGATCCTGCTGCCCCGGTTCCTGCTGGTGGCCGTGCTCTTCTGGCTGCTGGACTTTCTCTGCATCCGAAGGAAGTTCCTGGCCCGGGTCCAGCAGCAGGACCTGGACTCCGCGGACCCCCCTCTCTGCGTGTCCGACTCCAACCGCTTCTTCAGCCTGGAGTCCCTGAAGGCGGTCTGGCACGGACAGATGCTTGACTACCTCAAGGAGGCGCGCTTCGGCCACGAAGCCCCCAACACGGACGTGGTCCAGCTGGAGGACCAGCGGCGGACGCGCATCCTGGACTTTGCCCGCGGGGACCGACCCCTGGTCCTGAACTTCGGCAGCTGCACCTGACCCCCCTTCATGGCGCGACTTCACGCCTTCCAGCGGGTCGTGCAGGAGAACGCGGACCAGGCGGACTGTCTGGTGGTCTACATCGAGGAGGCGCACCCGTCCGACGGCTGGGCCAGCACCGACGCGCCTTACCAGATCCCGCGGCACCGCAGCCTGGACGAGCGCCTGCAGGCGGCCCGGCTAATGCAGCTGGGGGTCCCGGGCTGCCGGGTGGTCGTGGACGGGATGGAGAACTCGGCCAACCGCGCGTACGGAGCCTACTTCGACAGACTTTACGTGCTGCAGGGGGGGAGGGTGGTGTACCAGGGGGCCAGGGGTCCTGAGGGGTACAGGATCTCGGAGCTGCGGGACTGGCTGGATCGGTACCGAGAACGACAAGGGAAACTGGACACTCTGGCGGTTTAGATTCGGTGACTAACTTTAGCTCTAAGATCTATAGAGACTTTAGTGTTCGGACATGGTTCAAGTTCGTTTTTGTAACTCCTTATATTTGTGCGTAAAAGTGTCGCTGCGCTCCGCGGTGCTGTTTTGAAGTTCGGTTTTTAAAAGGTTCGAAACCAGAAAACTGAAACTGATGTCAGTGGTACCGAGGGGCCCAGAGAGCCCATTTACGACTGTACATACTGATCTATTTTTCATACAATAAAAAAAGTTTTGATCCAAATCAGAGTTCGTGTTCGCATGTGACAGAGCTGGTGCGCTTTTATTATAGGTTCACGGTAATTTGCAGCAGCAGTGACGGATCAAGGTCCAATATCCTGCGCTGAGAGCAGAACCAAGCCTAGCACGAACCAGCTGAGATGCAAAAGATGGATAAACACACACACACACACACACGAGCGTCGCATCTGTTTGTGATGTCATAATTTGCTCTTGTATTTTGTTCATGGAAATGAAATGAATGACGTCACAGATGCATAAATCTTTACGTGTATGAAGGTAGATACAGCGTGATGTGTGACGTCAGTAAGCGTCACTTCAGCATTGATGAGAACACATCGATGACTTTACATTAACTCATAAGAATGGTTAGATTGACACATATGAATACGTGGTATGCCTTTGACGTCTTCATTACCATCATCACCACTTCATCCTAATCACTTTCATTGTCGTAATTACTTCATCCTCGACATCATCATCGTCACAACTTCATCCTCTTCACCATCATCCCTTCATCCTCGTCCTCACCATCATCATGTTATCCTCATCACTTCACCATCATCAACACCATAACTTCATTCTACCACCACTTCAGCCTGGTCACCATCACCAGACCCCTTCATCCTTGTCACCATTATCACTTCATCTTTGCAATCACCACTTCATCCTCTTTAGCATCATCATCATAATAATCACTTCATCCACGTCATCATTATCATCAACACCTAATCCTCCTCCCCACATCATCATCACATCCGTTTCATCACCACTTCATCCTCCTCACTCCATCGTCATCATCATCATAATCACCACTTCATCATCGTCACGATAACTTTATCCTTTTCACCATCATCACTTCATCTTTGCGATCACCAGTTCATCGTCGTCATCATCAACACTTCATCCTCGTCCTTACATCATCATCACAACCACATCATTATCATCATCATCACTTCATCCTCGTCACCTTTACCACTTCATCCTTGTCACCATCACCACTTTATTATCGTCATCATGACTTCATCCTTGTCACCATAATCACTTCATCTTTGCAATCACCATTTCATCCTCGTCATCATCATCACCACTTCATTCTCGTCACCATCGTCATCATAATCACCACATCATCCTTGTTATCATCACCACTTTATCCTTGTCATTGTCACTTCATCCTTGTCACCATCATAACTTCATCTTTCCAATCACTATCATCATCTTTTCACCACTTCATCCTCTTCACCATTATCATCATCACAACAACTTTATTCTGGTAATCACATATTATCATTACCACATAACCTTTGTTATCATCCCCACTCCATCCTCGTCACCATCGTCATCATCATCATCATCACCACTTCATCCTCGTCACCATAACTTCATCATTTTCGCCTTCATCACTTCATCTTTCCGATCACCACATCATCCTCGTCATCATCACCACTTCATCCTCGCCATAACATCATCATCATAACCACTTCATCCTCATCACCATCATCACTTCATCCTCGTCACCTTTACCACTTCATCCTGGTCACCATCACCCCTTCATCCTGGTCATCATCACTTCACAATAAAACTAAGGAATTTCTGCTCAGCCCCCCATCATAAACACCCAAACAGTCGAAACCATGGACACTTTCAAATACCTGGGAAAAGCCCTGAACATTGAACTCACTCTCAACCAGCACAAAACGACATTCAAAAAAGAAATCAACAGAGACTATCAGCAGTGAGACTGTCAGCAGTGAGACTATCAGCAGTGAGACTATCAGCTGTGAGACAATCAGCAGTGAGACTATCAGCAGTGAGACTATCAGCAGTGAGACTATCAGCAGTGGGACTATCAGCAGTGAGACTATCAGCAGTGAGACTATCAGCAGTGAGACTATCAGCAGTGAGACTGTCAGCAGTGAGACTATTAGCAGCGAGACTATCAGCTGTGAGACAATCAGCAGTGAGACTATCAGCAGTGATTACTATCAGCAGTGAGACTATCAGCAGTGAGACTATCAGCAGTGGGACTATCAGCAGTGAGACTATCAGCAGTGAGACTATCAGCAGTCCGCAAACTAAAAGGACCGTTTCTTCCTCCCTCTTCCCTGAGGAAGCAGTTACAGACCAACCAGGTTCAGGAGAGCTTGGCTGGAATGAAGCCTGATCACTGCAGCCATAATACCCCGCTGATCTATCATCACCACTTCATCCTCGTCATCATTATCATCACCACTTCATCCTTGTCACCATTATCATCACCATTTTATCCTCGTCATCATCACCACTTCATCCTTGTCATCATCACCACACCATCATCATCACCACTTCATCCTTGTGATTATCAGCACTTCATCCTTGTCATCATCACCACTTCATCCTTGTCATAATCACCACTTCATCCTCGTGACGATCACCACTTCATCTTTGTCATCATCACCACTTCATCCACGTCACGATCACCATTTCATCTTCTTCATCATGACCACTTCATCCTTGTCATCATCATCACCACTTCATCCTTTTCATTATCACCACATCATCATCATCACCACTTCATCCTTGTCATCATCACCACTTCATCCTCGTCACGATCACCACTTCATCTTCGTCATCATCACCACTTCATCCTTGTCATCATCACCATCTTGATTCTCCTCGGTAAAATCATTCAGAGATTTCCTGATGTTTCTTACCACATTTTTACTGATGACATCCAGCTCTACTGCTCTTTTAATCCAACTGAGCCCCAAAGGCTGAAGAGCTTAGTCAATTGTTTGTTAGAAATCCAACAATGGCTGAGTGAAAACACTCTACAGCTAAATGTGGACAAAACTGAAACTCTGGTTATTGCTCCTGATGATAAGGTTCCAGGGTTGAGTCAGTACTCGGGTGACTTAGGTCAGTCTGTCAAACTGAGCCTGAGAAACCTGGGTGTTGTATTTTATAAAGACATGTCTCTTGTTCAACACTGTAGAAAACTGACCAGAAACTGTTTCCTTCAACTGAGAAAAATCTCTAAACTTAGGAAAATGTTGTCGGAACATGATCTGGAGCTTGTAATCCATGCGTTTGTTTCTTCTCGTCTGGACTATTGTAACAGTTTGTTTTCATGTCTTAACAAGAAGGAGCTGTCTCGCCTGCAGTTGATTCAGAACTCTGCAGCGAGAATTCTAACCCGCTCAAGTAGAAGAACTCACATTTCTCCGATCCTTAAAACTCTTCACTGGCTTCCAGTTTCTTTCAGGATCAACTTTAAAATTCTGGTTCTTACTTTCGGAGCTATTCATGGTCAGGCTCCTCCTTACATCACTGGTCTGTGGATCAGAATCTACTTATGGTTCCACGCACACGGCTCAGGACCAGAGGAGAGAAATCTTTTCAGGCTGTTGCTCCTAAGCTTTGGAACGATCTTCCTCTCTCTTTGCGCTTGATGGAGTCTACTGACTCCTTTAAGAAACATCTTAAGACGTTACTATTTGTTCAGGCTTTTCCTTGATTTTCTGGAACTCCTGTTGTGTTATCAGTTTTATCTTGACCTTTAAAGTATATACTTTATTGAATATTGTTTTGATTGTTTAAGCGCTTTGTGACCCTGGTCTTGAAAAGCGCTATATAAATAAAAATTACTTACTTACTTACTTACTATCCTCATCAGCATCATCACCACTTCATCTTCGTCATGATCACCACTTCATCTTCGTCATCATCATCACCACTTCATCTTCGTCAGCATCACCACTTCATCACCGTCATCATCATCACCACTTTATCTTCGTCATCATGACTACTTCATCCTTGTCATCATCACCATTTATCCTCATCATCATCATCACCACTTAATCTTGGTCACCATCATCATCACCACTTCATACTCATCACAATTACCAGTTCATCTTCGTCACCATTATCATCAGCACTTTATCTTCGTCATCATCACCACTTCATCCTTGTCATCATCACCACTTTATCCTCGTCATCATCACTTCATCGTCGTCATCATCACCACTTCATCCTTGTCATCATCATCACTTCATCCTTGTCATCATCATCACTTCATCCTTGTCATCATCATCACTTCATCCTTGTCATCACCACTTCATCGTCGTCATCATTACCACTTCATCCTCGTCACGATCACCACTTCATCCTTGTCATCATCATCACTTCATCCTTGTCATCATCACCACTTCATCCTTGTCATCATCATCACTTCATCCTTGTCATCATCACCACTTTATCTTCGTCATCATCACCACTTCATCACCGTCATCATCATCACCACTTTATCTTCGTCATCATGACTACTTCATCCTTGTCATCATCACCATTTATCCTCATCATCATCATCACCACTTAATCTTGGTCACCATCATCATCACCACTTCATCCTCATCACAATCACCACTTCATCTTCGTCACCATTATCATCAGCACTTTATCTTCGTCATCATCACTACTTCATCCTTGTCATCATCACCACTTTATCCTCGTCATCATCACTTCATCGTCGTCATCATCACCACTTCATCCTTGTCATCATCATCACTTCATCCTTGTCATCATCATCACTTCATCCTTGTCATCATCATCACTTCATCCTTGTCATCACCACTTCATCGTCGTCATCATTACCACTTCATCCTCGTCACGATCACCACTTCATCCTTGTCATCATCATCACTTCATCCTTGTCATCATCACCACTTCATCCTTGTCATCATCATCACTTCATCCTTGTCATCATCACCACTTTATCTTCGTCATCATCACCACTTCATCCTTGTCATCATCATCACTTCATCCTTGTCATCATCACCACTTTATCTTCGTCATCATCACCACTTCATCCTTGTCATCATCACCACTTTATCCTCGTCATCATCACCACTTCATCCTTGTCATCATCATCACTTCATCCTTGTCATCATCACCACTTTATCTTCGTCATCATCACCACTTCATCCTTGTCATCATCACCACTTTATCCTCGTCATCATCACCACTTCATCCTTGTCATCATCATCACTTCATCGTCGTCATCATCATCACCACTTCAATCTCGTCATCATCACCACTTCATCCTTGTCATCATCATCACTTCATCCCTGTCATCATCATCACTTCATCCTCGTCATCATCACCACTTCATCCTTGTCATCATCATCACTTCATCCTTGTCATCATCACCACTTCATCCTCGTCATCATCATCACCACTTCATTCTCGTCATCATCACCACTTCATCCTTGTCATCATCATCACTTCATCCCTGTCATCATCATCACTTCATCCTCGTCATCATCACCACTTCATCCTTGTCATCATCATCACTTCATCGTCGTCATCATCATCACCACTTCATCCTCGTCATCATCATCACTTCATCCCTGTCATCATCATCACTTCATCGTCGTCATCATCATCACCACTTCATCGTCGTCATCATCATCACTACTTCATCCTTGTCATCATCATCACTTCATCGTCGTCATCATCATCACCACTTCACCGTCGTCATCATCATCACTACTTCATCCTTGTCATCATCATCACTTCATCCCTGTCATCATCATCACTTCATCCTCGTCATCATCACCACTTCATCCTTGTCATCATCATCACTTCATCGTCGTCATCATCATCACCACTTCATCCTCGTCATCATCATCACTTCATCCCTGTCATCATCATCACTTCATCGTCGTCATCATCATCACCACTTCATCGTCGTCATCATCATCACTACTTCATCCTTGTCATCATCATCACTTCATCGTCGTCATCATCATCGCCACTTCATCCTCATCATCACCAGTACATGTTCATCATCATTGTTTTTGTAAGTGCTTCCTAAATAAAAATGGTAATGAAGTCAAACACAAAATAAAAAAACACATGAACATCACTGGAACACACAAATTACCATCTGACCTGAAGAATGATGAACACATGAACACATTTGTAAATTTGGTTTCAGTGTTTAAAAGCACTTGCTTGTCAGAGAAAACCGTTACAATACCATGTGAGTGTGTGTGTGTGTGTGTGTGTGTGTTAATGGAGAAGGGGGTAACAGTCGAGGCTACAGGGGGTAGAGGGGCCCATAGCCTCAAAGCTGACTGGGCCCTGACTAATACACCAGAACCGGTTGGTCGCGAGTTGTATGAAGAAAACAGTTGAGTCTCTGGGCCCTCTGACCTTTGACCCTGAACACGCAACCTCCTCTTCTGAGACACTGATCAGCTCCAGATGTGTGTCGGTTCATTTCCCGCAACTGAGACTTTTTTTTCCATTTTCTGCTTGTTAGTTGACCCAGACAAGAGTGTGTGTGTGTGTGTGTCTGTATGTTCTCAACTGAACTGTTAACATCTGGATGTCCATGCAGACGCTCGTTTATCCAGTTCTTGGATATTCTGAAGGTTCCAGAACATGGCATCCATACAGAAGAACACACTCTGGTACAAGCGCTCTACAAATATTACTTACTTACTTACAACTGTAAAGATCCACTCACCTTCAATTATTCTAGAATCTGCAGTAACCAATATTCACCACCAGGGGGAAACAAAACCCAATGATACGGACCTTTAATTTAAACTGCAAATGAGTTTCTGTCTGAGCGGATAATGAGAGAGTGACTAGTAACCCTGTCATGTGCTCAGGAGCGCCCTCGTCTGGTCGTCCAGGTCCCCATGTTTCCGCAGCGACAAAACAACATCCACTGACGACAGAGTGAAAATATTTACTGAACATTTGTGTATTTGCTTCACGCATGGAAAATATACAAACATCATCCGTTCACTCACGTAATGAACGTGTGAATCAGTTCGATCAGAAACTGATCAGATCATGTGACAAACAAACTCGTTAATCATCAATACATTTGACTAGTCATCAGTTTGATATTGATCATGATCTTCGTAATTGACGTTCGATAACGACTCTGATAAGACGGTTAATAAAGTTTAAAGACATCATTGATACAAACCAATCGAAGACCCATACGTTTTATTGGAGGTTCCGGTCAGATGGACGTGTAATGTTTCCCAAAGCCGGCCAATCGGATGCGCTCGGGCAGGATGACGTTGACCGAGTGCTCGGCCTCGTCCAGGCTCGACCCGCCGACCTCCCGCAGCACGTGGTGGCGCTGACGCCGCACCAGCTGGCTGTACCTGGCGTTGGCCACCCACGTCTCGATGCGGCCGAAGAAGACGATGGCGGTGGCGCCGAGGACGACCAGGCAGGTGAGCAGCGCCAGCATCCCGAAGCACACCAGCTGACCGTGAGTGACCAGCACGGCGCGCTCCTGGATGGCCTCCTTCAGTGTGACCTTCATCACGTCCCGGTCCAGAGGTGGGAGCAGCTTGTGGAAGGTGTGGGCCGTCAGCGAGAACTGATCCAGAGCCGAGTGGTCGGAGGGCCGCACGCCGCCCAGTCTGGCCCGGCCCCTGGGTCTGCCGCGGCGGGCGCAGGTGGCGCCGCCGAACCGGCGTGGACAAAGACACGAGAAGGATCCGTCGGGGCCCGATGAGCAGGTCCCCCCGTTGGCACAGGGCCCAGAACCGCAGGAGTCCAGGCTGTCATTACAGGTCGCCCCGCTAAACCCGGGAGGACAAGTGCAAATCAAGTCCTCGTCGTGGTCGCTGCAGGTTCCTCCGTTCTGGCAGGGGGCGCTGCAAGGACAGAGGAGACATCTGTCGGTCATTGTAGTCTGGTTCTGACCAAGTTTCTGCTGAAAGGTCGAGTCAATTCTGCTGACAATAAACCAAGAGCTGCAGCATGATTGGTCTCCATGGCAACAGAGACTGTGGGTGGTACTGTCTTCACACATCACTTCAGACGCCTAAACTAGTCTAAAGAAGGCAGTGGGAGAGAAGGACCAGCAGGTGGTGCAAGAGATCTGCTCCACCAGGAGAGACGCTCATAAACACTGACACCATAGATAAAACCAAACCAGTACCTGTCAGGTCCACACTTGGTTTTCATCTGGCACTGAGCTCCAGAGTAACCATGGCGACAGATGCACAGGTGTCCCCCACCCTCTGTTTCTACACAGGTGGAGTTTCCTTCACATGGAGTGGAGGAGCAGGGAAGGACTTCTGAGGGCAGAAAACTACATGTTCATCATCATCATCATGTTATCTTCATCATCATCACATTCATCTTCATCATCATCATGTTATCTTTACCATCATCATGTTATCTTCATCATCATCATGTTATCTTCTTCATCATCGTCAACATTATTTTCATCATCATCATGTTATATTCATCATCATTACATTCATCTTCATCATCATCATCTTCATCTTCATCATCATCATGTTATCTTTACCATCATCATGTTATCTTCTTCATCATCATCATCTTTATCTTCTTACCATCATCTTCATCATAATCTTAAAATAATTATAATCATCATCATCATCATCATCATCATCATCATCATCATCATCATCCTCATCCTCATCATTATCATCACAGTATCTTCATCATCATTATCTTTAAAGCATCATTATTATCTACACCATCATCATGTTATCTTCTTCATCATCATCATCATCACAGATATCATCCTCATCCTCATCCTCATCATCACAGTATCTTCATCATCATTATCTTTAAAGCATCATTATTATCTACACCATCATCATGTTATCTTCTTCATCATCATCATCATCACAGATATCATCATCATCATCATCATCATCATCACAGTATCTTCATCATCATTATCTTTAAAGCATCATCATTATCTACACCATCATCATGTTATCTTCTTCATCATCATCATCACCATGTTATCTTTATCATCATCATTATCATCACAGTATCTTCATCATCATTGTCTTTTAAGCGTCATTATTATCTACACCATCATCATGTTATCTTCTTCATCATCATCATCATCACAGATATCATCCTCATCCTCATCCTCATCATCACAGTATCTTCATCATCATTATCTTTAAAGCATCATTATTATCTACACCATCATCATGTTATCTTCTTCATCATCATCATCATCACAGATATCATCATCATCATCATCATCATCACAGTATCTTCATCATCATTATCTTTAAAGCATCATCATTATCTACACCATCATCATGTTATCTTCTTCATCATCATCATCACCATGTTATCTTTATCATCATCATTATCATCACAGTATCTTCATCATCATTGTCTTTTAAGCGTCATTATTATCTACACCATCATCATGTTATCTTCTTCATCATCATCATCATCATCACAGATATCATCGTCTTCATCATGTTTTTCGTCTTACAATCATTATCATCATCTTCAAATGAGAATCATCATCTATATCTTCTTACATCATCCTCATCATCTTCTTCATCACCGTTATCATTCTCTTACCATAATATTCATCATAATAATCATGTTTATTGTCTCACCATCATCATCATCCTCTTACCAAAATTATCATCATCACTGCATCATCATCATCATTAACACTGTGATCCTCTTACGACAATCATCATTGTCATTATCGTCTAAATCACCATCATCATCATCATTTGTTAAAAGAACCTTTCGAAACTCCCAAGGTCACTATTCTATGAGTGCTGAAAGAAACAATAAAACCACACCGTATAAAGCTATAGCTATAAATTAAGAAAGAAGAATAACAGTGAGAGGTCACAGAGTTTGTGACCCGGGAGCTGAGTTATGAGTTTGGATTGGAAGAGGAGGAGAGGGTCACGGTGGTGGAGGTCAAGTGATGAGCAGTTACACAGCTAATGTTGCTGAGGCGGGCAGAAGGCACAGAGAGGTGGATGAAGAGGAGGATAGAGCGAATCAGAGTGCAGGAGGTCAGGCAGCAGAGAGAGACCAGGTGTAGGATCATCTTGAAGGTGAACAGGAAGAGGTTTGTAGATTAAATGGGAGTTTAATTGGAGTGAGTTGAGGGGGCAGAGGTCTTTGAGAGTATACAGGAGATTAGTTCTGGACCAGTTAGGGTTTATGGTAGGAGCCATGGGCAGAAACAGCTGAAACATCATGGATAGATGAGACTGAAGTTTGGTGTTTTTTCAGGATGCTAGAGATAGCAGGTAGGTTACAGAGGGGGTTAATGGGGTCATAGTTGTTAGGGTTTCTTTACTGTAGGAGTGACATTTAAGGGACAGAGGATAGTGAAGAGCTTATGATTATCACAATCATCCTCTTTATCATCTAACCTTCATCTTCATCGTCAACATCATCATTCATGATCATCTTATTCAAAATATTACCATTATTAACATTATCTTAACCATTGTCTTTATTATCTTAGCCATCATCACCTTCATCTTCATCATCACCATCATATTCAACACCTTACTATTATCATAAGCATCATCACCATCATCTTCCTCATCATCATCTTCCTCATCTCAAGCATCATCATCTTCATCATCACCATCATATTCAACACCTTATTATTATCATAAGCATCATCACCATCATTTTCATTATATTTAAGATCATCAAACTTTATCATCATCATTAATGGTATAATGTTATTCAACAAATTACCATTAATAACATTATTATAACCATCAACTTTAATATCTTAAACATCATCACCTTCATCTTCATCAGTACCTACATCATCATCACATTCATCATCATCTTCACCTTCATCAACATCATTCTCATCTCCAACATCTTACCATTATTTACATTATCATCAGCATAATCAGCATCATCTTCATTATCTCAAGCATCATCACCTTCATCGTCCTCCTCATCATCATCATCTTCATTATCCCAACCATCATCGCCTTCATCTTCCTCATTATCATCCTCTTCATTATCTCAACCATCATCACCTTCATCTTCATCATCATCACCATCTTCATTATCTCAACCATCACCACCTTCATCTTCATCATCATTATCATCTTCATTATCTCAACCATCATAACCTTCATCTTCATCATCATTATCATCTTCATTATCTCAACCATCAGTACCTTCATCGTCCTCATCATCATTATCATCTTCATTATCGCGACCATCATCACCTTCATCTTCCTCATTATCATCATCATCTTCATTATCCCAACCATCATCATCTTCATTATCTCAACCATCATCACCTTCATCATCATCTTCATCATCATAATCATCATCTTCATTATCTCAACCATCATCTCCTTCATCTTCCTCATCATCATCATCATCTTCATTATCTCAACCATCATCACCTTCATCTTCATCATCATTATCATCTTTATTATCTCAACCATCAGTACCTTCATCGTCCTCATCATCATCATCATCTTCATTATCTCGACCATCATCACCTTCATCTTCCTCATTATCATCATCATCTTCATTATCTCAACCATCATCACCTTCATCTTCATCATCATTATCATCTTCATTAACTCAACCATCATCACCTTCATCTTTCTCATCATCATCTTCATTATGTCAACTATCATCACCTTCATCTTCATCATCATTATCATCTTCATTATCTCAACCATCATCACCTTCATCTTCCTCATTATCATCATCCTCTTCATTATCTCAAGCATCATCACCTTCATCTTTCTCATCATCATCTTCATTATGTCAACTATCATCACCTTCATCATCCTCATCATCATCTTCATCATCTCAACCATCCTCATCTTCATCTTCCTCCTCATCATCATCATCTTCATTATGTCAACCATCATCACCTTCATCTTCCTCATTATCATCATCGTCTTCATTATCTCAACCATCATCACCTTCATCTTCCTCATCATCATCTTCATTATCTCAACCGTCATCAACTTCATCTTCCTCATCATCATCATCTTCATCATCTCAGCTATTCATCACCTTCATCTTCCTCCTCCTCCTCCTCATCATCATCATCTTCATTATCTCGACCATCATCACCTTCATCTTCCTCCTCCTCATCATCATCATCATCACATCATCATTATCTCAACCATCATCACCTTCATCTTCCTCTTCATTATCTCAACTATCATCACCTTCATCTTCCTCATCATCATCTTCATTATCTCGACCATTATCACCTTCATCTTCCTCATCATCATCATCTCCATCATCACCTTTATCTTCCTCATCATCAGCATCATCTTCATTATCTCAACCATCATCACCTTCATCATCCTCTTCCTTATCTCAACCATCATCATCTTCATCTTCCTCATCATCATCTTCATCATCTCGACCATCACCACCTTCATCGTCTTCATCATCATCATCTTCATCATCTCGACCATCATCACCTTCATCTTCCTCCTCCTCCTCCTCATCATCATCATCTTCATTATCTCGACCATCATCACCTTCATCTTCCTCCTCATCATCATCATCATCACATCATCATTATCTCAACCATCATCACCTTCATCTTCCTCCTCATCATCATCATTATCTCAACCATCATCACCTTCATCTTCCTCATCATCATCTCAACCATCATCACCTTCATCTTCCTCATCATCATCATCATCTTCATTATCTCAACCATCATCTCCTTCATCTTCCTCATCATAATCATCTTCATTATCTCAACCATCATCACCTTCATCTTCCTCATCATCAGCATCATCTTCATTATCTCAACCATCATCACCTTCATCATCCTCTTCCTTATCTCAACCATCATCATCTTCATCTTCCTCATCAGCATCTTCATTATCTCGACCATCATCACCTCCATAGTCTTCATCATCATCATCTTCATCATCTCGACCATCATCACCTTCATCTTCCTCCTCCTCCTCATCATCATCATCTTCATTATCTCGACCATCATCACCTTCATCTTCCTCCTCATCATCATCATCATCACATCATCATTATCTCAACCATCATCACCTTCATCTTCCTCATCATCATCATCTTCATTATCTCGACCATCATCACCTTAATCTTCCTCCTCCTCATCATCATCATCATTATCTCAACCATCATCACCTTCATCTTCCTCATCATCATCTCAACCATCATCACCTTCATCTTCCTCATCATCTTCATTATCTCAACCATCATCACCTTCATCTTCCTCATTATAATCTTCATTATCTCAACCATCATCACCTTCATCTTCCTCATCATTATTATCTTCATTATCTCAAACATCATCACCTTCATCTTCCTCACCATCATCTTCATTATCTCAACCATCATCACCAATTTCCCGAAGGAGACCTCCTGAGGGATCAATTAAGTTTTACCTTACCTTACCTTACCTTCATCTTTCTCATTATCTCAACCATCATTGCCTTCATCTTCCTCATCATCATCATCATCTTCATTATCTCAACCATCATCACCTTCATCTTCCTCATCATCATCATCATCTTCATTATCTCAACCATCATCATCTTCATTATCTCAACCATCATCACCTTCATCATCATCTTCATCATCATAATCATCATCTTCATTATCTCAACCATCATCACCTTCATCATCATCTTCATCATCATAATCATCATCTTCATTATCTCAACCATCATCTCCTTCATCTTCCTCATCATCATCATCATCTTCATTATCTCAACCATCATCACCTTCATCTTCCTCAGCAACATCATTCTTTATCATCATCATATTCAATATGTTACCATTATTAACATTAACATAACCATCATCATCAACATCATTCTTTGTCATTATAATCGTCGTCATCAACATAGTAACATTATTATAATCACCATCACCAACTTCATCTTCATCATCTTTTCAGTACCATGATAACCTTCATCATCATCAACAGAATTCTTTATCATCTTTCTCACACTCACCACCATCACCACCTAAACCAGTATATTCATCATCTTGTCATTATTATCATCATAAGCACCTTTATCTTTATGGTTAACATTATCTTCATAATCTTTACCTTCATCACCGCCATCTTCCTGATATGCACCATCATAGCTTTACCATCATCATCCTAGCATAATTATATTCATCTTCATCATCATCATCTCAACACAATTATCATGAACATCATCACCTCCCCAAGAAACACCATCATTTAACACTCAAGTTTGCTCTCGTGATCAGACGACAGCACATATCTGTCACACACCTGTCCAACCAACTGCAGTTTTGTATCTGCCACTCACCCTGGTCACACAGGCTGCCCTCCCAGCCCTGCTCACACACACACTGCCAGGCAGAGTTGCAGCCACCGTGCAGGCATCCCGGGAAAGTGATGCAGCGGTCACAGTTCTCTCCTTCCCAGCCGGGCTTGCACCTGTGGGAGGGAATAAAGCAGAGCTATTAATAAACCCCCAATGAGCCCCGCCTGGCCTCAAACTGCCACATTGAGAACTATAGTCTTTTTTTTTTTTAAACAAAGTTTGTACGAGTCAAAGAGACCTGAAGTGAATCTTAAAACGATCTGGGACTACCTCTCCCTCTAGTCCAGAAGATGACGTCATCAGTAAAAATCTCCCTCTTAAAAAACATGTGTTAATATCATAACAAGTTAACTTGGGAGAATAATTTCGAGTCTGCTCAGGCGTGAACTGAACGGACGAGCAGACAAAAGTGTGACCAGATCAGAATGCATCAGCACGTTTCCCTGTTTGATTGACAGGTGAGCTAATTAAACTTCGTGTTCTGCAGGTCTGGCTCTCACGTGACGCGACTGTCTCGCACAATGTGGGCGTGACACGTCGGTTCTGGTCTAAATATCTGGATGTTTAGAAGAAAAAAAAATTATATGGTTCTGGAGGTTCGGTACCTGCACTTTCCCGCTCCCACGCAGAACCCGGTCTCCGGGCTGCAGGCTGCGCTGCATTCACGACCTGGACCACAGAACAACAGGACGTCAGGCTGCACCCACAACACTCACTTTACTCCGCGAACGGAACCGAGCCTCGGCTCATACGGTACCTTCACTGGCGCTCGTCACGGCGAGAAGAAGAATCAGCGCAGTCGGAACCATCCTGACGTTCAACCGAGACCCGAACACAGAAAAAACCCGAAAAAAAAAAGTTCGGAACCGAGAGAGATGGAATCCCACAAAAGTGCGTCTCCCGCTTTACACTGGGCTTTAGTTCGCACCTGGACCAAACAGCTCGGAGAGAAGCACATCTAGACCTGAATCCAGAGTGTGGTACCGAGTCTTTGGTTCCGCCCGACAAGCCTCATGTTCTCCTGGTTCCAGAGCTCAGGTGACAGGAGGGAGCTCGTGGCTGAGACTCTGCCGCAGGAGCTGGTCCCGGTTCAGGGTCGCTCCTCCCACCGGAGACACCACTGTGACCCGGTCCCGTGCTGACGTGAGCGGCGTACTTGATGGACCCGGAGCAAGAGATCCGATCCAGGTGAAGGCAAAACATCAACAGTTGGAGAGAGAGAGAGAAGGAAGGAAAGAGAGCGAGGAGGAAGAGAAAGGCAGACAGGGTCGAGAAAGAGAGAGCGACAGAGCGAAAGAAAGACAGAACTAGTGCAAGAGAGTGGAGGGGAAAGAGCTGAGGCATAAAAATGGAGAGAGAAGGAGACAAACAAAGTAAATTAATAAAATAAACTTCAGTCAGGTTTGAAACATTCTTCCTCCTTCCTGAACCACATCATGTCTCCTAATGTCTTTTATTGTCATTTATTCTCTTCATTCCATCTTCATTTTCTGTCGCTCATCACTCTGGTCAAAGAGTCCACTCTCAGCTGAAAGACCTGCTGGTCATAATCGAGTCACTCATTTGTCCTTCAAACTGACTCAGAGCTAAAAATAGAAGAGGACGTGAAGGGCGGCTGGTTGCAGAACTGAGCCGTCAGTGTGTCTGGATTCGAACCAATGACCAATGTTTTGGAGGACCTCTGTGGTCCTGGACAGGACCAGAACAGAGCGGGGTCGGTGTCCCTCTCTCATCCTCGGCAATCATGTTGCAGCGTGGCCCCCCTGCAGAGAGCCAGCGGGACCCTCATTTCCCAACATGGTCTAGGACCTGCTGTGCCGCATCCTCAGCCGGGCCGTCGAACACCATCAACATCATTAATGAGAGCCACGGGAGGTCTAGAAAGACCTCATCCTACCGCCGACCCCACATGTAGCAGCCTGCTCACGCCTGTGATCGCCTCGCGGGACAGACTCGAAACTTTCCTTTTTTTTTTTTTAACGATGAAGTCAGGGGTCATTAGTCTCCACGGCAACAGTGTCAAGGTTAAAGCGGGAAGATCAGTGATTGATCAGCGCGGGGAGGTGGTTACTCCTATCCTGTTACCATGGAGACACAGGGGCGACACGCTCGTGGGGTGGGTGTGCGTTTGCCTGAGGGTGACGTCAGAAGACGACCCAGATGGAGACGTGAAGGGTTCTGAAGATGGAAATAACCGGGCCACACAGGTGAGACGGGTCTGAGGGACTCTAATGAGTGGACCGACGACAGCTGAGGAGACTCAAGGTTCAGAGCAGGGATGGATGAACTCCATCAGTCACCCTGAAATCCTTTTTAATGGATATATTTTTAAAATCTCTGACCTGTTAGGTAAGACTTTGGTCAGCCAGGTGTAACAGTATCAGTGTGATTTAAGAGAAAAAAAACTTCTTGTCTTTGTAGCTACACTCGACCTTCCTTGTAAAACTCAACAATATTCTGTCCTTTAGTAATTCTGAGCAAAATGAAAAAGCTTGTTTTTATTTTGATTCCCGACTCTAGTTTTTCACTTCTAATGGCTTCAGGTTGTGTTGATACTTCTTCTACAGCTCACTTCAATGTTCTCTGTTGTCTAAACATGGGAGATGAGGAGATGGTGGAAGAGAAAAAAACAGAAAAGGGGAATAGGAGGTGGAGGAGAAGATAAAGAGTAGGTGAGAGAAAAAGAATAGAAGAAGATGAAGAGAAGGAAAAGGAGATGGAGAAATTAACAAAGAGGAGTGGTGGAGAGGATTAGGAGGAGATAGAAGAGGAGGAGTCAGAGGAGATAGAGAGGAGGTGGATGAGAAGGAGAAGTTCAATAGTAGAAAAGGGAGGGGACGGAGGAGATCAAGAGGAGGAGGTGGAAGAGGGAAGGGGCAGGAAGAGGAGATAAAAATGAGGAGGTGGAGGAGAATATGAAGAGGAGGACAATGTGGGATAATGAATGATGTCCGTCCACACCTGTTGCGTTCATCTCTCCATCTTCACATCCATGAGTCAGTTCATCCTTTCATCGCCACCTTTACTCCACGTATGTTTATCAACCAACATCTATTCACGTCGTGATTATTTATTCATAGACCATTTGTTTATTGTTCCACGTTTCAATCCATTTATCCTCTATTTAACATATTTATTCATCCATCCACATCAACATAGGGTAGTATTTAATTCATCCATTCATTGACACTATACCGAGGACAATGCGAGATAAAGAGGAAGAGAAGGAGGAGAGAGAAGAGGAGGTGGAAGGTATAAACTGCAGGAAGAGAAGATAGAGAAGAGGGGGAGAGAGGAGAAGGGGAGGAGGAGAGAAGGGGGCTGAGGAGTTAGAGAGGATGGAAAATGAGATTCAGAGAGGGTAGATGAACAGAAGATGAAGAGGAGGAGGCAGGGGAAAAGAAGAGGATGAAGGGGAGATAAAGAAAGAAGGAGGTTGAGGAGTTAGAGATGAGGAAAAAGTAGACGAGGAGGAGGAGGAAGGAGTGGGGACAAAGAGGAGGAAGAGGAAGAAAAGGAAGAGGAGATATAGAGTGAGAGGGAAAGGGAGATAAAGAGGAGGATAGAAAGGGTGATAAAGAGGAGAAAGGAAATGACGACATGGAGGAGATAGAGAGTAAAAGGAAAGAGGAGATAAAGAGATGGAACATGGAGACCTTTGAGAGGAGCTGATGCTGGAGCAACATCTGGAGGTCCACCTCTTCATCATCACAGCCAATCATGGTCCTGATGCCCGGAGCTCCATTTTACGTACGAACGTGTGGACAGAAGACGGTTGTGACCTGGTTAGCGCCGCTCAAACTCGTTTATATGCTAATGAGGCTGTGGCGGGAAGTCAGACATCTTTTATTTTATCTCACTTCCTCGACAACTGCAGGTCAGCACCGCTAGTTTTGAGCGGAAATGACCAGCTGAGTCCTCGTCCAGAGACTCAGAGCAGAGCTGAACCTGCAGGTCAACATCTCGTACGAACCATCATCACCGTGACTCCTGTCACCGCAGCAGGACAGAAGGGTATCTTTGTCACGAGCAGAAATAGAACCATCAACCCTCCAGGATTCATTAGGGAGGATCAGCGAGCAGATGGTTGTCGGTTCACACCGGAGAGAAGTTTGACTGACGGGAGAGCTGATTAAAAGATGGAGGCTTCTAGCGTTGCCTTGGCGATGCGTCCGTCAACACGGATGAAGACGAGTCGTGAGCACTAGAGGACGGAGAGGGTCGTCCGTCATTCCTGATCCGTCGTGAACGGAGTCTCACTCTTGATTCTGAGCGATGAAGACGTCAGACCACACTTTCGACCAGTCACGCACCCGGAGGAGTTCCCTGCTCACACAGATGTTTAACGAGTCTTCACACACACATCGGCGGGACAGCAGAGGGACACCCTGGACAGCAGGTGCTGCACTTGCACATATACGACGTCATGACTTCTGGTCAGTCGTGTGATGGCTGATGGGATCCATGGGAAGCGGTTGAAGGGGATGAGAGAGGAATTCTCACGTACACCTGCAGTGATGAACTTCGAACCCTCGGACCTTTACTTTATTCAAACTGATAATTGGTCCCACCGAGCAACTGTTACCATGGCAACTGAGTCTCCACAGATATCAATACACTCAAGAAGCTTTTTGTATTCCTTTGTCTACTACACACACACAATAAAATACCCAGGCTACATGATTACTTACACTTACATGCACACACAATTACATACACACATTTAAAAATAATTAAATACACATCAGATTACATACACACACTCGCACACACAATGACATACACATACTCTCACAAACAGTTAAAAACACACAATTACATAAATACACTTAAAAAAAGAAACAAATACACATCTAATTACATACACACACTCACATTCACAATTACATACACACACTCTCACAAACAATTACAAACACACAATTACATAAACACACATTTAAAAAAGAAATAAATACACATCTCATTACACACACACTCGCATTCACAATTACATACATACTCTCACACACAGTTACAAACACAAAAACAAAATTACATATACACACTTAAAAAATAATTAAATACACATCTGATAACATACACACACTCCCACACACAATTACGTACATATACTCTCACAAACAGTTACAAACACACAATTACATACACACACTTAAAAAATAATTAAATACACATCTGATTATGCACACTTGCATACACACTTACATACACATTGACTTACATCCGATTACATAGAATTACCCATCTGTTTACATACACACATTCGGACACACAATTACATACACTTACACTCACATCCGATTACATACACACACTCACACAAACAATTACATACATACTCTCACACATAGTTACAAACACAAACAGACAATTACATACATACACCCTCATACAATTACATACACATACTCTCACACACAGTTACATACACAAACTCGCAAAGAAAATTACATACACACACGATGACACACACTCACAAAAAATTACATACACATATTCTCACAACCGATTACATACACAATTACATTACACAGTTACAAACACAAATACACAATAACATGCACACACTCTCACACTATAACATAGACATTCTCTCACATCTGATTACATACACACAATCACACACACAATAACATACACACAATCACACACACAATTAAATACATGCTCTCACACACAGTTACAAACTGAAAAAACACAATTACACACTTAAACTCGCACACACAACATAGATTACATACACATACCCAATTACGTACACACATACAATTACATACAAACATCTTAAGACATTTTTATTTGTTCAGGCTTTTCCTTGATTTTCTGGAACTCCTGTTGTGTTGTCAGTATTATCTTGACCTTTTAAGTATATATTTTATTGAATATTGTTTTAATTGTTTAAGCGCTTTGTGACCCTGGTTCTGAAAAGCGCTCTATAAATACAAATTACTTACTTACTTACGCACTCACACAGACGATTACACATACACACTTGCACACTCAATCACACACACAATCGCATACACGCACAGTCGCACACAATTACACACTCGACGCGCTTGTTTTGTTCTATAAAGACAAGTGCTAGGTCTGACCCGAGGGGCAGCCACTCAAGTGAACACAGAAACCTTCAAAACCTCCCTGGAACCAGATGGAACTGCAGAATCAGATTTTACATCTCCTTAGATAGCATATTGCTATCAATAAACAGTCCCAGCTTGTCTGTGTCTCCTCCAGACTAGTACCTATGTCATGCTCTCCTCGAACACTTGTGTTTGTTTTGCATGATGAGAGTCTTCGTCACGCGTGTCTTTTTCTAGCAACCGCGGGCGGGCGCCGGGCGAAAGGTTCTGAAGAGAAAATGAACTCTCTCCACGTTTGGCTGATTCTTTTATGCCTTTTACATTTTTTCATCTGGTTTTCAAACACCGAGAGACCATCCGGTGCCTCGGTTGAATCCTCTGCTGAATATTATGGGATGTTCAGTGAAGCCTGTCAGAGTCTACATGTGCTGCAGCAAAGAAAGAAAACAGTCGACGGATCCTTTATGAAGATAGAAGGAAGAGATAATACAGATTGATAGATGGATGGATAAAGCCTTCAACAGACGCTCTAACGGGCCATCAGTAGCCCAGATAAAGACGGAGGTTTGAGTCCGGGCCAGACAGCAGCAGATAAGAAGGTGCATCAGTGTGTGGAAGGCTCGATGAAGAGCGAACCACGAGGAACAAAATGAGCGTTCGGAGGAAACAATCCATCAGAGTTGCTGAGAGGATCGATGGAGAGACTCGTTTTCACAACGATCCAAGAGAGCGATGGAGATATCATCTGCAGGTCTGAGCTCCAGTGGACCACCGGTCATGTGGATCCTTCACACAAACACCTGGATCGATGACCTCCCTAAGCTTGACCGACCTCTGGAGGCCTCGAGCAGCGACTTGATTGTGTTATTGATTGTAACATTGCGTTTGTGTGTCCACAGCTCACACACTGACGGACCACTACATTATGACCAGGTGTCCAACAAGGACAGTATGCCTGTCAGAAGACAATCTCTGGATTTTATCTCAGATCTGCATCCCTACACACCCAGATATGAGAACATCTTTATAAAAACTTGCAGCATCACCCAAAGTTAAAGACACAACACAACCCAACACAAGCTTGTCATCTTCCATCTCATTCCAGAACTTTCTAAATTTGGATCAATGTGATCAAAATAATTAATATAAAAAGAAATCTAGAGTCTAAAAACGTTTTAAGGAACAGCACAGGTGAAAAAATATGAAGCGTACGGAGGATGACACGAACACTGAAAATGTTCTATACCCCAATGTGGCTTTCAGGATGTCGTGAGGAGTTGAAACCGCTGGAGGGCGCTGCTGCACTCACAGAAGCGTCTCGCTGCCTCCTGAGCCACGAGACCGTCTCACAAGTATTTTCTTCCTCAGACCATCCATGGAAGTGACATCAGCAGCTCTCCGGACCACAAACTCTGTTTCCATGACGACGATCACGTCCGTCCGTCCACACTTGTTGCGCTCATCTCTCCATCTTCACATTCATGAATCAGTTCATCCTTTCATCGACACCTTTACTCCACTTACATTTATCAACCAACATCTATTCACGTCGTGATTATTCATTCATAAACCATTAGTTTATTGTTCCACGTTCCGATCCATCCATTCATAAAAGTACAATTTTTACATTAATGCATCCATTTATCCTCTATTTAACATATTTGTTCATCCATCCACCTCAACATAGGGTAATATTTAATTCATCCATTCACTCTTGACACTACATCATCAACTCTCAATAAACCTTCCTTTTAATTGTACTCATTTATTCATACATTGACTAAGATGTCCGCCCTCATCTCATCCATCCAGACCTAGAAATACATCCAACACATCGCTCATCCATTCAATTAATCCATTCACAAATCCCTTCCTATGTCCTTGGTTCATCCATCATTCATTTGTTACCAATGATCTAAGTTCCATACGTTCATATGTATCATCCACATAATGGTGTGTGTTTGTGTCATTAAAGCTTAAAACCGCTCAAATCTTCAGGGAGTTACATGTTTGCAAGTAAACTCCGCAGTGTGTGTTTACGTTTTTGTGCATGTGGTAGTGTGTGTCTGGGTATGTGCCTGTGATTGTGTGGGTATGTGTTTGCGTGTGTGTTAACGATTGCGAGTGTCAGCGTGTGTGTGTGTATGTTTGATTAGGATGTTGTGTGTTTTAATAACTGTGTGTGTGTGTTAGTGACTGTGTGTGTGCATGTGATTGTGTGTGTATTTACTGTATGATGATGCGTGTGATGGTGTGTCATCGTGAGTGCTAATGTGCACGTGATTCTGTGTGTGTGAGCCTGCATGTCTTATGGTTTGTGCAAATGATTCTCTGTGTGTGTGTGCACATGATTCTTTGTGTGTAAGTGTGAATACATGTGTGCCTGGGATTCCATGTGTGTGTGTGTGTACATGTGATTCTGTGTGAATGTGCATGTGTGCATGTGTGCGCTGTCAGCCTTCTCCAGAGACTTCATCACTCTACTCGGAGGGATGAAATGATCCTCAGATCTTTTTGTTTCTCTCGGAGCTCTGAAGATGGGATGTGTTGGCACAGATCTTATTAGCTTCAGCGGAGTGTGTGATGATTCAAAGAGCGCATGTGTGTGTGTGTGTTCTGTTGCTGATTAAACTGTTCTTATCAATCTCATTGTGGATTTGACAACTTCAGCCGCTGAAGCAGAAGAACACGAAGACTTCAATGGAAGTTCTGAGGAAGGGGCGTCCGACAAGAGTTAATGTGTAGATGCTTCTGAATCCATCTGGCCCCAGAGGTGGACGACTCACAAGAGGAACTCTTATGTCTCCGAGCTTCAGAAGAGAAACATCTCCTCCTCTACTGATGTGGTTCTCTTCAGAAACATGCACTTTCCACAGAACGGGCTTATTTTCGAGACCCAAAGTGTAACCTATTGATCAGATCTCGCTTGGCTCCGGAGCACCACGTGGTGTTTTCCGGTCAATAACTCTGACCTGGATATATCCCAACAAGGTCCCTGTCGATACACAACTCATCAGAAATATCGCCCACAGACAAACTCCCGCTAATGCAGCAGATAATCCATAAAACTATTTTCACGAGAATGAATGGGATTGACAGGTCCGGCTTCGGAGCGCCTGTGGAAGTTGATCCACGACAAAAAGCGCGTCCGATGATTTTGGGGGGTCATTCAGGAAGACTTTTTCGGAGCAGTGGACTTGCCATTGCATGACTAACTGGGGCAAACCAATCAGAGGTCGTGCGGAGAGTTCCTGCCTGGTATGGTCCACTTGTGTGTGTCCATCTCAAATGACGGTCCTCGGCTTGAATCTGTACAGCCTAGATCCCAGAGGGGCTTGCGGCGCCGCGGCAGGCGGGCGGTTATGATGGCCACCCTGCGACATGAGCCAGGATCCAGAAGGACGTCTTCCCGACAAGACAGAGGCTCCTGTTCTTCCACAGCCTCCTGCCCTGTTTTCTCAGGAACCTACAGCGATCAAGAGGACGAGCCTCCACTGAGACGGCAGTCCTCGCCTTTAATCAAAGGTTCTTTTACAACTTTGGAAAAGGGCTGTGCAAGTTCTCCATCCAGCCTCGAGGGGTCTGTGAGCAGCCTTCCAGGATCTCCACCTAGCCACAAAAGCTCTCTGCAGAGGTTCCAGGGCTCCCTGCCAAGCCTGAAGGGTTCTATATTTCGCTTTAGAAGGCGTTCGGTCGGCATACTGGAGAACTCTGGGCCCAGTCTCAGTGAGGGGAGCACTAGCCCCACACTGAAGGACCAGGATGGCAGCTCCAGCGACGACGATGGCAGCTGGGACACCAACAGCTGGGGCTCAGGGGCGACTTGTCTTTTCAGGTCAACGGTAAAACAGGAGAGCGCAGAAGAAGACCCAGAAAATAAATCCGAGGTTGCTGAGACAGAAATTATCTACCAAAACCTGATCTTTCGCGGACGAGACTCCGAACCAGACCATGTGGAGAAGACCTCAGTGGTGCTTAAGAAAGAGGCAGGAAGTCAGAGCATATTTTTGAAGAGTGCTGGGATCACTTCAGCTCAGAGGCACTATGATGAGGACCGCCATAGGTTCTCCAAATTCCTCAATGAGGTAACCGGCAGGGTGATTAAATCCAAAGGTGATCCATCTCAGCAGAAGGTCACACTGAGACGCTGTAAACCACCTCCCCCCCCACGACCACAACCACCCACAACTCCACCACGCCTTCCTCAAGCACCGCTGTCTTCACCGCCAACACGCCTGCCGTCAATTACCATTTCCTCCCCAAAGGGGCCGTGGCCAGGCTCCACCAACCTTCACACCATCAAAGAACACGAGACTAATGTCAAGGTCTCTCCATTCCACCAGTGGAGCAAAACTCTGCCCAGCTGTAAGATTTTGGAGCCAGAGGACGTGCTGAGGACGGTCGCCGGAAAGAATCACTCCAGCTCACACCGAGAGCTGGACCTGTTCACCAAGATACAAACGCAACCAGCGACCGGGAAGCTGTACCTAGAGACGGACATCGACGGCGTTAGGAGACATGACGACATTGACTCGCTGGAGAAGGATGGAAAAGGTGTGGAAAAGAGGAGGAAGAACCTGGACGGCCGTACCGGGAGGTGGGAGAGGAATGGAGTTTTGGAGAAAGACGAGAAGAGACAGAAGAACATGCACAGGACAGAAGGAAGAAAGGAAAGAGCGGATGACAGGTCCTGGGAGAGAAACAAGATTTCAGATCCCGATAGGGAGAAGGAACCAAGGTTCATTCAGGACAGTTATGGGACTCCTCAGGTGTCCTCTGTGTTCTGGCCAGAGGGATGTCCACAAACGTCCTACAGGTCCACGTCCCTGCCAAGAACTGTCAACTTCACAGTAAGTACTGAACATGGATCATTTAGACACTGATGTTTTCCCAGATGTTTTTGGGAATTCGTTGGGCCTCCCACACCTTCATTAATATGCAGGACACAGGATCAGCTAGAATGTTTTTTCGTGGCTGAGAAATAAAATACCTTAAGATGTGGCAGAAGAAAGTCTTATATGGACTCTTGGCTGGAAGGGTTGGTTCACCCAATATGCAAACTACACTCATTTTCTACTCACTCTCATGTCGACTAAGGGTTGGGATTATTTTGAGTATATCCATTTGAATCTTCCTCCCAAAAGACCCTTAAACATTCAAATACGTTCATGGCAATTGGCTGTAATGTCCATGTTGTATTGAAGCCTCGAAGAAAAAAATATGTTACGGAATTAACATACCAAGCAATCTAAACCGTAAGTAAATAAGTAAGTAAGTAAGTAATTTTTATTACATAGCGCTTTTCCAGACCAGGGTCACAAAGCACTTAAACAATCAAAACAAAATTCAATAAAGTATATACTTTAAAGGTCAAGATAAAACTGATAACACAACAGGAGTTCCAGAAAATCAAGGAAAAGCCTGAACAAATAGAAACGTCTTAAGATGTTTCTTAAAGGAGTCAGTAGACTCCATCAAGCGCAAAGAGAGAGGAAGTACTCCAGACGTACTCCAGAAGTACTCCACAGCTCAAACTACCGTCTACAAAGGAAGAGCTTTTGTTCTGAAGCAATTCTATTCGTCAAGGCTTCAAAACAAGATGGACGCTACAGAAGATGAAGGCGACAAAAGGCTTTCAGGACCCAGAGTCTCACCTTCATATGCATGTATTATGGTATTTGACAATCCATGGATGAGGCATACTCCTGGTTCCTGGGAATTTCTCTTTGCCTTAGAAGTAAAACAGCTACACAAAATGAAAGTTGTCGTCTCAAAACTCATAACTATCTGATAAATACATTCATTACAGACGAAAAGTAAACAGATGATGAGTAAAACGCTTCAGCCCCGAAGTCTTGCCTAAGTCTAAGTGATCTACGACTTCATTAATGCTCTCTTTGACATCGCTCCATCTCTGCTGTCTGTCGAGGATTCTAACAAACGTTTGTCATTTCGACTCAGAAAACACATTAATTTGCTGGGAAGTCATTTCGAGAAACAAAGAATTTGGGCGTGCGTTAATAATTCAGTGTTTGTGTGGGTTTCAGCCTCGGGCTGATACACAACTCTCTGAAAAAGTACACCTCAGCGGTGTGTAGTCAGAACCCAGCTAGCTTGTTAACAAACAAACATCAATGTATGATACTCCCAACACTGGAATGTTGTGTCTTCTGTGTACAATTACTTGAAACATGAAGACAATTGTTTGCCCTGTCATATACTCGGAGCTTCAGAGAAGAACCACCGTTTCACAGGGGAAAACACTTTTATTAAGATACTTGACACAAACTCTATCTCTTTATTTTACCACTAGATCAGGGGTACCCCAACCTTTTTTGTACCGCTGACTGGTTGAATGTCAGGATTATATTCACTGACCAACGTTCAGATAAGAGTAAAAATAAGATAGCATGACCTGCAATGAAACTACAATTAAGTGCTTAAAGAAAAAGATCTCACCAAAACGCTGAATCAGCAAGAGCTTTGTATTGGTTGTCCATTTGCATCTCAAGTTTTGTTTGTAGAGTTTGTGTTTTACTTATTTTCATTATTCAAGAGTAACATGGTAATGTTACTCTTGTAAAATAGTCATTTTTACTGACATTACCAAGAGATACAGATGTAAAATTACTTAAAGAGAAAGTTAGTGTAACCAAGCATTCTTCGTTTAGAGAAGATAAAGTGGACAACCGTTTATTTTCTTTCGTTTCGCATCTTGAGCAGACGCTCAGAGAGCGCTGCCCTGCATATAAATTGCCCCAATATTATTCTTACAGAAGAGACACAGTGTTGTACAGCAGTGTAAAAGTGTATTCGTGTTGGAAACAACGAGGCTGGAACTTAGTTTGTAGCAGTGCAGTGCGCACGTCTTCTTTACTTTAGTCATGCGGAACACCCTTCCCCCCCAAAAACAACAAACTTGATCTACCTTCCTTTTCAACCTCTTCAAAATAAAACAGCAGAAGTAAATATTAACACGATGGCGAGTGCCTAGAAGTCCGTTACAGTGGCATATATGCGGCATTCAGAATTACAAACACAGACATGCGGATTCACACAGGTTAGTAGTATCACCCGACGTCTGTGTTTGTCTAATTACAGTAGGTAATTTGCAACGGAATTATTACATTACAAATTACCAGATGGTCCATAGGTAATACTTATCCTGTGCGAATAGGGCTATAAACTCTGTGATTATTTATCCAGTTCATTGTCCAGAAATGTGACGCTTTAAGATTTGTAGAGACTTTATATCACCAGTTACATAGATAAAGTGGTTTTTTTTTTAGTGCGATATACATGCATGAAGGGGTCGCTGATTTACTAGATTGCGTACTGACACTACTAACCCGTTTCTTGTCCGTATCAGATTGCCATAAATCATGGAAAACCAAGACAGGCCATTGGGCCTGAGCGAGCATGCGTTCACAAATCACACAGATTGACATGATTTAAAGATCTAAACTGAGCATATACAGTAATGACACATGGCTGAAAAGTTGGTTGTTTGGTTTGAAATATTTTGAATATATACTTAGGCAGCAAAAATGAATAACAATTTATGAATGAAAACAAACTGATGTCTAGACCTTCTGTTGGAGGTGGGAAAGTTAGAACGGGTCAAAGGGTTCTTACGAGGACAGTGGATGTGTGTTTCCTCGGCGGCACTTCATTGATCAGACGGACACGTCACAGACCGTCTCCCACCCACTCCGTCTCACACTGCAGTCGATCGCTCAGCCAATGCTCCAGGTCTCCCCCCCTCCACTGTGGGACATACAGGGGGGATAACCGAGCATGCTGCTGTATGAGTCATCCTCGTATGAGCTGCAGTGACTTTTCACAAACAGCAGCTGCCGCTCGTACCTGCTGTCCGTCAATGAACTGAAAGTTCTAAAACGATGCGATGACTCACAGTCCGGAGACTCCGCTCTTCTCCGGGACTTGATCGGCTTCTCCATTAGCCTCCACAACAACACATTCACCTTCGTTCTCTCCTTCAGGACCGTCATCATCATTTTCCCTTTCTTTATCTCCAAATTTATCTCCATCCTTTTCTCTCCTCTTTCTAGTCACTGAACCTCTTCAACTCTGACTCTGATAAACGTTAGTTCCTCTAAAGCTTTACTTTCTTCTTCTGCTCTCAGTCGCCTGCACTTCTTCACTCCGACCCCCTGACCTCTGACCTCTAAATTACTAAAACATCATTTTCACTACGGCTACATAATTCAAGTTTTAGGTTTATTTATTATGTGAATGTTAATGTAATATTAGACCAATATAAAATATACATTCAGTTATTTTCTTTCTGCACATAAAACAACCCAGTTACAGTCGTAACTGTGGTTCTACGAATGTGTGATCTGCCCTCTACATGCTGCGCTATGGTGTATCTCCTGACCAAACATATAGCAACAGCTTGTAGAGGGCAGAGCGTGCATGAAGTAGACTGTTTTGTCTAAAATGAGAATTCAGTCTAAAGTAGAGTGTGATAGAGTTGAGACATTCTTAAGGTTCAAGAGCAGATTCTGAATTAAATCCAGATGAATCGATTCAAGCTCTTCCTACGACTTATAGTTACCCACTTTTACAAATCACCATATAATCGGCAAACATCAAGGTCCTCTCCTTGGCCATCCATCAATTGGCCATCCCACGTCAGCCTCATACGTTCCGCGCCGCCCTCACGTGATGTCCTCCCGCAGCAGGATCTTCTTCGCCTCGTTCGTCTTTTTTGGAGTCTCGCACGACTCGACGTGGGTCACGGGGTGATCCCCCGGTGACAAGAGAGTATCCCCCTGCAAGATAAAAAAGATGAGAGAGTTCTGGGGGGGGGGGGTCGGCGGCGCCTCCTCGCCAGTGTTACAGCTCAGTGATTGGTTCTGCACCAGAAACAAGGATCAGAGTGAACGCGGCTCATGAATGATGCAGCGCAACAAACAAAAGAGCAAACAAATCTGTTGCTGTCGCCGGTCTGACGCGAGGCAGCGCCGCCACACATTGCTGTGTCGCTGCTCTCCTTGTGGGGCTTGAGGGGGGGATTTAGCTCATCTGCAGAGTACTTCTGCCCCCCCAACCCCGAGACTAGTCGACGTCACGTAGCGCAAACACCGACGTTTTGCTCTTTCCTGTGTTGCAGCAGGAGTCGGACGGGGAGATGCAGCGTGCCACCAGGTGAGACGCTTGTGCATCCTCACCTCCACGGCTCCCCCTCCTCCCCCCTTGCTTCAGCTCCCAGCCCTCCCCTCTGTGTCTCCCCCCCCGCCACCCCCCCGCCCACCAGCTCGTCTCCAGAATCACAGACGCTCCGTGAACGAGAGGACGGGCACGTGAACGTCGTGATCAGGCAGGATGAAGCCACGAGCGTGTGAACGGTAAGACAACACACCGGGAAGTGAGTCTGTTTGTGTGCATGTGTGTGAGGCAGCAACAGTACATTTGCAGTTTGCATGTTTTTTAGCACAGATTTTTTTTTTAAATCCAACATTGTGTGTTGATGCAGTTGTAAGAGGTGCCACTACTGAGAATGACGTGCTAACATAGAAGAAGTGCTTAAGAGTGCCAACATGAACATAGAGATTGTTTTAGTATTTTTAATTTAGTTATGATGCACATGGTTTATTTTTCCAACCTGTCACTCCTGATCCGCTCCAAGTCTCAGCTGGATCTTGTTGTGTTGTAAGAGAATAGATTGATGGTCAAGAGCTGTTTTCTAAATCATCCTCATCAACTAACTTATCACTTAAGCTAGATAAAAGCATAATTTAGTAACCAAGCTGATAGTTAGCTAGTATACATCCACAGTTACTAACTTATTACTTAAGCTAGATAAAAGCATAATTTAGCAACCAAGCTGCTACTTAGCTAGTATACATCCACAGTTACTAATTTATTACTTAAGCTAGTTAAAATCAGAATTTAGTAACCAAGCTGCTAGTTAGCTACTATACATCCACAGTTACTAACTTATTACTTAAGATAGTTAAGAGAAGTTAAGAATTTCATTTGACAACCTAGAACGCAAGCCAGTTTACACTAACTTATCACTAAAGGTAGTTAAGAGCATCAGTTAGCAATCTAGCATGCTAGCTAGTATACATCAGTAGTTATTTAGTTAATACTCAAGCTAGGTGAGAGCCTCATTTAGAATCTAGCATGCTAGCTAGTATACATCAGTACTTACCAACTTATCACTCAAGATAGTCAAGAGCCCTAATTGAGCGACCTAGAATGCTAGTCAGCTTACATCAGAAGTTACTAATTTATAATTTAAGCTTGTTAAAATAATAATATAGCATCCTAGCATGCTAGCCATTTTACATTAGTAGTTACTAAGTTATCACTCAAGCCACTTAAGAGCATCATATGTGGGAATCTAAGAAGAAAAAAAAAGAATAAACCCATGAAATATATATTTTTCTATTGAATATGGCTGATATTGGTGGATTAATGCGGATTACTCCATTTACAGTATTTAATGAATCTAGGTTTTAATAAAAGTAATCCACCTGTACTACTACTACATAATGGAAATGTATCAATTCAGCTCAGTGCAGCATGAAAGGGTATAGATAGGGCAACAAAATAAGACAACAAGCTAGTTAAGAACATCATTTATCAACCTAGCATGTAGGTTTATAGCAGCAGTATAACACTTACCTTACCTTACCTTACTTATCGTGCTAGCGAGTTTAGATTTGCAGTTAGCAATTTAGCGAGCACAAATGTTTAGATTAGCAGTTAGCAATTTAGCAAACCCAAAGGTTTAGATTATCAGTTAGCAAAATATCATGCCAGCCAAGCCACTTCAGGTGTATCACTAAAGGACAAGATCACAGATGCAAGAGTTTTCTCTGCATGTTTCTGGACTCTATTTGAGAGAGAAGCTGGAGCATTTTTGAGAGACTCAGAGTAGAACCACTGCTCATCCAAGAGAAGACAGTTGAGGAGGATGCTCTTGTAAAATTTTGAAGAAGACACTGTATGTAAGAGCTTTGTGTCTGAGCGTTACACACAAACCTTGATCCGATAACGACAACAAAGTACTCCAAACAAGTCGGACTGTCAGAAATACACATCACTGAAATATGTTTGATTAAAACAAGAGAACAGAACAGATGGTCATGACATGAACCTTTTGATCATCACTGAGGTTGTCAGCAAACAAACAACAGACACGTTTAAAAATATCATGCATTGATTTTCTTTTCTTTTTTCATCATTAAAGAAATCTTTTTTTTCCACTTTTTCTTTGATTTAATTAAGAAACATGTTCATTTATATATTTTTTTAACTGTAACGTTTTTTTATTTGAATATCTATATTTGATTTTATTTGTATTTATTGTGTGTTTGTGTTTTCTTCATTTTTAAAATATCAACTCTGTGAGTGAAGCAAAAGAACTGACCATGTGAAGCTTCCAGATGCTTTAACCAAGTTAAAGGTTGACTTGGATGATAAACGCAACGACGTTCTTCCTGTCACAAACACCGAAAGAGCGAATAACAATTAAGCTCACACCTGGCTAACAATGCTATCTTATGGTTGCTAGGCTACAAACGCACAAGTCAATTTAGGAGAGGTAAATAGTGCCACTTACCGTTAAAACTTCTAATTCAACCCATGATGTCCAGGAGTGATATAGAGAATGATAGATCGTTAAACACTGTAAGAAAACACTTAGAACAACTTTACCTTCGTGAGTACCCAACTGATGCGTTCAATTGCACAAAATAAAATAGGAAAAGTTTCAAATCTCGTATATGGCGGCTTCTACACCGATTATTTTCCCACTCGAGAGGAAAACGCTTATATAAAAATAAAGCATAGATATTCTTTTTTGATATTGATTTAAGTAAAGTGGAAAACAAATGAACGAGAATTTTGAAATCTTAACCTCACGCCAATAAAACCTTTATTATCACATTGTATGCATGTAAATGTTCCATGCATATCATCAACTCCAAAATAAATTGTAAATGTTTTTTTTTTAATATTGAGTGTAAGTAAAATGGAAAACAAGTGAAAAAGAAATTATATTTTTTAAAAGACAAAGTCAGGAGCAGGATGTGAGTTGGAGCTGAAGAGGAAAGTCCCAGTGGGCTCAGACAAGATAGGGAGATTCGCCTGCTAGTTTCTTGACATTGGCTGTGGTATAAGAGATCTGACCTCTGACCCACCTGATGCAGCTCCTGTTGTAAGAGGTTGACTCATTCACTCCAACATCGATCATACTGGCATGACTCCTCCATCGACTCACCACACAAGAGTCCGGTGATGCTTGTCCTCTCAATCCGTGAGAAGTCACCTGTTGGTGTGATGAGGACCTGAGAGTTACACAAGTGTGCGTCTGCATGTGGCTGATAAGAACCAGCAGCAGCTTCTTTGTGTCCACCAAGTCAAAAGCTTCGCAGCAGCTCCAGGTCTGCGACGAGAGATACGTTTATTGCGGAGAGACCAGGCTGCTAACATTTCAACACCAGAAACCCTGGGTGAGCTGGTTCTGGTGGAGCGGCTGCAGGTGTTCGCACACGTGGAGTCGTGCAGCAGCAATGAGACTTTGGGAGTCGCTAAATCAACGCCATGTGACCTCTGGTTCTAGCTGTTGCTATGGCGACATATTCTACTGTACGCTCATCCATCCCACCGGGCAGACACGTCTTTAACCGCTTGTTAGCACCTCAGCTACATTAGCACTACTTAGTGACTTTGGAAGTAACTAAGTGAAGGTTATTTGTAAAGCACCTTTCTAGACCAGGGTCACAAAGTGGTTTAACAAACAAAACAAAATACTGTTAAAATATATACTTTAAAAGATAAAGACACATGAGACAAACACAGGAGTCCAGAAAATCAGGGAAAGGCCTGCACAAATAAGAAGTTTCTTGAAGGAGTCCGTAGACTCCATCAATCAAGAAGGAGAGAAGATCGTTCTAAAGCTTAGGAGCAACAGCCTGGAAGGATTTCTCTCCTCTGGTCCTGAACCGAGTGCCAGGAACCATCAGTAGATTCTGATCCACAGACCTAAGAGCCTTAGCCAGGGTGTAGGGCTGGATCAGATCAGTGATGTAAGGAGGAGACTGACCATGAATAGATCTGAAAGTAAGAACCAGAATTTTTAAGTTGAACCTGGAAATGTGAGTTCTCCTACTAGAGCGGGTCAGAATTCTCGCTGCAGAGTTTTGTATTAACTGCAGGCGAGACAGCTCCTTCTTATTTTAGACATGAAAATAAAATGTTAGAATAGTCTAAACGAGACACAAACACATAGATTCTAAGATCATGTTGTGACATCATTTTCCCAAGTTTAGAGATTTTTCTAAGTTGAAGGAAACAGTTTCTGGTCAGTTTTCTGCAGTGTTGAACTAGAGAAAACTGAGACAACACCCAGGTTTCTCAGGCTCAGTTTGAAAGACTGGCACATGTCACCCAAGTACTGAGTCAACCCTGGAACCTTATCATCAGACCCAGGAATTGTATGCTTGTGTTTTTGTCTGTATTGTCACCCGGATTTAAAATGTGTTTCTATTGTTTCTCTCCAGGATCTCCTCCAAAACCTCCCACCGCACTGACCCCCCAGGCCAGGATTAAAGTTCTGGTTTAGACCGGACAAACACAAACACATACACACAAACATGAAAAAGATCTATATCGGGAAAACAGCGCTGAAATCGCAGAGAAATGGTGGCAAACACAAGCGAGGGTAAGAGAGTCGTCACTTCATCATCGTTGGCCGTATCATTACGACCAGCCCATCTTCAGCCAGCGTTCATGGATTTCAACCCCCTCCTCCTTTATCCGAGCTTCGTCCATCACACCTCAACCACAGTCTGTTTGTTTGTCTCATATATTCACTAACATTTCCAGATGAATGGCTAACCTTAGCATCATTAGCTACTTCTAAACAGGATAACAATGACAAAAACTGTTCGGACACCACCTCAGAGTCAGCGTGTTGTGTGTCTGCAGTTCGATGCACGACCACAAGGAGGACCTGCGCAAGCATCTCTCGTACACCACGCACAAACTGGAGATGATGGAGACCGAGTTCGACTCCACGCGACAGTACCTGGAGACGGAGCTGCGGCGAGCGCAAGAGGAGCTGGAGAAGTTCTCTGAGAAGCTTCGCAGGTCAGTGACTGGAACAAGAATATCTCTTATCACAGGCTTAAGTCCAAATTCAAACTGAGATAAACACTGTAATTTGTTTTATGTTATTTACGTTTCACTCTTTCGCTAAACAGCTAACAGGTCACAACTGTAAGGACTTGTTAGCTAGTGAGATTACGAAAACTTATAATATGACAATTGTGTTACCGAAATGAAGACTGAATACATTTTTTGCAGACTTTTAGACACACAATCTGAACCAGTCCCAAACTCCAAACTACTGCCCACAGACCAGATATGGCCATTCTCCACATTTGTCAAGGCCCCATGACAATATCAGACATGCATCTTGCAATTTCTTTTTTATAAAAAGTGTGTGACATAAATATAGGGACATTCATTCATCAGAGAAGGGTGGCTATCAAAGGAAAATGTTCCCAAAGTTACTCAAATCTAGTCTTGCTAGCAGACTAATGCCCGCTAGCTTCTATTTGGAGCTTGTGTAAGATCTTTATCACACAAAGTTAAAATATAGATATCATAACTTTATAATTGTGTTCTGTAGGATGTTAAAAGTTGTCTTGTGTTCTTGTGGTTCAGGATCCAGAGCAGCTATGCGGCACTCCAGAGGATCAACCAGGACCTCGAGGACAAGATGCTGGAGACGGTGAGTGATTTGATATATTTCAATACTGTAGGAACAAATATATAAATGTAGTATTGCTGCATATCAAAATATGTCCCAACTTTAGCTTTAATAGCTGCTGGGGTCGACTGTATCCTCTCATCCTCAGTCATTGCATGGGATTTCAATGGAGAAAAATGAAAAAACTATGTGAATATTAGTATCTTAATTATAATACAACGATTATTTTAATTCATACACACATTGTTGAATTATAAACCATAAAAAAACTATAGTATTACATAAATTTTTTTTTTGAATAATCGATACAGTACTGTCAAATATCGATAGAGTATTGTGAAAAAGAATATCGTGATACATCTGCATATTAATATTTTCCAACACCCCTAATAAAACCCTTCTGTCAGAGAAACAGAGAAAGATGGTTGAACCAAGTCAGATGAACAAAGAGAAATACAATAATGACACGAACAGTTGAACTACAGCTTTGAGAGTCAATAAAAGAAAAGATCTGATGGACCCGTCACCCTCGAGTGTGAATTTCAAACAGCCTGGTATCAAATCCTCTGCTGGGACTCGTCTGCTTTGATGTTTCGCGTGACATTTTGGGGTCAAGGAACTTCGTGGAAGACGTCAAAAATGAGAAGTTCTGTGATGAGGTCGAGTGGGATCGCTGTGGGCGCTTGTGCGGAGATAACGTCGAAGAGTCACAGCAAAGAGGTTGTTTATAAGTGATGCAAAATATGCAGAGATATATGACTACATGGAACCAACGAACGGAACGTGGGTTATCTGTACCGCTGACCCCTATCGTGTGCGCAAGGTTTAAATTCAGCTAATAACACACCTACCGCAAACTGATTTTTGAAAAACTTTTGTCTGCAGTCGCAGAACCACGAGGAGGAGAAGCGAGCGCTGAGTCGGGAAATCATTGTCCTCAACAACCACCTGATGGAGGCCAAGATCACCATCAACAAGCTCCGAGAGGACAACGTGAGTGCTTGTCGCTCTGGTGTAGCTCAGAGGTCACCGCTCTCATTTCAGCTAGACAGGGTGAGAGGCACGTCACAGGTCCACACTTTAATTTGAAAATGATTCCGTTGCCCTCTGACGAGTCATCTGTTGCCAGGTAAACAGTTTCTGTGCCAAGATAGTACCTCATCCAACACAGACAGCTCAGTGTCTGGCAACAGAAACGAGAGTCCAGGTGCAATCCTCAGTCTCTCATCCGAGTCAGAGGTGGTGGTGAGCGCTGCAGCTGCAGCGGGACCCTCGGCCGGCACTGTTGGATAGTGATTAGCGCGGATCGATGAGCGGCCCCGGAAGTTCAATTTGGGGCGACATTGATCTGTGCTCGCGAGGGAAGCTGACTGGAGGATGTCAGTCATCCGCTGCGGCGCCGCAGGTCACGTTTAGAAGACCCGGGCCGGAGCTGAGTGTGCTTGTCCGGGGTCAGCGGGTTCTCAAGAGGCACAGATGCGGAGCTACTCCACATTTGATTGATTATAAAGAATCTGACCCTTTCTGTTTCGGTATAAAATCTGTTCCAATAACACCGATATTTTACGGACACGGGTATTTCTACCAGACCGCATTTGGCAACAGGGCCAACTCTGTTGTTGTTGTCAACTGGTTCTGGTGTAGTGGTATTGAACCAACAACCTCACATTTACCTCCTCCCTGTCACAGGACGTCTACAGGAAGGACTGTAACCTGGCCGTTCAGCTGTTGCAGTGCTCCAAGTCCCAACATAGGGGACACAAGATGTCGGAGGTCAGTATACAAATTCGGTGTCTGAACCCCACCTGTAGACTCAAGGGTCCAAGTTAAAACGGACAAAACAGGAGTCCGTTCCGTTCGCTCCAACACGCCGTCACTTCCTGGTTCTTATACTTCGCTGTATGGAGAGAAAAGGTCAATATGGACGAGGGTCGTTTATTTGCCGTTTCAAGTCAAACAAAATACAAGCTTTACGATCGAGCGGATGCGCTTTCTGCCGGCGACTTTACAATTCAATAGCCCCGGGAGAAACGGTCTCAAACTGTAGAAACATCGCTATATTTAAGGCAAATTTCCGGGCGGAGAGGTCCTCCCCCTATCGCCATATTAGTTCCTTCAAGCTTCCTGTGCCACGATCCGCTGTGGAGATTCCTTCCTAATTTGTTTCCTTTTCTAATCATTCAAATGTTCTTGGGTGGGGGTTTCTGTCTCCTAGTCCCCCCCTCACGGATGGGTCCAGCTTCGTTCTTTTGATCCACGACCCAAGGTGTGAAAAGGCAGACAAACAGACGTTTAAATAACCGGTGTCATGTCTCTAATTCTGTTCCAAGCTTGTCTTGAGACAGTGTGTGAGTCTGATTGAAATGTTGATTGTGAATGTGTATTCAAACGTTTAAGCTCTGAGATGAAGCGAGTAATTTATACTTAAATTAAAACTTTATATTTTGATTATCTTTTAGCATTAATTTAAGTATGGCGTATACGTATAGTGTATAATATTTTTTAATCTAACAGAGTGAGAACCAACAGGTTTTAGAAAGTAGTCACAAACCTTGTTGCGACTGAGGGCAACTTCATAGGTACCGGTTGGTACGAAGAGCTAACAGAAAAAAACTACACCTGATCCTGGATCTCTCCGCACCAAGTCGTACATCTCCAGTGAGCGACAGAAGCGGGTCAGAACTGGATCCGGCGGGCCTGAGAAAGACAGGAACCCGTCTCACTGAATCGCTAGAGTAAGACATGGATCAAAGCGCCCGTTAGCGGAGAGCGTTTATTAACGAGCTACAGAAATAATCCCTTTTCTCGGAATGGAACCGGGACCTGTTGCTCGCGGTTTCACGTGCTAATTAAGATCGGCTGGATAACGGCTAACATCGCTCACCTACTTTCCATCTTCACTGCAGCGGAGCTAAAAATAGCTCCACTTCGAGATGCAGCTTGTTTCTTTGCCTTTGTCGCAGTTTATTTCTTGCTTGTGACGTCACCTTCGTTCCAACAGCAACTCCTTGGGGGGTTGATAAAGGATTAGGACCATTCGGGGCTCCCTCTAGCCCTGGCTAGCTTCAACAGCAGACACGCCAAAATCTTATTGGTAAAAATGTTCATTCTTTACAGGGTTGCACCTCCATTACATACATTTTTCCTCATAAAGGGCAGCAGGTTTCGAATCTGAAGCTGTATGTAACAGGCTGCACAAACCAGATTGATACAAAACGTCTAATGAAAAAATAATGAAAACCCCCAAAAAAACTTCAGAGCTTCAAACTTCTGTAGATGATCAAACAGGAAAATGTTTAGCTTGGAGGAAGAATCAAACGCACCAAACAAGGCTCCTCAACAGTCTTTTCACGCCTCTCTTTAAAATTCTTCTCCTTCTGCTTTTATGTCGGCGCCGCGGGTCCATTAGTGTGGCTCCTCCAGGACTCTAATCTCCGGTTCTGCTTTAATTTGCGGTTAAAAGGCGGTTGGGAGCCTCACAGGGGACTCTGCTGGCTAATGAACTTGTCACAATAACAAGCGATTTATCTTTCCATCAGTTCATTTTCTTCCTCCACCCGTGGCCACCTGGGGATGTTCTGAGACTCTTGTCAGAAGTGAGGCTAGGGTCCAGAAGCTGGATGTGACGGGGCTGAATATTTAATCGTTTGGTGTTAAAATTGTATAAAGCGACGATTTGATCATGACTCTCATGACATGTGTGATTTGTTAAGGACTCGACGAGTGGTGGATAGATTTAATAATGGAAGTAGAGTTGAAGTCCCAATTATAATGCTTGTTTTTCTCAGGTTTCGGTACCAAACTGATTTCTTGTGTCTCTGACTCAGCTGCCTCCGGACCTGCAGGAACGCATCAGTACCCACATGGAGAAACACCATCCGGCCAGTGAAGCCACTGTGCCTACGTGTCACTCGGTCTATCCAGAGGCGGTGCCAACGTCCATAATCGCCAAGGTCCTGGAAAAGCCAGAACCTGGCCGCAGCTGTCCGTCCACCCGCTCCACCAGCCCGAGGCCACACGATGGGGAGTTTCTTACCGTAACAGGAAGTACAGACAACCTGAACAGGCGTATTATGTACAAGAATTCCGACTTATACTGCAGTGATACGGCCCTTTATTGTCCAGAACGGTGGCATGACTCAGACCGAAGGCAGAGTATTGACCTCCACAGCACTGGTCTACATGCCCAGAACTCGACCGACAGCAACCCGGAAGAGGAGGCGTACCCCTCTGGAAGTTTTTCTCACCATGAGCCGCCATCTTCGTACCATCGGGATGAATATGGGACTGGAAGTCCCCCAGTTTCGAGTTCCTACTCCAGTTTCAGTCTCGCTTCAGATGACAAGGATGGGGTCACCGGTGGATGTCCGCGCATTCGTAGCGGAAACCTGTCTTCCTCCCACCAGGGCCTGTACATGGAGTGGAGGGACGGCGGCAGCAGCGAGTATGAGCATAAAGGTGTATCACCCTACGACAAAGATCCCCCAGGCTTCACAAAGTCCCACAGCATCCAGCACATGGTGGACCCCAGAAGTCCACAGAAAGGAACCCCAGCAGCATACACGAGAACCACCTCCTGTTTTAGTGAACCATACCACTCCAGTAGTCGCAGACTGCCGTCCTCACACAGTATGGGCTCTACGACCGGGTTAGTCCAGGCGCCTGGTAGCGGTCTGGAAGTCTCTGAGGACGAGCTGAGCAATCACTGGAGGCGGCTGAGCATGGAGGACATCGCAATTGTAGCGGCCTCTTACGGTAACATAGCAGGAAGGATTTCACCGTACAGTTTCTCTGAGTGCCATAGCACTCTAAGCCCCTCAAGCAAGGGTAAGGATTCCCAATACAGCAATGTCCAAGAGGGAGATGACGTCTTCCACAGTCGCATGCTGGATGATTGTTTTGGGATGAGCCCAGTCTCGCCGAGCCAGGGTCCCAAAAAACCACCACTGGAGCCACGGAAGAAGAAGAAGCTTGCATTGTACCGAGCTCAGGAGGACAGCCAAGACTCTGAATCAGGACCTGTCCTCTCAGGAACTGAGAGAGACAGTGGCGTGGCCAAGAAAAGCTATGCTAGTGCTGGCAGCTCAGGAGAGTCTCTAAACCAAAGCTCCCTCGAAGCGTTAAGTCTTCAGCACTACCCAAGCCCCCGGCCAGCTGTCCGCCCAAGACCCAGCTCAGCTTTTACCGTCGGCCCCGCGCTCCCAAAGAAGACCTCTCCAAGATACCAAAAATTTGGCAGCACTGGACTGACCAGGAAGGACAGTCTGACAAAAGCGCAGCTTTACGGAACGCTGCTGAACTAAACCTCAAGAGTCCTCAAATGCATGACCAAGTCCGTCGCACGGGTGAGCGCATCGTACTGTGATCAAGGTTTTGACCATCATTGTTATGTATCTTGGCAAAGGCACGTTCCCTGTCTGCGAAATGTTTTGTTTTTACTCTTGTGTGACACGAGTTTGTGCTCCTGCCCGAATCCTGATCCAGACTGGCCTCTCGAATCTCACACTGTTGTCCTGAACCCTTTGTAGTCATCAAAGATTTTATTACATTTGATGACAGAGAAGATGGTAATTCTCTTTCTTCACTGCCAAAGCTTCCATCTCCCTTGAGGAGCTGAGAACTGCTCACTGATCGTCCACCAGTGAACCTCTCGTCTGATCATTACGATAACCCTGTAAAGGTCTTCCGGCTGACCACAAAAAGGACGCAAATCCTCCAACTGAAGCACAACAAGGGAATCATACAGCTTTATAGATCTCTGTACGCAGATACGACTCGTTGCCAGGGCCATGTTCCTCGACTTGTGCACAAAAATCCAGCAGTGTGAGAGTTGAGACGCATTTTGCAAAACCTTTATTTCCACGTTATTCTGTTTCTGATCACTGTGCTAACTCTTCTGTGGGGAAAATCAAACCAGCAAGAGATGGAGAATTCCAATCTCAACAGAGGATTCCAGCGGTCCAGGGGTAGACGCTCAGTGGCTCTTCCTGGAGGAAGAAAACGTAGAACTCGATTGTGAACTGAAGAGTTTTATTTTTAGGATAGAATCTGATGCTGCCTGTTTCCCGGGTACCCGGACACTCGTGACTTTGGCCTTAATACCCTTTAGTGCACGAATGTTCCTTTACAGCATGTCGACAACGAAACTGTGTACGAACTATTTAGCTGCTGTAACGTTAGTGGATGTTCACGACTCTGTTCGCTACTTCCTGTTTCAGATGATCCTGCTGGAAATACTGTAGCATGGATAATTCTGTTGTGGTAGCTCGTGTGTTGAGATTGCTCGGGTCTTGTTCACGAGTGAGAGTCAAATGGATCGTAGAATCTGGGCAGTGATGAGTAACGAAAATAAGACCTGAGCCAAGAGACACAGTTCTTCTTTTCCCAATAACTTTATTATTCATTTGTGAAACCTGGTCCTAAATTAATAAAACATGATTGAGAACATACCTACCCTATGGGAAAAAATAGTGACTTATCAACAGAATAGTGGTTGAATATGAGGTTGTTATTATGATTTGACTCTTTCAAGTTTTTTCTTTCAGTGAGTTCTCTATCCTGGTCATGATGTTTATCGCGATAGATTTTGCTTTGATGGCCTCAGGATCAGGTCTGAGGCATTGAGGTCCATCAGAGACCTACAACGCTATTTGTTGGAAAAACCGCCGTTGCACGTTTTATTTCATCCTGGGTTTTTATAGTGAACATTTTTATTCCGTCAACCTTCACGTTGATCAACCGTTTTCTTTCTAGACTTTTTTACCAGGTTCATTTGCGAAGTTTTTGGACGGATTTCTTTGCCGATGCTTACAACGGTTCAATGAACGAGCCACGTACAAGTTCTGAATCTTTCTGTACCGACAATGAAAGGTAGCGGGAACTGTTTCTCCAAACATAACGCCGTTTTATTTTCTAGTTTGGACTAGATTTTCTGGTTCTGGTCCAAAAGCTGAAGAGTGAGCGTGACAGAGTCCGATGCATGATTGTGGTTCTGTTGTTTGTCTACGAATAAACTGTGTTGGTAAATAAACAGTCTGCTGAGGTTTTTAGTGTGTTTGAGTCCCATCACTTCAGATCTCCCAAAATCCATCTTTCAGGATCTTTTAGTTACGCCACATCAAAAGGTCCGTCTTGACTCTTTGAGGTCGGATCAATCCCAGATTTCAGCCCCAAACCTTGACTTCACCACTCCAGTCGCAGGAGGCGGCGGTTCCTGGTAAGACTCGGTGCATTGCGACGCTCAGACACGGCTCCCGGTGGGCCGAGAGGACTCGCAGCAGGCGGCTGCTGCGGTAGTCGTAGAAGTGGAGCGAGCCGGTGGAGGAGCCCGACGCAAGGACCGACCCGTCGGGCGAGAAGTCACACTGCACTCCGTAACCCTCCACCTGCAGGGGGCGACATGCACGTGAGGAGACGTGGACACTAGCAGGGTTATGTGCTGTTGCCATGACAACACAGAGTCGACACTGAAGTTGATGTTAGAAATAATTAAGATGATGAGTGTGTTTACAACAATGTGTCATCTGTGCGAACAATGTGAGAATAACTATTGTCGGACAATAGTGTGGAAGTATATCAGAGCAATCGGAATATTGAAATAATATTTAAACTGTTGAAACTCAATAATCAGGAATACAATAATTGTTATATTGAAAGATTGAAGTTGTTGTTTTTCTTTTATTTAAGTTTCAAAAATTAAATATTTGAAATATACTTGCTCTTTGTAGCCTTTTATATTCCATATAAAATGGACGGATAAAAAAATATTCAAATATCAAATCTCTCAACAAAAAAATTGTTTTAATTTACAAACGATTATTAAAGTTAATTATTTCAAAGATCATTAAATGCTCAAAACATAATCTAAAAAAAGATCTTTTAACATTTTAATGATTAAATTCAACCATTCAATATTCTGACGGACTGATACATACACACATACATCCCCTCCTCCCGGTCACCATGGTAACCAACCTTGTGACCTTCATACTGGCGCCGCTTGTTCATCCTGAATGGTCTCAGTGAGGAGAACTCGGCGAGGTAGTTCCCGTTTGTCTGAGCCACGAAGACGTCGTCCACTGGGTGAAGAGCCAGACTGGGACACGTGAAGCGCTCCTGCCAGGACCGAGGTACAGATGTGAGTCTGTGTTACACAAGAGAATCTACACACACGGTGTGCGTCCTTACGTGGTAGATCTGGTTCGACAGTCTGGCAGTGGTCTGGTAGTCCCAGGCGATAAGGGTTCGGTCCGCCGAGTCCCTGCTGACGCAGTCAGAGCTGCTGATGAGTTCTGATCCTCCTCTGAGGAATAGCAGGTCCAGAGTCTGCTGGACCGCCGCACGGTAGACCTTCACCACCTGAGGACCACCACAGAGTCGGTCGTAGTTTTCCACGTGAGAAGAAGGGTTCACTTCAGTGGACTCCAAAATGTTATTTTTACACCTCAGTCCATGAAGGACGACTCACACAGTTGACAAAAAGCTGTTTGTTTGCTTGTTTGTGTGCATCTTCACAGTGAAGTTCAAGCTAAAAATATCCTCTGACAGCAGCAGTTTCACGCAGTGACATCACTTCTGTTTGTCAGTGTTGTCGTCGTCTTCCCAGTCGCGTGAAACAAACAGCCCTGAGCTCGGGCCCCTCCTCGCCGACACACTCGACACCAGTCTCAGCTGCATCCGTGAACAAGAGTTGAGGGGAAGGCAACGAATAATTCAACTTAAATTTAGCAACGCTTAAACAAAAATATTTTGTGAGTATTTCTTGAAACACAAAATAATTAGAAAAAATAATGAAATAATTATTTTTTAAATGATTTATTTAAGATAAATATAATTCAAATATTTTGACAATTTTATAAAATAATATATACTAAAGAAATCCTTGTGTTTAATGTTACATTTATAATTATTGCGTATCATTTATTTGTTTATGGTTTCCCATCATATTAATGCTTTTCCTCATCTTCCTCGCTTGCGCCCCCTGCCGGAAACAGTCGGTTCAGAAGAACGGGTTCACATTGCAATTCAGTGTGTACCTTCTTAGTGCGACAGTCCCAGGCCTGGACTGATGGACTGTAGCCTCCACACACAACCACCAGGGGGGCGTCAGGGTGCAGAGAGACACACATCACTTTGAACTGGTTGTCAAGCTTCACAACTTGCTGGCCTGCGCACACACATACACACACACGTCAGTCTCATGTGTGTTGAATAAAACATCGTGGAATCTTTTATGAAGCAGAAAAATGACACTTCAACGGCTGAAGAGAAGAGGGAATGAAAAAATAAATAAAACCAGGATGTCAGGCTGAGCTGGAAAACCGACTTCTAAAGGTTCAACCGGGAAAAGTTTTTTGTGACTTCAGAACCAAAACCTCAGACTCTCACAGTTGTGCCTGTCAACTGTATTTTTTTTTTAGGGTTTGAGGTTCTAGTCTAGACTAAAGTGCTGCTGTCAGCAGCTGCTCCTTTAAATCCACTTGTGTCCGTTATTGAAAAAGAGGAGAAAAGAGAAGGCGAACACTGTAACTATAGCGATATTGTTAAGACAATGAAATCTGTTGGGTACCCTTTATCTCTGCCTCCCCATTCACTCCCCCCTCCCTTCCTCCCTTCATTGTCTCCCCTCAATTGATCGCCCTGGGCTCTTCATCTCCCTCTCCCTCTCTCTCTCTCCACACTCGCCCTTTCTTTCGCAATTCTTCAGTGACTGATTGCGTGTGTGTGTCTGATTGTTGTTCTAAATATATCCCTCGGTTTCTAAAAATACTTTCACTCCAAATCTGGTGTTACTGACGTCAGACTCACCTGGTCTTTAAGTGCTGGAGCCAGACTAATGTGTTGATTTAAGTGAGTCTTGATCTACACCTCTTTTGTACTCATCAATATGTGTGTGTTTGTACAGAAATATATTTTCATTGAAATATTAATTTACACTTGGAAAATGTGCTTAAGCCCGCCCACTGAAAAATCTTTTTTTTTCTGGAGATTAAATCTTGTTTACCATAACCACACCCACTCTGCTGTGATTAGTCAAGCATCAATGTTTGTCACCGTTGCTGTGTCTCCAATTGCATACTTGCATACTCAAAGTTAGTATTTTTAGTGCATAAGTGCGTCTCAATTCTTAGTATGCGAAATTTAGTACGCCATGCACACTAAATTGGCGTACTAAAACGCCCACAAAACTGAGTATGGTTCGATGGACACTAACCACCCTAAACGGCCGCCATCTTAATGACGTTTTAAACGGAAGTTACGTCATATATAGATGCATATATAATATATATATATTTATATATATATATATATATATATATACTTACAGGTGCATTTTCAGCAACAGTAGAAGAATGAGACGTCTTCAGTGCTGATACCAGCTTAAATATCTTGCGAAAATTTCGATTCTCATGTTTTTTCTTTATTTCTTCTTCCAAACTTGCAAAACGTGCCACCAGCAGGTGGCGATAGCGTTCAAACAGCTGGTTGAAACCATCGTTAAATAGAAGTAGAAGAAGAAGCTGTCATGTCAATTCCGGTTAGTGTGTAGCAGCAGTGTTTGATTTGAGACATACTATCTGTGGAGAATTTGCGTACTAGTTAGTACGTACACTATCCTGATGCATACTAACTTCTAGTATACTAAGAGAAATATGCGATTTGAGACAAAGCATGTGTGTCATCAGTCCTCGAAGTCTCCACATCAAAAGGAATGGTTGGAGGAGGAGTGAAACCATTATTACTTCATAATGGAATCCGCTCTCATAACCTCTTGTTCGCTGATATTCCAGACGGGGGAAAACTTTATAAAGTAATGACTTCCAAACATGGTCATGATGAGGGACTTACTGCATCTTGGAGAGGAAGACTTCAACATTTGAAACATGCGAGTGAGTCAGGAGAGTTTTCACATTAGTTGATCTCCAACACAGAATCTTCCACAGCACTGATCAATGTCTTCGGTCTCTCACCCGTCTCCACGTCTGTGACCGCAGCTGTGTTGTCGAACGAGCCGGTGACCAGTCGAGTCCCACAAGGCGTCCAACAAGCGTCCCTCACGGCGGCGGAGTGGCCGGAGTAAACTTTCAGACACCGTCCACTTTCCACTGCGTCCCACACCTGAAGACACAGAGGACCGTCAGCTCAGAATAATCTCTTAGTCACTGAACACATGCGGGTCTGCTGACCCACTGGACTCTGCAGCGGTTCTTGGTTTCATCTTGGATGACTCAGACAAGAAGTGGTCACAGGGTCGTCAGTCCAGTACGCTTGCCTGTTTGAGTGACCAGAACCAGCACCTGGTCTAGAAGTAATAATGATGTTTTTCCATAAACATTTACAGTACACAAATAAACAACTGTTGAGAAAGCAGCTGATGATTAAGTTTGATGGATAACAAGCGGGAATATTAATAAAATAATAATAATAATAATAATATTTACAAATATTTACATCTAGTTTAATTAACAGCCTGGCATCATAACTTTGCCATCAGGTTATTGCTTCCCTTATTAAAAGAAACTGCGCCCCCTGCCGGTTCCCAACCTTTATTGCACCGCGTTTTTTTTTATATAGACTATATACTGTATATACGGACCGACCTTCAGGTAAAAAGTCCAAAAAAAGTAGAATAGCATGTATAACCATAAAACGAACATTAAAGTAATTTTGATTAAAAAAAATCGGAGCAATCCGTTTCCTTTTATAGTTATAGACAAAAATGTATGTTCATATACTCATCCCATCCTTTTTAACGATTTATATATATTTTTTAAATATTTTTATTTTATTTTATTTTATTCTATTTTGTTTTATTTTATTTTATTTTTTAAAATATGTTTCAGTATATTTTAGACTGTACATAACTTGCATGCCTCTGTGTTCTATCTCTTTGTAACATATTCTGGAGCTGCCTAACCGTGAATTTCTCTAAGGAGATGAATAAAGTATCTATCTATCTATCTATCTATCAAGGTCATGGATGGTGGTATTTTTCGTCGTCCTCTTCTCAGACAAAGGACACACTTTTGCAACATCCAAATTGCTTGTCTATAACGACTATAAAGTACTGCAGAACTGACAGGAGATATTGTTCCGATTTTTTTTTTAACATCTATATTTTAGGCTTGTTCTAGCTGAAGATCCCAGGCCACCAATCCATGTTTTAAATAAATAAAATACCGTCCAGACAGTTATAATCATTAGAAAAATAAACAAATAAATAAAAATTACTTTCTGTGCGGCTGGTAAAAATGCCTCTTATTCATTCCATTTGTTTTGTAACTTGCCCCTCGAGATAAATGAAGAAAATATTTACATCATATTTAAAGGAAAAGGTTATTTTTCTATCAGTTTTTTTTACACAAATGGTTTATAGATATGTTTTGCCAAAGTAAGGTTTATTTTATGTTGATATTTCTTGCTTTACTATTTATTGTTGCTTTGTTTTTTCTAAAAAAGTTTTTCTATCATATTTTTAGCCCTTCGCTCCTCTTTTGGATTGACGGGCCCTTAAAACAGTCACAGGTGTGTGACCCCAGAGGAAATTAAATCGCCCACCCCTGTCTCATGGAATCGTACCTCTGTCTCCACGTCAAGTCAGTGAATCAACAGAAATATCTCAGATAATCCTTTCTCTCACTTATCAACGCCACACTGGCTCAGGAACATTGCGCCTCAAGTCTCACCTTGACTGTCTTGTCCATTGACGCCGACAGCAGCAGATGACTGAACTGAGGAACAGGACACCACTGGATGGTGTTGACCGCCCCCTGGTGGCCATCCAGGTTCCTCACAAGTCTCTGGGGAATCATGTCAGATCGTCGTTCTTCAGTCAGATGAACCCCGACTCTCTCCGACACCTGAGCGAGGATGAGCTGCTCCCCGGCCTGAGCCTCTTCTGACGCAGGAGCTGTGACTTCTGAAGTTCTCACGTGTCTCTGTCTCTTAGACACGTACGGCCTCACACTGCCGAGTCTTTTCATGCCAGAGGCGGAATTCTTGTGGACGCTCTGAGGGACCTGCAGTGGAGAGCTGGTCCTCCGGTGACACCATGAAGCTGCTGGAGTGCAGCTCGATGAAACGTTTGTGTGGATGAAACCATCATGAGATTGCACCAGAGTTCTGAGAGAAGATTCCAGGCAGACAGGAGGACCCACAGATACAGGTTTACCTGCAGAGTCTGGGGGGCCTGCAGAGATGGGCGGACCCATAGAGAGAACTGGACCAGGTGGTTCCTCTCTAAAGTCACATGTTTCCTTTTCTACTGAACCAGACACGTATTCCTCCTCTGAATCATCGTAGGCCACTAGTGAGGTCATCATCTCATGAATCTTTTATAGTCATGATGTCAGAGACAACATGTGGAAAGTTGGTGGTCGATCAGTGGAACTGCAACAAATAAGACAGAATATCAGAATAAAAAGGTTCTCTTATGAGGCTTCTTCACAAGATGAATAAAAACACAAAACAATATTCCCATTCAGAGGAAAAAACGTTTCTTTGTTGAACTTTGTATATACAAGAAATAGGTACTGTATGTAAGTAAGTAATTTATATTTGTAGAGCGCTTTTCCAGACCAGGGTCACAAAGCGCTTAAACAATCAAAACAATACTCAATAAAATATATGATAAAAGGTCAAGTAAGACGAGCAATGTTAACTGACATTTACCATCACTTGCAACGCTAATTTCATGAATTAAATCAATTAAAAATACACTGCAACTGTGTTTTATGTTTCCATTACTGTATATTTAAGCAATGTATGGAAGTTTCCAATCTGGGCGTTCTATGCATATTTTTATAGAGAAAAAAAATTCTACTTGCGTCAGTTACGTTACTTTAATTATCATTTAATGATTACCATCATTATTACACAATTGAACTGTTCTGTTTTCCAGTGAAACCAACATTTAAAAAAAAAAGGAAATATTAGGCAAGTTATGACATATATAGTCAAAAAGGTCACACCTAAAATATTAAAACCTATTGTATTGAGGAGGTTAACCAGAAATTGGTGAATTTTACTGGTTATTATAGTCCATAACTTAATAACTGGATCAGATCAGTGATGTAAGGAGGAGCCTGACCATGATTAGATCTGAAAGTAAGAACCAGAATTTTAAAGTTGATCCTAAAAGAAACTGGAAGCCAGTGAAGAGTTTTAAGGATCGATAAATGTGAGTTCTTCTACTTGAGCGGGTAAGAATTCTCGCTGCAGAGTTCTGAATCAACTGCAGGCGAGACAGCTCCTTCTTGTTTTGGCTTCTTAATATTTATTTTGCGTTATTCATCCCATAAAATATTTATTTGATAAGGTTCTTCTGACTAAGCCTAACCAGACAGAAACCAAGTTGGACAGGATTCTTCGTCCAGTAACTTGGTTGAGCAAGAAGTGGAAATAAAAGAAAGTTTTAGCCTTAAAAGGACATTTTCCGAGTGACTCAAAGAAGTGTGTCACAAATGTGATGCAATTTCTAGCCACTGCATCCACATGAACAATCTGATTTTGGGGCGTATGCCAGTTCATCCCATGAGACCTCTTCATGAGTCTTTATTGTTGCATCAGCGTCCTGGAAACGGAAACCAAAAAGCAAATTGGTTGTTTAATGCTGCTTCATGGTTGTGTCATGTGCCATGTTAACTGACATTTACCATCACTTGCGACGCTAATTTCATGAATTAAATCAATTAAAAATACACTGCAACTGTGTTTTATGTTTCCATTACTGTATATTTAAGCAATGTATGGATGTTTCCAATCTGGGCGTTCTATGCATATTTTTATAGAGAAAAAAAATTCTACTTGCGTGAACTTCTGGATATTCTGCATATCTAAAAGCACAAAAGATTACCATTAGGTAATAGATACATTTTAATTTTACCTCTACTTTGCTAGTTTTAGCCAGGAAAAAAAACGAGTGCACTTCCGTTATCCGCTGAGTTGCAAAGACAATCTTTCAGAATAAAAGCAGTATGGTCAACATTAATAACTTACACGCGTGACAAATGTGCCCGTGCTTTTATTCTGAATAATCCGGAATGAAGCAACATTTCGCATCCGATTCTAAAACATTTATAGCCACACTTCATGGTAGAGCGTGTTATCGCGAGGACACGCGTTGAAATGTTTTTATTTTTTTCATAATATTTAAGATCCATTGTGGGCGTCGGTTGGTTAAGACAGTCATCGTTGATCGGAACCATCTTCCGGCGGAAGGATTTAACGGTAGCAGACGTGCGGTGTCCGGCTGATGTAAGTTGAATGTGTTAATTATCTCGTTATTAAAGGTGCGTTCACGAGTTAACTTAACGATAACTTTGAATGAACTGTTGTTGTAGTTTTCGTTTTTAAAAAAATGATTAAATGACTCGTAAGCAAACGTGCTGGCAAGCATATGTCACATGCCATCACTCAGTTTATTATTGTTTGTTTGTGACAGAGGTTTCACTGAGGGGATGACGGAGAGCCATGGTGACGGAGGCCGCGGCCCGATGGAGCTGTACGAGAGTTTGACAGCTCAGGGGGAGAAAGTCAGGAGCCTGAAGACCACTAAGGCTGAAAAGGTACTCACATGCTGGCGTGTTGTGTTGCTCATAAATAAGACTGTAACAACCTGTCTTGGCTTTTCACGTACACTCATAATAAATAATAAAATCATGCCATTAAACAAAGATGACAACCTTCAACTCAAACCGATAGTTCAACACAAAACTCAACAGTCAATCATTTTCAACTCATCTTAATATCAAAGTAGTTGGAGTCTCTGGGTTACTCTGAGGAATTTCTTGACTTTTGAATGGACTTGGATCCATCAGTTTACCTGTGACTCCAAAAAGACAGCGATGACTCCCTTAGTGGACATGAGGATGAGAAGAAAATTTGTGAAATTTTAATCTTTGCTATCCGTCCATCTATATCCCATAAAGAAACAATAAATAATATCATTTTTAGATTTTCCATCACAGTAACATTCACAGATACTATCGTGTCCTGTTTATTATACAAAACAGACATATGTTTTGTAAGTAAGTAAGTAATTCTTATTTGTATAGCGCTTTTCTAGACCAGGATCACAAAGCACTTAAACAATCAAAAAAAAATTCAATAAAGTATATATTTTAAAGATCAAGATAAAATTGAGAACACAACAGGAGTTCCAGAAAATCAAGGAAAAGCCTGAACAAATAAAAACGTCTAAAGATGTTTCTTAAAGGAGTCAGTAGATCCATCAAGCTCAAAGAGAGAGGAAGATCGTTCCAAAGCTTAGGAGCAACAGCCTGAAAAGATTTCTCTCCTCTGGTCCTGAACCGTGTGCGAGGAACCATCAGTAGATTCTGATCCACAGACCTCAGAGCCCGAGCTGGGGTGTAAGGCTGGATCAGATCAGTGATGTAAGGAGGAGCCTGACCATGAATAGATCTGAAGGTAAGAACCAGAATGTTAAAGTTGATCCTAAAAGAAACTGGAAGACAGTGAAGAGTTTTAAGGATCGATAAATGTGAGTTCTTCTACTTGAGCGGGTAAGAATTCTCGCTGCAGAGTTCTGAATGAACTGCAGGCGAGACAGCTCCTTCTTGTTTTGGCCTCTTATCATTTATTTTGCGTTATTCATCCCATAAAATATTTATTTGATAAGGTTCTTCTGACTAAGCCTAACCGGCCGGAAACCAAGTTGGACAGGATTCTTCGTCCAGTAACTTGGTTGAGCAAGAAATGGAAATAAAAGAAAGTTTTAGCCTTAAAAGGACATTTTCCGAGTGACTCAGAGAAGTGTGTCACAAATGTGATGCAATTTCTAGCCACTGCATCCACATGAACAATCTGATTTTGAAAGGGGGCGTATGCCGGTTCATCCCATGAGACCTCTTCATGAGTCTTTATTGTTGCATCAGCGTCCTTGAAACGGAAACCAAAAAGCAAATTGGTTGTTTAACGCTGCTTCATGGTTGTGTCATGTGGTCTCTCCCTGGTCCAGGCTGAGGTGGATGCGGCGGTCCAGTCTCTGCTCAAGCTGAAGATGGACTACAAGCAGCTGACCGGTCTGGACTACAAGGCTGGTAGTCCCCCGCCTGAGAACTGTGCAGCTGCTGCCAGTGCAGAGAACGGTTCTGAAGGAGACGAGGACGAGGACACGGTCGACCCCTGGAACGTGGCCACCAGCAACGCTAAAGGAGTCGACTACGACAAACTCATCGGTGAGTTGCAACCTGTTGTTGTTGTTGTTGTCGTCGGCTGTTGTTGTTATTGACGTGTCCTCGGCTCAGTTCGCTTCGGCAGCAGTAAGATCGACCGGGAGCTGATCGACAGGATCGAGAAGGTTGCCGGGCAGAAACCTCACCGCTTCCTCCGCAGAGGAATCTTCTTCTCTCACAGGTCAGTTGAGCCTTGTGTGGCGAGTCTGTGTCTTCATAGCTTTATCCCTTTCAGAGACATGCATCAGGTCCTGGACACTGTGGAGAAGAACAAGTCCTTCTACCTGTACACCGGCCGCGGGCCCTCGTCAGAAGCCATGCACATGGGTCACCTGATCCCCTTCATCTTCACTCAGTGAGTTCAGGTCTCTCCAGCACTGTCTTGCTCAAGGAAATGTGAGAATACAATAGATACAATGTGTATCACGATACAGGGGAAACAATGTGATATATTGCGATACAGTAGGAACAAGGATGTATTTGTAATATTGTCCGAGTATCTGACTCGAAGAGAATTTACAGACCACATGACTCTTGACGAAGTCATAACCGCTTTCATTTGTTTTAAACCAAAATATGTCCAAACATCTGCTTTGAAAGCTGCTGGAGTCGACTGTATCCTCTCGTCCTCAGTCTCTCAGGATTATATTGTGTCTTTGGCTGTGTAGGACGTCAATACTGCTGCCATCTAGCGTCAGACATTTTAATGCAACGCAAAAATGAATAAACGCATTGAATATCCGCATGTTAATTGTAAATAAATATGTATTTTTTATACATACTTACTGAAAATAAACCATAAAAAATGATAATGCAAATTTAAATATAATTTAAATCTATCAATAAATCGCTTAAGGCATTTAAATACATTAAATAAATCGTTTTATTGCTGTTGAATTTCTATATGGTATCACAATATTTAAGTGTATTGCTATTTTCGTACAACCCTACCCGTCAGATGGCTGCAGGACGTGTTCGACATCCCTCTGGTGGTCCAGCTGACGGACGACGAGAAGTACCTGTGGAAGGACCTGACCTTGGAGGAGTGCCACCGCTATGCCGTGGAGAACGCCAAGGACATCATCGCATGCGGCTTCGACGTCAACAAGACCTTCATCTTCTCCGACCTGGACTACATGGGGTGAGTCTGACCGCTCGGGTCTCTGGGACGTCCTGACCTTTGTGTCTTCTCCTCAGATCCTCGGGCAGCTTCTACAGGAACGTGGTGAAGGTCCAGAAACACGTGACCTTCAACCAGGTCAAAGGAATCTTCGGTTTTGGCGACAGCGACTGCATCGGTGAGGAACCACGTTTAGTGCCAACGGTGACTTTAGTTTCTTAGACTTTTCCTCCTAAACTCTTGCAGGTAAAATCAGCTTCCCGGCCATCCAGGCAGCTCCGTCCTTCAGCAGCTCATTCCCCGAGATCTTCGGAGGACGCAAGGACGTCCCGTGTCTGATCCCGTGTGCCATCGACCAGGTTAGAGTCCCACTGACCCCCGATCCACGTCCCAGTCCAACCTCCCCCGCTCTGACTCCAGGACCCATACTTCAGAATGACCCGAGACGTGGCGCCCAGGATTGGATACTGCAAGCCGGCTCTGCTGCACTCCACCTTTTTCCCGGCCCTGCAGGGGGCGCAGACCAAGATGAGCGCCAGCGACTCCAACACCTCCATCTTCCTGACCGACACGCCCAACCAGATCAAGAACAAGGTGGGCACAAGTACACCATCTTCTTGAAACATTAACAGAGCCAACCAGTCAGTCGAGTTTTTCATGAGTCAGGAGATTCACTGAAAAGTCAGTCAAGTTAGTAGAGTCTCTGGTGAGTCAGTGGAGTTACTGAAAGGTCAGTCAAGTTAGTAGAGTCTCTCATGAGTCAGTGGAGTTACTGAAAAGTCAGTCAAGTTAGTAGAGTCTCTGGTGAGTCAGTGGAGTTACTGAAAAGTCAGTCAAGTTAGTAGAGTCTCTCATGAGTCAGTGGAGTTACTGAAAAGTCAGTCAAGTTAGTAGAGTCTCTCATGAGTCAGTGGAGTTACTGAAAAGTCAGTCAAGTTAGTAGAGTCTCTCATGAGTCAGTGGAGTTACTGAAAAGTCAGTCAAGTTAGTAGTCTCTCATGAGTCAGTGGAGTAACTGAAAAGTCATTCAAGTTAGTAGAGTCTCTGGTGAGTCAGTGGAGTTACTGAAAGGTCAGTCAAGTTAGTAGAGTCCCTCATGAGTCAGTGGAGTTACTGAAAAGTCAGTCAAGTTAGTAGAGTCTCTCATGAGTCGGTGGAGTTACTGAAAAGTCAGTCAAGTTAGTAGAGTCTCTCATGAGTCAGTGGAGTTACTGAAAAGTCAGTCAAGTTAGTAGAGTCTCTCATGAGTCAGTGGAGTTACTGAAAAGGCAGTCAAGTTAGTAGAGTCTCTAGTGAGTCAGTGGAGTTACTGAAAAGTCAGTCAAGTTAGTAGAGTCTCTGTTGAGTCAGTGGAGTTACTGAAAAGTCAGTCAAGTTAGTAGAGTCTCTCATGAGTCAGTGGAGTTACTGAAAAGTTAGTCAAGTTAGTAGAGTCTCTAGTGAGTCAGTGCAGTTACTGAAAAGTCAGTCAAGTTAGTAGAGTCTCTCATGAGTCAGTGGAGTTACTGAAAAGTCAGTCAAGTTAGTAGTCTCTCATGAGTCAGTGGAGTAACTGAAAAGTCAGTCAAGTTAGTAGAGTCTCTGGTGAGTCAGTGGAGTTACTGAAAAGTTAGTCAAGTTAGTAGAGTCTCTCATGAGTCAGTGGAGTTACTGAAAAGTCAGTCAAGTTACTAGAGTCTCTCATGAGTCAGTGGAGTTACTGAAAAGTCAGTCAAGTTAGTAGTCTCTCATGAGTCAGTGGAGTAACTGAAAAGTCAGTCAAGTTGGTAGAGTCTCTGGTGAGTCAGTGGAGTTACTGAAAGGTCAGTCAAGTTAGTAGAGTCCCTCATGAGTCAGTGGAGTTACTGAAAAGTCAGTCAAGTTAGTAGAGTCTCTCATGAGTCAGTGGAGTTACTGAAAAGTCAGTCAAGTTAGTAGAGTCTCTAGTGAGTCAGTGGAGTTACTGAAAAGTCAGTCAAGTTAGTAGAGTCTCTGTTGAGTCAGTGGAGTTACTGAAAAGTCAGTCAAGTTAGTAGAGTCTCTCATGAGTCAGTGGAGTTACTGAAAAGTTAGTCAAGTTAGTAGAGTCTCTAGTGAGTCAGTGGAGTTACTGAAAAGTCAGTCAAGTTAGTAGAGTCTCTCATGAGTCAGTGGAGTTACTGAAAAGTCAGTCAAGTTAGTAGAGTCTCTCATGAGTCAGTGGAGTTACTGAAAAGTCAGTCAAGTTAGTAGAGTCTCTCATGAGTCAGTGGAGTTACTGAAAAGTCAGTCAAGTTAGTAGAGTCTCTCATGAGTCAGTGGAGTTACTGAAAAGTCAGTCAAGTTAGTAGAGTCTCTGGTGAGTCAGTGGAGTTACTGAAAAGTCAGTCAAGTTAGTAGAGTCTCTCATGAGTCAGTGGAGTTACTGAAAAGTCAGTCAAGTTAGTAGAGTCTCTCATGAGTCAGTGGAGTAACTGAAAAGTCAGTCAAGTTAGTAGAGTCTCTGGTGAGTCATTGGAGTTACTGAAAGGTCAGTCAAGTTAGTAGAGTCCCTCATGAGTCAGTGGAGTTACTGAAAAGTCAGTCAAGTTAGTAGAGTCTCTCATGAGTCAGTGGAGTTACTGAAAAGTCAGTCAAGTTAGTAGAGTCTCTCATGAGTCAGTGGAGTTACTGAAAAGTCAGTCAAGTTAGTAGAGTCTCTCATGAGTCAGTGGAGTTACTGAAAAGTTAGTCAAGTTAGTAGAGTCTCTCATGAGTCAGTGGAGTTACTGAAAAGTTAGTCAAGTTAGTGGAGTCTCTAGTGAGTCAGTGGAGTTACTGAAAAGTCAGTCAAGTTAGTAGAGTCTCTAGTGAGTCAGTGGAGTTACTGAAAAGTCAGTCAAGTTAGTAGAGTCTCTCATGAGTCAGTGGAGTTACTGAAAAGTTAGTCAAGTTAGTAGAGTCTCTAGTGAGTCAGTGTATTCGGCTTCACACAGAGTTGCGTTGCTTAAAAACACACGTCAACATGACTCGTTTGTGACGCGTGTCCGACTTAAATTCCTGAGAGTCACTCGTCTCTCCTGTATTACACGTCTCGCTCACACAGATCAACAAGTACGCCTTCTCTGGCGGGAAAGACACGGTGGAAGAACATCGCGAGTTGGGCGGGAATGCAGACGTAGACGTCTCCTACATGTACCTGACTTTCTTCCTGGAGGACGACGAGGAGCTGGAAAAGATCAGACAGGTAAGTGAGATGACCTCTGACCTCCTCCTCATCATCATCCTCCTCACCGAGTGGCTCCCCCTGCAGGACTACACCAGCGGCGCTCTGCTGACGGGTGAGCTTAAGAAGATCCTGATCAAGACGCTGCAGAAGATGATCGCCGAACACCAGGAACGACGCAAACTCGTGACAGAGGAGACGGTCAGGCGGTTCATGACCCCACGACCTCTGAACTTTAACTTATAGCCATACTTGATCAAACCGATGCCAAGTCCAGACGCCATTCATGAATCCTGACTCGATCTTAGGTCGTCATCGTCATCATCATGCTACTTCTTGTGCACTATGACCTCATCATGTGTTTGTCTGACAGCGCTGAGACATTAAAGTGAAGAAGAATCTGAGTTCCTGGTGAAGAATATCAACACAATTCCAGTAACACACATACATATCAATACCCGGACAATCACACACAAGGTAACACACACACACACACACACACACAGAGAATGAGTTGCTACATTATGGAGCCGATTACACAATCATATATGTCATGACGCACACAAAGTTGAGCCAAGGAGATCTATTGTCGGTCAGGCCACTTTTTTCTAAACCCAATACAAACAACGTGTCTCCAAGCGACACGTGTGAGCGACACCATGGACACGCACTCCTTCACCTCTGAGTTACACAAGACATTCCACTGCCAGACCGTCCAAAAACTCTTCTCCAAGTATCAATGGGTGACCGAGCGTGACAATTTTTAAACCACTAACTCAAGTAACACACACGGAACTTTCAAACTTAACAATTGCAATCATTGTAGCAACTGAAGCATAAACTTCAATCAAAAGAAAATTAAGTGATCATGAAATAGGTATTACACTAAATTATAAAAAAATGTATTTATTAAAACTTGTTCTGTGACGTTTCCCTTATGCTTACCGTTATCGTTGTTCATCTTATTTTTTATATAAAGTTTTAACATACGACTTTTTTTATAAATCTGCTCGGTTATTTATACAAGTAATTTTAAGTTTAAATGTTGTCAATTTTAAATACTGTCTTAGCTTTTTTTGGTTTGGTCGACTTTCTCAAACAGAAGTTTATGAACTATTTCTCCAGTCATTGATCTGGCCGGAGGGTATGTCCGCTCATCTCCACCGGGGCAGCAGCCAATGGACGCGGGGGGCGGGTACACGCCACTAGGGGAGTTGTCTCTCGCCCTCAGAGGTGATTGGAGCTGCTCAAAAAGGACAGACCCGCTTCTTCTGCCCTTGTGGTCCTGGTCTGCTCGAACAGAAATAGAAGTGTCTGAGCAGAGACGAGTTGCCGCGGAGACCCTGGACACGCACAGGCGGCACGACCCGGTACAACTTTGAGCGCCACCACCACTGCAGAGGGTCCCCGGCTTCACGCGAAGCCGCAGACATCCACAGAGACCGCCATAATATAATAACACCGTTATTACTGTGACCAGAGGAGCCTCTTGAATCCACCTTGACGTTCATTGTTGTCGGAATGGCGCTGGACATCGCTGCGGGGAGTGTGGGAGGTAAGCTAACGAGTTAGCATCAGGTTAGCTTCATGAATCTCAGTTTTCCTAAATTAACCTCAATTAAGATTTACTTTTAATCTTTCAATATTAGTTGTGATGTTGATATAACGTCACGAAACCATTTTTATTTGTAATAGAAAAAGTTTCAAGTAGTCAACTTGACGTAGGACTAGCAGGAATGCCCGGATGTAAGAAGCAACATTCCTGACTAATGACTCACACATACATAGGTTACACACCTGTACGCGCCCACACACAGACACGCATCATCACACACTGCAATAACAAAAAAGTTATGTTGCAAACTCACGAACCCACAAAACCAAACTTACTACACACATGATTGATTTACCTGGTTTCCACCTCCAGCGAGTGTGTGTGAAATTTTCCAGCTGTTTAGTCTCCAGTCAAGGACAAGTGATAACAGTGATGAGCTCAAGAGCTGCAGGTGCAATTCTACTCTGGAAGCTGGTCATGTTTGAGCCTGAATAGTCTCGCAGACTGACCACAGCAAGAGTCTTAAACACTTACTGTGGTGGTCAGTTTAATGTCTGGGGGGTCAGGGGGATGATCTTGATGAGCCTCACGTGACCGGGTACTGCAATGCTACATTAAAAAAATAAATAAATAAACATCTCGAAAGATGGAGCTGACTCTGCGGATTCCTTAAAAGGTTTAATTGTTCAGTCAGAAGTTTTTTTTCAAGACAAACTCAAGTGACTCTTCTTTAGTCGTTTTAGGTTCTGGATGAATCCTCGGTGACCCCACAGACGAGTAGGAACCATGTTTGTCGGTGCTAACTAGGGGTGTATTGATTTAAAAACAAAAAGAAACCCTTATTTTATGGGGTTTTTTGTGCAGATATTCAGTATTAAACTTACATGAAGCACTCATTACACCCACCACAGCCTAGGGGACAATGAGATCCTGTAGAAAGCTGAGGACGAGAGGATGCACTCGACTCCAGCAGCTTTTAAAGCTCATGTCTGGACATATATTGGTTTAAAGTCAAATGAAAGAAGTTACAACTTCGTCAAGACCCATTTGGTCTGTAAGTTCAGCAACACCAGAGTCAAGTACTCGACAGTACTAAGAATATATCCTTGTTCCTACAGTATTACAATACATTGTATATGAGATTCGTATTGCCAGAATAATGGCCGATACACTCCTGTAGTGCTACCATTCGAACATAAACAACTTCTATAGATGAGCAACAACAAAAAACACAACGTAGTTCAGGGTTTGATTACACAACACACCCGCACATACCAGAGGAAGAATCACACCTGATTTCCTCTCGCACAACAAGCCAAGATTGACCGAAAATAAGTTTGTTAAACGTTCCTGAGAGTGATTTGAATATAGCGATGGTAACAATGCGATGCTAACCGGTTTCTAAAGGAGTGGACCGCAGACCGAGTCAAGGACGAAGTTGTCGTCATCACGCGTTCCATGTGGCCCCACATGGGTCGTGTTTGCTCAGGGATGACATCACATGTTTGATCTAAGTCATTAAGGGATGAGTGTGTGTGTGTCCAGGTGCAGCCGGCGTTCTGGTGGGACACCCGTTCGACACGGTGAAGGTGGGTGTCTTTGTTTACTCCGGTTAGCAAACTAGTCCAGGTCCAGATTTTAAGTCATGATGCTGAAGTTTTTTTCCAGATTAAATGATGGTGCCAGATTTAATAAGGGAAATATTTAGATCTGAAATGTTTGACCGCAGGCGTACCTGTGGACTTAGGTTAGGTAGAACTTTATTGTTTACTTGTGATGTATGTGAACTTTTACGTTTCATTATGTATTTTGAACAAGTGATCATATAATTAAAGTTTTTTTTTTGTTGTAAATGTAGATTTCTCTTTACTTATTTCTGTTTTCTTCTCGTAAAAATATATTTTGTGCTCGAGTTTGACTTTGATACATGTTTTAATTGTCGTTATAAAACCAAGTGAATTAAATATACGTTTTTTTAATTATCAATGAAAGTTTAAAACATTTTTAAAAGTTGTTTGGCGAGTCTGTGTGTCCGTTAGTGTGTCGTTCCCCTTGTGTGTTTGGTGTGAGAGTGTGTGTGTGTGTGTGTGTGTGTGTGGGTCCGAGGGTGTTTAACAGCAACAGTGTCACTGTGTTGTAGATGAGCCATAAACAAGCTCTCCACGGGGAAGTGACGTCGTAAGTACGGTCCAGGTTACATTGACTCACCCCTTCTCCCCCTTGACCGCATGAAGTCTGTGGCACCAGTGACGATGCTCATGTCGTCCACAGGTGCGGCTGCAGGTCCAGAGCGTCGATCGCCCTCTGTACCGTGGAACCTACCACTGCTTCCAGTCCATCAGGCGGCAAGAGTCGGTGAGTCTCACGCTTTTCCTGTCATGACTCGGGCTTGTCCGACTGTCCGCTCGTAACATTTACACTCTTGCGTAACAATTCCTGGAGTGAGCTCCTAAAATACCCCTCGAGGTGTGAGCTGCAAGTTGTGGGGTCGCGTTACAACTAGCTAGAGTTCAGATACTGGATTTAGCACCTGAACTCACCTGAGAGCTGCTTCCACTACACTATAATTTCTTTTTACAATACCATATTGATTTATCTTTTATGTTGGCTATAATATAGCACCTTTTTGAAGTGGCTATACAAGAATAACATTTTTTTTTCTGACTTAATGGAAGGGCTTTGTTGTGATGGGATTTAGATGCGTTTTAAGGGGAGACAGTCTCTTTCACTAGTGGTTATTTAGTGCAACTGCGTGTAACTGGTTACATGACAGTCACAACGCTCAACTACAGTACATGTGTTGAAAACATTTTTTTTAAGTTGTAGTTCCTACAGCAGTATTGAATCGTTGTGTCCGTGTCGTGATACTTTTCACCAAATTCTTGCCGATGCACAGCCCTACGTGCTGCCTCTGATGCTTCTGTGTCCCTGCAGACTCTGGGTTTGTACAAGGGCGTCGGGTCGCCCATGGTGGGTCTCTCCTTCATCAACGCCATCGTCTTCGGCGTGCATGGGGACACCATGCGTAAACTGGGCCGCGACACGCCCCTGAACCAGTTCCTGGCCGGCGCGGCGGCCGGTGGAATCCAGTGCGTGGTCTGCTGCCCGATGGAGCTCGCCAAGACCCGCATGCAAATGCAGGGGACCGGCGAGAAGAAGTCCACAAGGAAGCTGTACAAGAACTCTCTGGACTGTCTAGTGCGGATCTACAAGAAGGAGGGGATCCGAGGGATCAACCGGGGCATGGTGACCACGCTGCTGCGAGACACGCCGGGCTTCAGCGTCTACTTCCTGACTTACGACGTGCTGAGGCGCTCGCTGGGCTGCGAGCCCGAAGACTCCTACATGATCCTGAAGCTGCTGTTCGCCGGCGGGATGTCGGGCATCGCCTCCTGGCTCTCCACCTATCCCATCGACGTGATCAAGTCGCGCTTGCAGGCGGACGGCGTGGGCGGCGTGAACCAGTACAGCGGCATCATGGACTGCGTGCGGCAGAGCGTGAAGAGGGAAGGATTGAGGGTCTTCACCCGCGGACTCACTTCCACACTGCTGCGGGCGTTCCCCGTAAACGCCGCCACCTTCTCCACCGTGACGCTCTTCCTGATGTGCATGCGGCGGGAGGAAGAATGCGTCATGCAGGACTCGGACACTCAGGCCGTCCTGATGCAGGCGCCGAGCACGCAGCCCACTAGCATGTGATGCTGCTGCGGGTGGATATTTAAGTGACTTTTGTAAATAAGTTGCACTTTTTTTTGTAAAAAGTCCTCGAAACTAGATTGTACTTAAAGTTTAAACTTGAACCTCTGGGGGGCGCTGCAGCGTCGTCAGATCGTACATATCCTCACAAATACATGTTATTGTTACCAAACATGCAGTTAACAGGACGCTAATGAAGCAAACTGGAGTCAGGCTGAAGGTCAAAACAAGTTTTTAACCAATCATTTTAAATCTTGTAAACCAATTTAAAAGGGAATTCTGCTGATAAACTATCATCTGATCAAAGGATTTTTTTTTTTTTTTCTTTTTTTTTTTAAATCAACAGATTTTAAAATTCTTTTTTTTTAGACTTTTAATTGTTTTACAACAGTTGTTGGGGTGAATAAATAAACATGAATTAAACTTAAGTTACATACAAATGTTACATCTCGTCACCACCGGGTCATGGTCAGGTCAACTGCCGTTGAAAGAATTATTTATTGCAACATCTCTTGATCGTCACTTTGTCTGAACTGCTGATTTGAATCATGTCAACATTCTGAGGTCAATGATTCAATAAAGTTATTTTTTTCTACTCCCGCTGTGATTTCATTAACCATATTGCCATGGTAACTATCCAGTCAGAACGAGATGTGAATAAAAAGTGGTCGTCTTGGCAACAGGACCAGACCTATACTGAGGAGGACGAGAGCTTGATGAATATAAACATTTAAAAACCATTTTGTCAGAAGTGATTACGTGTTTATAACAGATGAAGTTAATTGTAGCGTTGCCATGGTTGTTTATGTGAGGAACTACCGACCTCTAGTGGGCGTTACTTGGAATGACTTGAAAAATTCACTTGACGATGATGACGCCCTCTAATGGACGTTTGGCAAACTACATTTACAACAGCCAACATAAATGTTCCTTTACAAAAAAGAATTCATATTCACAATAAATTAGTCTTGAAGTTTCCAAGCGTTTCACCGGGTCAGCTGCCCTTCCCGCTCTTCAACGAGCTGAGAACAAATGAGTCGCAGGAATATCGCAGGAAGCGGAAAAGTTCTTCTGCTCTGTGTCGACTCAAACGTGCCCCTTTCTGGAGAGACTCCACTGAGCTGAAGGGAAAAAGAAAGCGATAAAGAGGGGGAAGAAGAGACAGAAAGTGATGGAGGATGATGGGCGTTACCTTCGTGCCAGAGCCACCATAGACGGGAAGTTCTGGGTCATGTAAAGCGCCTGGACCCTGTTCACCGACGGGAGGTTCTGGCAGAACTGCAGCGCCCGCTGCCGCTGAACTTTGACCTCTGGGTTCACGTCAATGCCGTGACCTTTGCGTAGCTCCAGTCGACCCAGTTCTGCGAGCAGATTCGTGCTCTCCTCTGTGCTGTCGCTCCACAGAAGACGGACGCCACTCGATACCAGCGCCGCCACCGTGCTGTCGTAGTATCGGGTTCTCTGAAAAGGTCGCGGCGTCTCACCTATGAGCGGGACACAAATGGTCGTAAGAGAACCAACCAGAACCTCAGCTACCAATCACACCTTGTTTTGTGTCAAGAAAAACTGTCTTTGGGCTTTTAACCTGAACCTCCAGCAGCTCCTCGTCATCCAGACCCTTTAGCACCCTCACCCTTCACCAGAACCTTAACCAACTTCGGTAATGCAGACATACTATCGATGGCTTACTGACCCGGTTTGGTCCGGTCCTTCTCCACGATCAAACAGACGCGCTCGAAGCGGCTCAGCAGACTCGTCACTCGCTCCGTCAGTCTCTTGCGGTTCTGCATGGCGGCGAGGTTGGACTGCAGGTGGCGCTCCACAGCGGTCCGGTTGCTGACGATGAAGTAACTCCCGTCCAGCGAGCAGACGTGGACGGTGGCGCCGTGGTGGTGCCGGAGTCGGGCTATGAGCTCGGCGCTGCTTCCGATGCAGCGACCGTCCACCAGGATGCGGACCAAACTCGTTCTGGACGCCGATTCTGAAGCGGGCTTTTGACCCGCCGGCGCCTGATGGTTCTCGACCTCGGTGAAGTCCAGCTGGTCGGACAGTTGGTGCTGGAGCTCAACGCTCTTCCGACACCTACTGATGGAAACGTTTTTTTTAACTTTCATCTTCATTCTCTTTTTTAAAACTTTTTTTTCTAAGAATTATTCCTTCTTAATAATTTAATTCAATAATTTGTATATTACAGGGTGGGATTAAGGTAAGGTAAAACTTTATTGATCCCTCAGGAGGTCTCCTTTGGGAAATTGTTTTTTTACAATAGCCAGCAATTTTTCATAAACAATAAAAAATAATACATAAAAAATAAAATAAGAAGAACATAAAGAGGAAGAACAAGATGACACAATCTAAGTCTAAAGACAAAGACAAAGAACATAGGTCAAGGAAAGAAAAACAACAAAGACAAAGATACAAAGACTAACATGGAACAGAACATCCAGATACTCTCACTCCACTCCTGCCCCCGAACTCAGAATTGTACAATTTAATAGCCCGAGGGATGAATGAGTCCCTGAGTCTATTTGTTTTGCACCTGGGTAGGAGCATTCGTGCACTCATTCTGCTTCTCTGCTCACTGATGACAGTGCTGAGAGGATGACTGTCATCGTCCATGATATATATAGTATGATGGACAGTAGTTTGTTCAATGATCTCCTCTCAGCAACTGTCACCAGTGAGTCCAGCTTCATTCCAACCACAGAACCAGCCCTCCTGATCAACCTGTCCAACCTGTTGACACTCCTCTTGGACACATTTCCACCCCAACACACCACAGCATAGAACAGGACACTGGCCACCACAGACTGGTAGAACATGCAGAGGAGCTTCTTGCAGATGTTAAATGAACGAAGCCTCCTCAGAAAGTACAGTCTACTCTGAACCTTCTTATACACATGGTCTGTGTTGCAGGACCAGTCCAGTTTACTGTCCATCCACACACCGAGGTACTTATAGTTGTCCACTATCTCCACCTCGTCGCCTCTGATGGACACTGGACGTGGCTTTGTCCTGGACCTCCCGAAATCCAAGACCAGCTCCTTGGTTTTTGAGGTGTTCAGCTGCAAGTGGTTCCTCTCACTCCAGTCCACAAAGTCACGTATCAGACTCCTGTACTCGTCTTCGCTGTTGTCCCTGATGCATCCAACAATGGCAGTGTCGTCAGCATACTTCTGGACGAGACTCAGCTCTGAGTTGTAGCAGAAGTCTGAAGTGTAGATGGTGAAGAGGAGAGGGGCCAGTACTGTCCCCTGAGGTGCTCCTGTACTGCACACCATAGTGTCAGACTTGATGTCCTTCAGCCTGACATACTGTGGTCGATCAGTAAGATAGTCCGTAATCCAGGAGACCAGACCAGGGTCCACATGCATCTTAGTCAGTTTGTCCTGCAGCAGAGTGGGTTGGATAGTGTTGAAGGCACTAGAAAAGTCCAGGAACAGGATTCTCACTGAACCGCTTCCTTTATCCAAGTGGGAGTAGGTCCGATGCAGGAGGTGAAGGATGGCATCTTCCACACCAACTGCTGGCTGGTAGGCAAACTGCAGGGGGTCTTGCGCGTGCTTGACTTGTGGCGTAAGATGTTTGAGGACCAGCCGCTCCAGTGTCTTCATCAGCTGCGAAGTCAGTGCCACCGGTCTGTAATCGTTCAGCACACTCGGTCGGATCTTTTTAGGGACTGGAACGATACAGGAAGTCTTCCACAGAGTTGGTACTTTCCCCAGCCGTAGACTGAGGTTGAAGACATGCTGGAGTGGCTCAGCTAGTTCAGCAGCGCAGGTCTTTAGCAGTCGAGCAGACACCTTATCAGGACCAGCAGCCTTCCCTGGACGAATCCTCCGAAGTACATCCTGTACCTGGAGTGAGGTGAAGCTGGGAAGTGGTTCTGTGGAGCTGGGGGGGGCACAAGAAGGTGGGGCAGGTCCTGAGGCGGGCAGCAGTGAGGGTGAGGTGACCTGCTCAAACCTGTTGAAAAAGTTGTTCAGTCCATTTGCCTCATCCACCGTGTCCACTGCAGTCAGAGAGGCCTTGGTCTTGTGTCCAGTGATGGTTTTAACACCATCCCAGACCTCTCTTATTTCTTCTCGGCTCAGCTTCTCCTCCAACCTCCTCCTGTAGGTGTCCTTTGCCTCCTTCAAGCATCGCTTCACCTCCTGCTGAGCTGACCTCATGGCGTCCCTGTCTCTGCTCCTGAATGCCACTTTCTTCCTGTTAAGGACATCCTTGACCTCCTTTGTTACCCACGGTTTATTATTAGGGTAACAGCGGACAGTCTTAGTAGGGGCGACAACGTCCAAACAGAAATTTAAATAATCTGTTAGACAGTGTGTCTGTCCCTCGATGTCCTCACCATGAGACCTCAGCAGCACATCCCAGTCTGTTGTTTCAAAGCAGTCTCTGATGGCGTCCTCCACAGCTGGTGTCCACTTTCTGATTGTCTTAGTGGTCACAGTCTGTCTCTGCACCAGAGGAGTGTACTGTGACTGAAGGTGGACCAGGTTGTGATCGGACCTTCCAAGTGGAGGAAGAGGTTTGGCTCTGTAGGCGTCCTTCAAGTTGGAATAAAGAAGGTCAATTGTCCTGTTATTCCTGGTGGGACAATCCACGGCCTGATGGAAAGTAGGCAGAGTAGAGTCCAGGTTGGCATGATTAAAGTCTCCAGAGATGATGATAAACGCGTCAGGATTTTGATTCTGAAGTCGAGCTGTCATTGTGTGGATCTTCTCACAGGCAGATGCAGCCGCAGCGCTCGGAGGAATGTAGACACACAGCGCGATCACGTGACTGAACTCACGCGGTAGATAATATGGACGCATGCTGACAGCCAACAGTTCTAAATCTTGACAACAAGAGACTTTCTTCACAGTAACGTGTCCCGGACTACACCAGCGTTTATTCACGTACATGATCAGACCTCCTCCTCTGCGCTTCCCACACGCGCGCGCGTCTCTGTCCGCTCTGATGGTGCTGAAACCAGGCAGATCCACGTGTGAGTCCGGAGTCAGCTGAGTGAGCCACGTCTCCGTGAAGATCAACAAGCTGCTCTCTCTGTAGATCCGCTGGTTGTTGAGGGCAGACAGCTCGTCGATCTTATTCGTCAGTGAATTGACGTTCCCCATCGTGATCGTTGGGATCGTTGGTCTGTGACGTCTCCGATTGTCCGTTAGCTTAGCCTTTAGCCGCTTCCCTGCCCGACAGCCTCTGTAACGGCGCTGAAGTTCGATCGGGATCTTGTGGCGATCTCCAGCCCGTGCCATTGACTTCAGCGACAGTAGATCCTCTCTTGAGTAAACAAGACGATTCTTTCCATGTTCAAAAGTATCCATTTAAAAAGATTATAGTAAAAAATTAATAAAAAACAGAAAATTATAGAAATTGCTGCGGAGCTACTGGAAGAGGCAGCCGTCCTCGTCGGCGCCTTTAATGACTAAGGGATCGTTTAAGACTATAAGATTACTATATAAGATTATTATATATTTTCTAATTAAATTCATTATCAGTTAATAATATTATTCATATTCATTATGTTTTGTATTGAAATAATTTTTAAAACATAATTTAATTGGAAAAAACTGAATATTTTCTAAATTAATTTAATGTTTTTTACACACATAATTTGATATTCTAATTCCAATAGTTTAAAAATAAATGGTAATTAAGCCTTTTAAATTCTGCATAAATTAAAAAAATATATATTCAAAAATCAATCAATAGATATTAATAATGGAAAATATTTTTCAAAATATATAAAATATTAAATCCCAATATCAAAAGAAATTCAAAGTTTCAACAAATCAAACTACTCAATATTCTGATGCCACCGATATACTTCTATACCCACCCACCTGTCAATCACCGGAGGGTCCCGCCCTTGACTTGATGATGATGATGGTTTGACTGGAGGCGGCTCCTCCTCCCTGACTCCTCCCCCTTCTACTTCCTCCTCACTCGAGTCCACAACCCGGATCAACCGCGTCTTCTTGGTTCCTCCCGTTGGCTTCGGAAGATCTTGTTTTCCAGCACGGACTCTATGCTGCAGCACGCGGCGCCGGGTAGCGTACTGACGCCTGCCGTCCACGTACGAGTTTTCGGGCATCAGATCCACGACCTCCTCCTGAGCGTCATCGATCTGCTCCTCCTCCTCCTCCTCCTCGCTACCCACCACGAAGCTGTCCTCCGCGTACGTCTCGTCCTGCTCCGGCACCTGGCGGAGAACGTTGTCACAAGAAATTCTGACAAGGCTGCAGCTGATCACTCACCTGCGAGAACACATCCATGTTTCCCAAGTTCCTGTAGGACATCTTGAAACGGCCGCCGGGGGCGGGGCTCTTCACCGACTTCAGGTAGACTCCTTGCATCTCCGAGTCTGAGAGACGGACGAACAGGAAGTGAGATTGGGCTCATGACCTCTACTTCCTGTTGTGAAATTGGCGACATTACCGTTGAGTCCTTGGCTCAGGTGTGTGTTGTTTACCACGAATCCGTCTAGCGAGTGGTTCTGATCGTCTCCGTCTTCTTCGTCCGAAGACACCTGCTCGTCATCTGAGAGCTCCGCCTCTTCATCCAGGAAGTGTCGCGCTGGGTTACGGGCTCGAGGCTGCAGAGAAGATTTGTTAGCAATAGAGCTGTGTAGCAATAATCTTTCGATACGATACGTTTAACGATACAAGAGCAGCTACACAATATATTGCGATACCAACAAGGATACATTTGTAGTATTTGAGTACTTGACTCTGGTGTTTCAGAAGTCACAGACCACATGACTCTAGATTTAATTTGTTTTGAAACCAAAATATGTACAAACATCAGCTTTAAAAGCTGCTAGAGTCAACTGTATCCTCTCGTCCTCAGTCATCGCTGGGATCTCGTGGGATTTCTTAGTTCCTTTAGCTTCGGAGGTTGTAATAACTGCTGCCATCTAGCGGCTGGAAGTTTAATTGTATAAAAATCTATACAGTACTGTTGAATATAGATATAGAAGTAACATAAAAAAAACACTATATTTATGTGTCAAAATGTTGATGTTTTCTCACACCCCTGATCAGGAAAACCAGTGAGTGTGAACAGAAAGTTAAGTGCCAACCTTTGTTCTGGCCTTCGGGGGGCGCAATCGGTTGCTCTCGCACGCTGGAAGTCTGAACGCAGTCGGGCGCTGGAAGTCGTCGCCATCGTCGTCGTCCACCTGCTCAGACTGGACGAGATCAAGTGGGCCAGTCTGATGAAACCGACATGATGCATTCAGGGACGACTGGGCTCTTACTGTGTCGAGCAGCTTTGCTCGTCTCCTGCCGACGAGGAGCGGCGACTCAGCAACGGAGGCGTTGGTCTGCTCGGACATGCGGCGTCAGAAAAAACATGCGATTTCATTCACTTACAAGTGTCAATAAAGTTTTGATTCAGAAGTAACGCTCACCGAGTCCGGAGAAAAGACAAGTTTGTGTTGACGCCTGCGTTTGGTCACAACTTCCTCTTCCTCACTGTCACTGTCGTCTGGAGAAGACGAGGACACACTTGAAACAGGATCCAACAAAATAAAGGAACTGCACAACTACACATGTGTATTATGGAAGTAAATCAGTGCCATCAGAATATTGAATGTTTAGATTTTGAAATGTTTTTTTATGCATTGCAGTTTTTAATTGAATAGCGTAATTTAATGTCTATATTGTAAAGTTTAATTATTGACTCTTTTTTTTTAAAACATAGAGTTTGATGTTTTAATAATAATAATAAAAAAAAAAAAAAATTAAATTAATTTTTTTTATATTTTATACAGTCTGGTGGCACCATTTACTTATTTTATATTGACTTTAAAAGGCTATACATTTTAAAATATTGTGTATATGTGTATTGGAATTAGAATATCAAACTATGTGTAAAAAATGCATTTCATTTTACTTAAATCAATGAATCCAACCTAACTTACTTACTTTTTAGTATGCAAATTATTTTTCAATTTCAATCAATTTCAAAATAAAATACAAATTCGACTTTTCAATATATAAATTATTAAATCAATTATTAAATAATAAACGTTAATCAATATTAAAAATTAAAATAAATAAATGCAATGATATACATTCATAGTACAAACGATCCTCTCACACAAACACACCTGGCTGTAGAGAGAAGTCCGACACAAAGTTCACTTCTGGTCCTTTGGCGGGTGTGGGTCGACTCGTCTGTTCAGGGCGGCATGTGACCCTGGCTGACTGGGCCAGTGGTGAAGTCTTGGCTGCTGCGGGTCTCTGGACACTGGGGGGCGTTAAGAAGGGGACCTGACGTGAGCGTGTGTGCAGCAGGTTCTGGGGGGTGGAACAGTGGATGGCGGCGGGCTTGCTGGACTCTGGGGGTTTTGCCGAGTCAGGAGAGTGGATCAGAGGCCCTTCTTCCTCTTCAGAGTCTAGAGAGTAGCCGAGGTCAAAGTTGACGGAGAAGTGGTCATGTGAGCTTCTGTCTGTGGATCTAGAGTCTCCAGGAGTTCTATTGTCGGAGTGGACTTGAGCCTCGGTGGTGAGGCTTGTTGAGGCGTTCGGGTTCTCGGTGTGTTCAGTGTCTTCTGGCGTGGGGACATCTGGGATGGTCATTTGAAGAAAGTCTTCGTCCGCGAACAGGTCAATACTCTGGTCTACTGCAAAGTCCAGTTGATCTTCTGACCTGTCTGGACCTTTCATGTCTTTCCTGCCTGCGTCTGTTGCCTCCCTCTGATCCACCAAGACCTCCTGGTCCGGCTCCTGAAGCCCAGAAGATCCACCATCATCTTCATCCTCATCATCATTATCAAAAAGGTCATCCCATGTTGGGCTGTTGACCTCATCTCTGACCATGGCTGGTTGAAGGTCCGGCAGACCCTGGAGTTCTTCGTCCATGACTTCTTCACCATCATCATCATCATCATCATCTACGTCCAGCGTGAAACTGACCATGAAGGGTTGAGGTTCCTCTGGCTCGGGAATCTCCAGGAAATCATCAACAACAGGCAGGAGTGGCGGAGGAGATCTGGAGAGGAGCTCGGTTACGTTAGCCAGGATGAGTTTATGGGTCTCATTGTCACCAAAGACCCCCTTGGGAGGATCAGGATCCCAGCTGGGAAGATAGAACTGAGCCTGAAGTTCCTGGTCGTCCTGCTCAGGAGCATCACCTGAAGGTCTCACCTCCTGAACCTCCTCCTCAAAATCAGGAGGGCCAGAGACATCCGGCACGGACGTCCCAATCTGGACTTGGGTTGGAGAGTTTGTTAAGAAGGTTCTGGTCTCTTGGACCTCCTGGTTTACCGACGTCAGTTTAAATGTCGGAGCGAGAGTGTTCTGTTTGGTTTTGGTCTTCGGTCTCTTCCGGGTCACATGCTGGTCTGGTCTTGTTTTCAGGACTGGGTTGTGGCTCACCAGCTGCTGCTCGTACAGACACTCCCCCTGAAGAAGAAGGAGGACGGGACAATCAATTGAGGGACCTTTGAACCCATCACCTATAACCATAACCTGGTCCACCTTCAGTCACAGTACATTCCTCTGGTGCAGAGACAGACTGTGACCACTAAGACAATCAGAAAGTGGACACCAGCTGTGGAGGACGCCATTAGAGCTTAGTTGCTTTGAAACAAACAGACATCGAGGGACAGACACACTGTCTAACGGATTATTTAAATTTCTGCTTGGACGTTGTCTCCCCTACTTAGACTGTTTGCTGTTACCCTAATAATAAACTGTGGGTAACAAAGGAGGTCAAGGATGTCCTTAACAGGAAGAAAGTGGCTTTCAGGAGCAGAGACAGGGACGCCATGAGATCAGCTCAGCAGGAGGTGAAGCGATTCTTGAGGGAGGCAAAGGACACCTACAGGAGGAGGTTGGAAGAGAAGCTGAGCCGAGAAGAAATAAGAGAGGTGGTGTTAAAACCATCACTGGACACAAGACCAAGTCCTCTCTGACTGCAGTGGACACGGTGGAGGAGGCAAACGGACTAAACAACTTTTTCAACAGGTTTGAGCAGGTCACCTCACCCTCACTGCTGCCCGCCTCAGGACCTGCCCCACCTTCTTGTGCCCCCCTCAGCTCCTCACAACCACTTCCCAGCTTCACCTCACTCCAGGTACAGGATGTACTTCGGTAAGGTGTCTGCTCGACTGCTAAAGACCTGCGTTGCTGAACTAGCTGAGCCACTCCAGCATGTCTTCAACCTCAGTCTACGGCTGGGGAAAGTACCAACTCTGTGGAAGACTTCCTGTATCGTTCCAGTCCCGAAAAAGATCCGACTGAGCGTGCTGAACGATTACAGACCGGTGGCACTGACTTCGCAGCTGATGAAGACACTGGAGCGGCTGGTCCTCAAACATCTCAGGCCACAAGTCCAGCACGCGCAAGACCCCCCTGCAGTTTGCCTACCGGCCAGCAGTTGGTGTGGAAGATGCCATCCTTCACTTCCTGCATCGGACCTACTCCCACCTGGTTAAAGGAAGCGGTTCAGTGAGAATCCTGTTCCTGGACTTTTCTAGTGCCTTCAACACTATCTAGCCCACTCTGCTGCAGGACAAATTGACACAGATGCATGTGGACTGTGGTCTGGTCTCCTGGATTACGGATTATCCTACTGATCGACCACAGTATGTCAGGCTGAAGGACATCACGTCTGACACTGTGGTGTGCAGTACAGGAGCACCTCAGGGGACAGTACTGGCCCCTCTCCTCTTCACCATCTACACTTCAGACTTCTGCTACAACTCAGAGCTGAGTCTCGTCCAGAAGTATGCTGACGACAGCGAAGACGAGTATAGGAGTCCGATACGTGACTTTGTGGACTGTAGTGAGAGGAACCACTTGCATCTGAACACCTCAAAGACAAAGGAGCTGGTCTTGGACTTCGTAAGGTCCAGGATAAAGCCACGTCCAGTGTCCATCAGAGGCGACGAGGTGGAGATAGTTGACAACTATAAGTACCCCGGCGTGTGGCTGGACAGTAAACTGGACTGGTCCTGCAACACAGACCATGTATATAAGAAAGTTCAGAGTAGACTGTACTTTCTGAGGAGGCTCCGATCATTTAGCATCTGCAAGAAGCTCCTCTGCATGTTCTACCAGTCTGTGGTGGCCAGTGTCCTGTTCTATGCTGTGGTGTGTTGGGGTGGGAATGTGTCCAAGAGGAGTGTCAACAGGTTGGACAGGTTGATCAGAAAGGCTGGTTCTGTGGTTGGCATGAAGCTGGACTCACTGGTGACAGTTGCTGAGAGCAGATCATTGAACAAACTACTGTCCATCATGGATGATGACAGTCATCCTCTGAACACTGTCTGTGAGCAGAGAAGCAGAATGAGTGCACGAATGCTCCTACTCAGGTGCAAAACAAATAGACTCAAGGACTCATTCATCCCTCGGGCTATTAAATTACAATTCTGAGTTCGGGGGCAGGAGTGGAGTGAAAGTATCTGGATGTTCTGTTCTATGTTAGTTTTTGTATCCTTTGACTTTGTTATTTTTCTTTGACCTATGTTCTTTATCTTTAGACTTAGATTGTATCATCTTGTTCTTTCTCTTTATGTTCTTGTTCTTATTTTATTTTGATTTATTTTTTTATTTTTTATGAAAAATTGCTGTATTTTCTGTGGCTATTGGAAAAAAAACAATTTCAATGATCAATAAAGTTTTACCTACCTACCTACCTACCTCCCTCCCAAACACAGATTGTTTAAAAAATGTTCCTTTCAATTGAACAAGATACTCAATGTTCCTAAGTATTCTAATAATAACACATTTTTCCTACGTTTCTATTAGGACATGAAGTGGTCATCGGTCTATCTATAAAAAATTAACGGCATCACCAGGAATCTTAAAAAAAAAAAATTGTCGTCCCCTTTTCAAAGATGGTGTTGAAAATCACAAACCCTGAAGAAGATTTTTGAGGCTCATGTATGTGGGAAGATCAGTTTGACTACCTTATTATCTTTATGTATTTTTCCATCATGCTTCTGTGCTCACTGCCTCAGACAGTGACAGATTTCCCTCTGCTCTTATCAACACTGAAACATTTGAAGGTTTAGTAACGTCACTATAGCAACTGAGTGTCACCTTTAGACTTTAGACTTTCTTTTGTCATTGAACAGAAAAAAGCAGTGAAACTGGCTTGGCAACCGTTAAAAAACACAGCAGAGTGAACATATATATAAAAAGTATAAATACAAATAAGTTAAAAATAGTGCAATATGTTATAAATAGAATAAATACATAATATTTTAAATATTGCAAGTCATAGCTCAAGTCATATTTCATTCAGCAGTCTGATGGCCAGAGGAAAGAAGCCGTTTCTAAATCTTTCTGTTTTGCAGCGGATGCTGCGGAACCTTCTGCCAGACGCCAGGAGAGAGAACAGTCCAGTTAAAATTGGTTCAATTGGTAATTGGTAATCAAAATTGGTCAAATCCACTCGTTTCCCCTGGGTAAAATCATTCAGAGATTTCCTGATTTTCTTAGCACATTTTTGCGGATGACATCCAGCTCTACTGCTCTTTTGATCCAACTGAGCCCCAGAGGCTGAACAGCTTAGTCAATTGTTTGCTAGAAATCAAACAATGGCTGAGTGAAAACACTCTACAGCTAAATGTGGACAAAACTGAAACTCTGGTTAAATTACTTAAGTGACTTAGTTCAGTCTGTCAAACTTGGCCTGAGAAACCTGTGTGTTATATTGGACAAAAACATTTCTCTAGTTCAACACTGCAGAAAACTGGACAGAAACTGTTTCCTTCAACTGAGAAAAATCTCTAAATTTAGGAAAATGTTGTCACAACATGATCTGGAGCTTTTAATCCATGCATTTGTGTCTTCTCGTCTGGACTATTGTAACAGTTTGTTTTCATGTCTTAACAAGAAGGATGTGTCTCGCCTGCAGTTGATACAAAACTCTGCAGCGAGAATTCTGACCCGCTCAAGTAGAAGAACTCACATTTCTCCGATCCTTAAAACTCTTCACTGGCTGCCAGTTTCTTTCAGATCTATTCATGGTCAAGATCCTCCTTAAATCAGTGATCTGATCAAGCCTTACACCCCAGCTAGGGCTCAGGTCTGTGGATCAGAATCTACTGATGGTTCCTCGCACACGGTTCAGGACCAGAGGATAGAAATCCTTCCAGGCTGCAGCTCCTAAGCTTTGGAATGATCTTCCTCTCCTTCTCGATTGATTAATCTACTGAATCCTTCAGGAAACATCTTAAGACTTTCTTATTCGTGCAGCCTTTTCCCTGATTTTCTGGAACACCACTTTTTTCTCTGTGTTATCTTGATCTTTTTAGTGTATTATTATTATTATTATTATTATTATTATTATTATTATTATTATTATTTTTGATTGTTTAAGCACTTTGTGACCCTGGTCTAGAAAAGCGCTATATAATTATACATTACTTACTTGCTTACTTAGGTAATGTAGGTTTGTTACACAGACTTCCTGCTGCAACATAACCTGGGCGCCCCTGGTCTCACCTGACCTGGAAGTGATGCGTCTGGAGTGGCATCCCGCCAGGACTGGCAGGGTGCCATGCAATGAGTGGCCAGCAGGGGGGGGGGGTCAATAAGTTAGGGAACGGGGGTGTTGTTTACAGGTGCTTGTTAGAAAAGTGTGAGACTTCTAAAGTATAGAAGCACATCATCTAGGTTAGCATTTCAATTGCGTTACAAGCTAGCATCTCAACTTAGCAAGACTTTAAAGTCAACACCAATACAGTCTAAGAAATGTCTCAAGTGTAGAACAAAACAAACTGCGTTTTCTCGGCAACAGTCGTCTTCTGGTGTCTCAGTTGAGCGACTCTGACGCTCCCATAAACTTTTTATCATTAATGGAAACTCAATCACAGATTTCCATGTCAGCGCGTGTTTGTTTCCTCTATCCCGGTACAGTCAGACATCTGGGTCAGAACACTGTAACCCAGCGCTGTGATCTTATATAACAGTTCTGAGAACTCACAGTTACATAATCACAGAGGAGGCGGGACCGCTCCTCCCTCCTTCTTGCTCTTCCTCCTCCCATCATCCTCCAGGATCTATGTATTTCCCGGCCCGTCTGACACCATGGCTCAGCCGGGAAATACTAGCTGTAGGATTTCACTGCTACAACAAATACTTTGTTGCTACAATTCCTTCAACTTAGTACATCATACCAATACTACCCTACTTTTGCAGTGAATGTTTTTAGTGAGAGTAGTAAGTAAGTAATTTGTATTTGTGACCAGGGTCACAAAGCGCTTAAACAATCAAAACAATGCTCAATAAAATATATAATTTAAAGGTCAAGATAACACCGAGACAAACACAGTGGTAGTAGTAGCAGTAGTAGTAGTAGTTTTACTAGTACTTTTAAAAGTAGAAGGGGTAGTCATAGTACCATCACTTTAAGTAAGGTAAGGTAAAACTTTATTGATCCCTCAGGTAATAAGTAGGGATAAAATATTAAGAGTTGTAGTAAAGGTTGTGGTACTTTTTGCAGTCATAAGTATTTTAGTATTAAAAGTATTAAAATAAGTTGTAATAGTAGTACGAATAGTATGAGTGCTAGTATCAGCTGTGGTAGTTGTTGCAGTCATGGAACTATATCATTCATTTTAGTAGTAAAAGTATTAATATTAGTAGTTACAGTAGTACTCTAAATAGCGGAAGTAGCAGTAAAAGTCATGGTAAATGTAGTATTAAAAATGGTAGAAGAAGTTGTTAAAGTAGTTGTTACAGAAGTATTATAAATAGCAACTTCTACAATAGTAGTAGATGCTGTAGTAATTTAATATTAAACAAGGCAGTGGTAGTAGAAGTTGGGGTAGTTGTTGCAGTCATAGTACATAATGCAAAAAGTATTTAGCATCACCTCACTCTCGTCTTTCATGGTGTCCATCAGCGCCATCAACTGGACGAAGTTTTGGCAGCGCAGCGAGTGGTCCACCTGGTGCGTGGGGAGCTGTTTGCATTGCCAGTGTCTCCACTCCCACAGGGACAAAACGCGAGATGGTCTGCTGCAGGAAACCTTCAGGAGAGCACCAGTGAGATACCAAAGTCAGTTCTAGTCTTCTAGTTAACTGATTTAATCAGTAAATTGATCAAAGAGTCCGACCAGGTTCACAGGCTCCTCCGGCAGCGACAGGAAGTGAGACGTCGCAAGTGTCGGATGAGCCTCTTGTTCTCCCAGCTCCATGGTGGAGGTGAAGATGGAGTACTCCGAGCTGCTCAGGAACCCGTCACTCACTGATGGTTGAGTTTCCATTTCCGCTGTAAACAATTAATGAAAGTGAGAAATAAGGGGTGCCACAACCTTAACTAGAACTTTTTGAACTACCACATCCTTAACTAGAACTTTTTGAACCACCACTACCTAAACTACAACTTTTGAAACTAGCACTTTTTAAACTATCACTTTCTCAGCTAACACTTTTTAAAGTACCACTTCCTAAACTATAACTTTTTGAACTAATACTACCTAAACTACAACTTTTGAAACTAGAACTTCCTTCACTATCACTTTTTTAACTATAACTTTCTCAGACAACAATTTTTAAAGTACCACTTCCTAAACTAGAACTTTTTGAACTACCACTTCTTTAACAAGCACTTTTTGAACTACCACTTACTTAACTAAAACTTTTTGAACTACCACTTCCTTAACTAGAACTTTTTGAACTAACACTTTCTAAAATAGAACTCTCTTAACTAGAACTTTTTGAACTACCACTTTCTAAACTAGAACTCTCTTAACTAGAACTTTTTGAACTACCACTTCCTAAACTAGCACTCTCTTAACTAGAACTTTTTGAACTACCACTTCCTTAACTAGAACTTTTTGAACTACCACGTTTTGCACTACCACTTCCTAAACTAGAACTCTCTTAACTAGAACTTTTTGGGCTAGTACCACTTCTTCAGCTAGCACTTTTTGAACTACCACTTCCCTAACTACAACTTCCTTAACTAGCACTTTTTGAAACACCACTTCCTAAGTGAGCCCGTAGCCACTGCTCACCGAAGTTCTGAGGGTGGATGAGTGAACTCTGGCCCCCCGAGCGTGACCTTCGCCCTCGAGAGGAGCGACGGGTGTCACTGCTGCCCCGCTGGTTGAATTGGCCGCTGGTGATGTGCATCTTGTGCAGGGTGGGGTGCAGGTCCTCGGGCAACATACGGGGGCTGCTGGGGTACATGTGTAGTCCACTTTGGTTGCCCCCGATAGACTTGAAGACGCTGCGCCGGTTGCTCTGACTTGTGTTGTACGTCTGAAAAATGCCACAGATCAGGCCTGGTCAGACTGGCTTCAGTGTGTGTCTCACCCGCTCCTCTCGGCCTTCTGCCAGTATCACTACGATGCGTCCTTGGCGCTGGCGCCCCGTGCGACCCATTCTCTGCACCAGCCGAATGGGACTCCGCTGTGCGTCAAAGCAGATGATGAGGTCGACTTCGCCAATGTCCAGACCCTCCTCACCCACACAAGTGGAGACCAGCGTGTTGAAGTCGCCCAGGCGGAACCTTTGAACCACCTGCAGCATCAGGACCAATGTGTCAATAACAAAAAAACAACTTCCACCCGAGATTCTGGTCTAAAAATGTGCATGTTAAAAAGAAGTATTTTCTACCTCCAGTTGCTCTTTCTGGGTGAAACCTTTGACCCCCTTTCCAGCCGAGGACTGACCCATGAAGGTCATGACCCTGATAAGGGGTGCGTGGCGGTTCAACATGGCAGCGATCTCCTGCACGCTATCGCGGAACGAAGAGAAGATCATGACACGAGTGCTGACTTGGACACTGGAACCTGCAGCTGCTGTGAGCGTGGACAAGGTCTACATGAATAAGAGCAAAACACTGAACTATAAAACTATTAGTTACAAACCCTGCGTGTCTCTGAAGTGGTTCAACACAACGTCCTGCAGCTTCTCCAGTTTTGGGTGACCATAGATGAATGGCTCGTCTGGACCTAGAATAGGAAGGAGTTGAGTTTCTGTGATGACATCAGTGTTCATGTTACCCACAATTGTGTTTATGAGACTGTAGTTTGATGTGACAACAATTAAGTTCATGCAACCCCCAATTCTTACTGTATACGTAGACAATATTCATGAAACCAAAATAACGTGTCCATGTGGCGACATAAGGTCTCCGTGTGACAGCATAAGGTGGTCGTGTGACTAGAAAGTGTGTCCGTGTGACTAGAAAGTGTGTCCGTGTGACAACATAGGGTCCTCGTGAGACGAAATAAGGTGTTTGTGTGACGACATGCGATGTTCATGTGACGACATCAGGCGTCCTTGTGACGACATAAGGCGTCCATGTGACGACATACGGCGTCCATGTGACGACATACGGCGTCCATGTGATGACATACGGCGTCCATGTGACGACATAAGGCGTCCATGTGACGACATAAGGCGTCCATGTGACGACATAAGGCGTCCAATGCGACGACATACGCCGTCCATGCGACGACATAAGGCGTCCATGCGACGACATCAGGTGTCCATGTGACGACATACGGCGTCCAAGTGACGACATAAGGCGTCCATGTGACGACTTACGGCGTCCATGTGACGACATAAGGCGTCCATGTGACGACATAAGGCGTCCATGTGACGACATAAGGCGTCCAATGCGACGACATACGCCGTCCATGCGACGACATAAGGCGTCCATGTGACGACATAAGGTGTCCATGTGACGATACCAGGTGTCCATGTGACGACATAAGGTGTCTATATGACGACATACGGCATCCAAGTGACGACATAAGGCTTCCATGTGACGACATAAGGCGTCCATGTGACGACATAAGGTGTCCATGTGACGACATCAGGTGTCCATGTGACGACATCAGGTGTCCATGTGATGACATACGGCGTCCAAGTGACGACATAAGGCGTCCATGTGACGACATAAGGTGTCCATGTGACGACATAAGGTGTCCATGTGACGACATAAGGTGTCCATGTGACGATACCAGGTGTCCATGTGACGACATAAGGTGTCCATGTGACTACATAAGGCGTCCATGCGACGACATACGCCGTCCATGCGACGACATAAGGCGTCCATGCGACGACATAAGGCGTCCATGTGACGACATAAGGCGTCCATGTGACGACATAAGGCGTCCATGTGACGACTTACGGCGTCCATGTGACGACATAAGGCGTCCATGTGACGACATAAGGCGTCCAATGCGACGACATACGCCGTCCATGCGACGACATAAGGCGTCCATGCGACGACATAAGGCGTCCATGCGACGACATCAGGTGTCCATGCGACGACATCAGGCGTCCTTGTGACGACATACGGCGTCCAAGTGACGACATAAGGCGTCCATGTGACGACATACGGCGTCCAAGTGACGACATAAGGCGTCCATGTGACGACATAAGGCGTCCATGTGACGACTTACGGCGTCCATGTGACGACTTACGGCGTCCATGTGACGACATAAGGCGTCCATGTGACGACATAAGGCGTCCAATGCGACGACATACGCCGTCCATGCGACGACATAAGGCGTCCATGCGACGACATCAGGCGTCCATGCGACGACATCAGGCGTCCATGCGACGACATCAGGTGTCCATGTGACGACATACGGCATCCAAGTGATGACATACGGCGTCCAAGTGACGACATAAGGCGTCCATGTGACGACATAAGGTGTCCATGTGACGACATAAGGTGTCCATGTGACGACATAAGGTGTCCATGTGACGACATAAGGTGTCCATGCGACGACATCAGGCGTCCATGCGACGACATCAGGCGTCCATGCGACGACATCAGGTGTCCATGTGACGACATACGGCATCCAAGTGATGACATACGGCGTCCAAGTGACGACATAAGGCGTCCAAGTGACGACATAAGGCGTCCATGTGACGACATAAGGTGTCCAAGTGACGACATAAGGCGTCCATGTGACGACTTACGGCGTCCATGTGACGACTTACGGCGTCCATGTGACGACATACGGCGTCCATGTGACGACATAAGGCGTCCATGTGACGACTTACGGCGTCCATGTGACGACATAAGGCGTCCATGTGACGACATAAGGCGTCCAATGCGACGACATACGCCGTCCATGCGACGACATAAGGCGTCCATGCGACGACATCAGGCGTCCATGCGACGACATCAGGCGTCCATGCGACGACATCAGGCGTCCATGCGACGACATCAGGTGTCCATGTGACGACATACGGCATCCAAGTGATGACATACGGCGTCCAAGTGACGACATAAGGCGTCCATGTGACGACATAAGGCGTCCATGTGACGACATAAGGTGTCCATGTGACGACATAAGGTGTCCATGTGACGACATAAGGTGTCCATGTGACGATACCAGGTGTCCATGTGACGACATAAGGTGTCCATGTGACTACATAAGGCGTCCATGCGACGACATACGCCGTCCATGCGTCGACATACGCCGTCCATGCGACGACATACGCCGTCCATGCGACGACATAAGGCGTCCATGTGACGACATAAGGCGTCCAATGCGACGACATACGCCGTCCATGCGACGACATAAGGCGTCCATGTGACGACATAAGGTGTCAATCAAATGAGGTCTGAATCGGCAGATCTGTTGTGTGGAGTCCCTCAAGGTTCTGTTCTGGGTCCTTTATTGTTTTTGCTGTACTTGATTCCCCTTGGTAAAATCATTCAGAGATTTCCAGATGTTTCTTATCACATTTTTGCTGATGACATCCAGCTCTACTGCTCTTTTGACCCAACTGAGCCCCAAAGGCTGAACAGCTTAGTCAATTGTTTGCTAGAAATCAAACAATGGCTGAGTGAAAACACTTTACAGCTTAATGTGGACAAAACTGAAACTCTGGTGATTGCTCCTGATGATAAGATTCCAGGGTTGAGTCAGTACTTGGGTGACTTAGGTCAGTCTGTCAAACTGAGCCTGAGAAACCTGGGTGTTGTATTTGATAAAGACATGTCTCTTGTTCAACACTGCAGAAAACTGACCAGAAACTGTTTCCTTCAACTGAGAAAAATCTCTAAACTTAGGAAAATGTTGTCACAACATGATCTGGAGCTTGTAATGCATGCGTTTGTTTCTTCTCGTCTGGACTATTGTAACAGTTTGTTTTCATGTCTTAACAAGAAGGAGCTGTCTCGCCTGCAGTTGATTCAGAACTCTGCAGCGAGAATTCTGACCCGCTCAAGTAGGAGAACTCACATTTCTCCGATCCTTGAAACTCTTCACTGGCTTCCAGTTTCTTTCAGGATCAACTTTAAAATTCTGGTTCTTACTTTCAGAGCTATTCATGCCAGGCTCCTCCTTACATCACTGATCTGATCCAGCCTTACACCCCAGCTCGGTCTCTGAGGTCTGTGGATCAGAATCTACTTATGGTTCCACGCACACGGCTCAGGACCAGAGGAGAGAAATCTTTTCAGGCTGTTGCTCCTAAGCTTTGGAACAATCTTCCTCTCTCTTTGCGCTTGATGGAGTCTACTGACTCCTTTAAGAAACATCTTAAGACGTTTCTATTTGTTCAGGCTTTTCCTTGAATTTCTCGAACTCCTGTGTTGTTCTCGGTGTTGTCTTGATCTTTGAAGTATGTACTGTTTTGAGTATTGTTTTGATTGTTAAAGCGCTTTGTGACCCTGGTCTCGAAAAGCGCTATATAAATAAATATTACTTACTTACTTACTTACTTACATAAGGCGTCCATGTGACGACTTACGGCGTCCATGTGACGACATAAGGCGTCCATGTGACGACATAAGGCGTCCATGTGACGACATAAGGCGTCCATGTGACGACATAAGGCGTCCAATGCGACGACATACGCCGTCCAATGCGACGACATTCGCGTCCATGCGACGACATTCGCGTCCATGCGACGACATAAGGCGTCCATGCGACGACATAAGGCGTCCATGCGACGACATCAGGCGTCCATGCGACGACATCAGGTGTCCATGTGACGACATACGGCGTCCAAGTGACGACATAAGGCGTCCAAGTGACGACTTACGGCGTCCATGTGACGACATAAGGTGTCCATGTGACGACATAAGGCGTCCAATGCGACGACATACGCCGTCCATGCGACGACATAAGGCATCCATGCGACGACATCAGGTGTCCATGTGACGACATACGGCGTCCAAGTGACGACATAAGGCGTCCAAGTGACGACATAAGGCGTCCAAGTGACGACTTACGGCGTCCATGTGACGACATCAGGCGTCCATGTGACGACATAAGGCGTCCAATGCGACGACATACGCCGTCCATGCGACGACATACGCCGTCCATGCGACGACATCAGGCGTCCATGCGACGACATCAGGCGTCCATGCGACGACATCAGGCGTCCATGCGACGACATCAGGCGTCCATGTGACGACATAAGGCGTCCAATGCGACGACATACGCCGTCCATGCGACGACATAAGGCGTCCATGCGACGACATCAGGCGTCCATGCGACGACATAAGGCGTCCATGTGACTACATAAGGCGTCCAATGCGACGACATACGCCGTCCATGCGACGACATAAGGCGTCCATGCGACGACATAAGGCGTCCATGCGACGACATACGCCGTCCATGCGACGACATACGCCGTCCATGCGACGACATCAGGCGTCCATGCGACGACATCAGGCGTCCATGCGACGACATCAGGTGTCCATGTGACGACATACGGCGTCCAAGTGATGACATACGGCGTCCAAGTGACGACATAAGGCGTCCAAGTGACGACATAAGGCGTCCATGTGACGACATAAGGTGTCCATGTGACGACATAAGGTGTCCATGTGACGACATAAGGTGTCCATGTGACGATACCAGGTGTCCATGTGACGACATAAGGTGTCCATGTGACTACATAAGGCGTCCATGCGACGACATACGCCGTCCATGCGACGACATACGCCGTCCATGCGACGACATACGCCGTCCATGCGACGACATAAGGCGTCCATGTGACGACTTACGGCGTCCATGTGACGACATAAGGCGTCCATGTGACGACATAAGGCGACCATTTGACGACATAAGGCGTCCATGTGACGACTTACGGCGTCCATGTGACGACATAAGGCGTCCATGTGACGACTTACGGCGTCCATGTGATGACATAAGGCGTCCATGTGACGACATAAGGCGTCCAATGCGACGACATACGCCGTCCATGCGACGACATAAGGCGTCCATGCGACGACATAAGGCGTCCATGCGACGACATCAGGCGTCCATGCGACGACATCAGGTGTCCATGTGACGACATACGGCATCCAAGTGACGACATAAGGCGTCCAAGTGACGACTTATGGCGTCCATGTGACGACATAAGGCGTCCATGTGACGACATAAGGCGTCCAATGCGACGACATACGCCGTCCATGCGACGACATAAGGCGTCCATGCGACGACATCAGGCGTCCATGCGACGACATCAGGCGTCCATGCGACGACATCAGGCGTCCATGTGACGACATCAGGTGTCCATGTGACGACATACGGCATCCAAGTGACGACACAAGGCGTCCATGTGACGACATAAGGCGTCCATGTGACGACATAAGGTGTCCATGTGACGACATAAGGTGTCCATGTGACGATACCAGGTGTCCATGTGACGACATAAGGTGTCTATGCGACTACATATGCGTCCATGTGACGACATAAGGCGTCCATGTGACGACATAAGGTGTCCATGTGACGACATCAGGTGTCCAAGTGACGACATAAGGTGTCCATGTGACGATACCAGGTGTTCATGTGACGACAATCATGCATTCAGTGGTAACGTGATGTCTAGTTGTGTTGAGCATTCGTCTTAGTTCAGGTGAGCAGCTCAGCGTTCAGTACCAGCAGTCGGCCTCACAAACATGGTCTCCATCTCGTGGAAAAGACTCAAGAACATCGGCGTCCTCTGCAGTTCGTTCCGGGCTCGAGCCATTTCTGTGAGGAGGAGGAAAGGTTACTATAGACCGGTCAGAGAAGATGAGACCGAAAAGACGACTGGGATGTCTCACCTCTGGAGCCGTCCATGACTCCCTGCAGGTAGAGGAAGAGTGAGCGTAAACCCATCTGCAGCAGAAGCTCGTATCCATGATACAAACTGATGCAAAGAGCAAAGTCCCCCTCCAGAGCCCCCTGCTGACCCCCCTGAAGACACACACAGGCATTAGACCATGCGAGTCTTGTTTGTTTTTGTGTGTGTTCCTGCCTGGATGTTTGACGGTGGGTTCCTGCGGAATTGGTCCCGGGCCAGGATTAGCTGGTACTTGGTGAGGTTCCGCAGGTCTTTCTGGGCCATCGCTCGGTTCTGGACTAGACGAGACATGAACTTCTCCAGAATCTGATACAAACATGAACACACACACGCACACACACAAAATTGTAACAATTGCTTACTTCCTGTTTAAGATGGTTATCGTTTCTGCCCCACTGGTAATACACAATCGTGCTGATACACATACACACACTCTTATCACACACAGACACGTGTTCGTACATACTGACATAATAACACACAGTTACAGGTTTTGTAACAAAAAATAATTATGAAATTCCTACTGAAAGCACATGTACGGAATCTTACAGCGTCGCCTGTTGCCATGGCGACTGACATAGCCAAGCGATTTGATAGAAAGGGGGGTTTTGTAACGAATAATTGTCAGAGTGGACCTGCTGCTGAACTAGGCTCGCAGCATCACACAACTCAATGTGATAGTTACCTGTTACGGAATGACTGACATGTCAGAGGGTTGCCATGGTCACGACACATTTATGAAACACAGATGAAATGAACACGTGAAACACTGGTTATCTCACGACATGGATGTACGCCCGTCCCCACACACTCCCACTGCTGCATTAAAACATGATTAACAGTCATATTTTCATCACTCCTGCATCCTCAAGTACACAACATACACACCCCATAAATATGATATCAGACACAAATACACACACATGGACACGATTCAACAACCCGAACACACATCAACGTATGAAACTTTATGAACAGACGCACAACCTTCACACGTACAAGATGTTAATGCACAGCCACCCACAGAGCAGGTGCCTAAAGGTCAGGGGGATTGGAGGTTGGCAGTTTAATTACGGGCCTTTGTTGGTTAATCTGGAACCGGTGTTGTCATGAACAGCTAAACCGACCCGAGAAATGACTGTTGTTGTTGTTGAGGAGACGACAATTTATCCGGAGGAAACTTCCGAGTGTGTGTGTGTTTACATCCAGACTCCCACAGATTGTAGAGGATTATGTAACAATCGGTTCCTCTCCTCTGTCTCCCAGCTACACCTCCTCATCCTTCCGTTCGTCCCAGTCTCCTCGTCACCCTTTCATCTTTCTCTCCACCTGTACACCGGTTCTGCTCGACATATCCCTTTGTCTCTCGGCTGCTCCTGCATCACTCTCCCTTTCCTCTCACTCATCCCCAACTCTCTGACCCCTTGTTCATGGCTCTCCCTTTCCATAAGCCCTCTCTTTAACTCCCATCTCACTCTCTCTCTCTCTCTCTACATGCAGGTTGAGGTTTAGCAACATGGCCTCTGCTATCTTGATTGTGTGAAGTGACCATCGGCAGGTTAAGGTAAGGTAAGGTACAACTTTATTAATTGTTTTTTCCAATAGCCACAGAAATTCAGCAATTTTTCATAAAAAATCAAAATAAAATAAGAACAAGAACATAAAGAGAAAGAACAAGATGACATAATCTAAAGATAAAGAACATAGATCAAAGAAAAATAACAAAGACAAAGGATACAAAGACTAACATAGAACAGAGCATCCAGATACTTTCACTCCACTCCTGCCCCCGAACTCAGAATTGTATAATTTAATAGCCCGAGGAATGAATGAGTCCTCGAGTCTATTTGTTATTCGTGCACTCATTCTGCTTCTTTGCTCACTGATGAAAGTGTTCAGAGGATGACTGTCATCATCCATGATGGACAGTAGTTTGTTCAATGATCCCTTCTCAGCAACTGTCACCAGTGAGTCCAGCTTCATTCCCATTCATTCATACCACTGAACCAGCCTTTCTGATCAACCTGTCCAACCTGTTGACACTCCTCTTGGACACATTTTCACCCCAACACACCACAGCATAGAACAGGACACTGGCCACCACAGACTGGTAGAACATGCAGAGGAGCTTCTTGCAGATGTTAAATGAAGAGGAGATCCTGGGTCGGATCCAGTACATGCTTGAGAGAGTATTGAAGTCATAATAGTAAGTAAGCAAGTAATTTTTATTTGCAGACCAGGGTCTCAAAGCGCTTAAACAATCAAAACAATATTCAATAAAGTATATACTTTAAAGGTCAAGATAACACTGATAACATAATAGGTAAGGCAAGGTAAAACTTTATTGATCCCTCAGGAGGTCTCCTTCGGGAAATTGTTTTTTCCAATAGCCAATACATACAGCAATTTTTTATAAAAAATAAAAGATAAATCAAAATAAAATAAGAACAAGAACATAAAGGGAAAGAACAAGATGACACAATCTAAGTCTAAAGATAAAGACAAAGAACATAGATCAAAGAAAAACAAAAAAGACAAGGATACAAAGACTAACAGAACAGAACATACAGAATGATAGGGAAGACTTTAAGAACAAAAATGATTTGAACAGCATGATTGGCGTGAGTTTGTTGTCGTTATATCACATTTGACAACTAATGGATTGATAAAAAAAAAATCCAAGAACACGCCTCGGTTGTCAGGTGAAAAGACGGGAAAGGAATTGACGTCATTGTTTTTGTTTTGTTTTTGAAAAACGTGTCTCGCTCGTACACAACGTGAACCCCGAGTTTAAGAAAAGTTGTTTCCGGTACCGAAAAAGTTTTGACACGTGCTTTTCCTTTACTCAAATCGATCTTCTTTTTTTCCCCCATACATTTCAAGGGTTTACTTTCAAAGGAGAACGTTCTGTTGTTGCAGCAGCAGCGGGGAGGGAGGGTCAGAGCGAGAGAGGACGAGTGCGCACGCGTGGTCACGTGGTGTCTTCATCTGCTATAAACATCGCAGTCACCTCCAGAGATCGACGCGAGACGAGGATCCGGAGGCCACTTATTATTTATTTTTGAATTTCCAACATCGAATCCGCGACAGGACCGAGCTGGGTAGGCCCGGTGTTAGGAGGGGGGTCAGCTGTAAACCCGATCAACATGGACTCGTTCGCGCGGTGAAAAGTAACCACCGTCTAAAAAAGAAACAAACTCCGGTCTTCGAAACTCCGGGATCAAAAAACGTCGACGCGAGTCCAGTCCGTGAGTCTGAACATGGATCGCGGAGGCTGCCAGATGAGCGGCGGCGGGGGTGGAGGTGGAGACGGAGGCGGGAGCGGCATGATCACCCTGGAGGACCTGGAGTCCTTCTCCGAGGAGCAGGTCTCGGACTCGGGCAACGGAAGCCTGGAGGAGGGCGGCGAGAACATGGAGGAGGAACCGGACCGGCTGCTGCACTACTGGCAGGACGTGGCCCGGGGACACCAGGTGGAGGTCTCCGAAGGTAAACTAGACACATAGACGACCACTTGTTTCGGGGGTCCCCCCCTACTGTGGTAGTGCTCGGACGGGAAGGCGCTGTGACCTACTTTACGGCCGGTTCTTGTCAACAAGTTGACGAGAGCCGTAAACTACACAGTGTTACACAACGATCTGTGTTCAATTGTGTCGTTGCGATCATGAGACAACAAGTCCCGCAGGGTTTATGAAGACCAGATTGACTGCTTCTCTGTGGCAGCACTGATCACATTATGATCACCAGAAGAAGTTTTTCTCAGTAGTTTCATCATCTCCCCCCTGAGACGTTTTAGTCATGTTAGTCATGCTATAGACCATAAAGATGAAGTAAAATAAATGCAGGAGATTTTTTTTATTAATCACAATTTGGGTAGTTGCAAGTTTATTTTTTAATCTTCCCCCTGAAACATATGTCATTAAACGATTTATTGTTGGTTAAAAGGCACCTGACTCAGGAAGAAAAAGACCTTGAGGCCTCCTGTCGATTGTTTAAATTGTGACTGCTTTAAATAAACAACAATCATTTAAAAAAATAAAGAAGAAGAAACTCACATTCATTTAAAAATGAATGATCCCGAAACAAGCATAAAAGTAAGAAATTGTTATTTGTATAGCGCTTTTCCAGAGCAGGGTCACAAAGCGCTTAAACAATCAAAACAATATTCAATAAAGTATATACTTTAAAGGGCAAGATAAAAAATTAAAAAAAAGAACCAGTAGCTCACTTCCTTGAAAATGTGAATTTCATAAACCAACAGAATGGCCTAAAGCAGGCTTAAATGTAGCCAAAATGTATCTGTTGTTTCTTCTTGTTCATGCTGAACCACGACTTGGAAAGCAGGAGTCACTCAGCTTTGAAGAATCCTGTTTTTTTTTTTGTGGATTTTTCTTTCCACCCAAAAACACCTTTGAGAAAGCACTTTCCATTTTTCAATGGAAAAATAAACCCACAGCTGGAAGGTTTTGACACTTGAACTAAACAAGAACAGCTGAATGTTCTCTATCCTAACAACCTTAATGTGACTAATAACGACTACATCTAAAACTAACATGTTTTTTTATTGTTTTTCAAACATTAGCAAAACACAAATATGCATATAACAGACTACAAAAATAATTTCAAAAGATGTTTCAAATACTAATTTTAATAAGCACCCAAGTGTGTGTATTACTGTTTTAAAATAAAGTGTGTCATTTGTGTGAAAGTAGGTTAATGTGCTTAATTGTAAATGTCTTTGGGTTTGTGCGTGTTAACCTACTTGTGTGAACATGCTCGAACGTGTGCGTGTTGGCCGCCGATCAGGCCGTCGCCCTGAACGTCGAACTAGCTCTAAAACGACACACACTTTCTGATAATGATGATTGTGTTCTTCCTAAAAACGAATCTGGGTCATACGACCGCAACTTGATTAATATCATCGCCACATGACCCTCTGGTTGATGCGGCGTGAACCGTACAAGGACAAAATGGATTAAATGATCTGCCAAAACCGACAGAAGCCGAGTCACTAATTCTAGTTGCGGGTCACCTTTATAGCGACTAACAATTACAGATTAATTACAGCGACTGGTGTTCTTCTAAACAAATGATCGAGGGTGTATTCGCTGTGGTTCTGACCCAGGAGTCAGGAGTCCTGGTTGTCGGCTGTCGCACAGTTCCTGCTCGGGTCCAAAGGTCGGTGTCGCTCTCCGCAGGTCCACATGCGTGCCTGACCGTCCTATCTGAGCGTTCCCCCAACAACCACTTCCTGCTTGGCTATATGACCCGATTGTAAAAGTAGTCTTTGTGTTTGATAACGCTTAATTTGTATGTCAGAGCCAGAACTATTCAAATGTTGCTGTGGAACAACATTCCTGGATCGAACCACATCTGTTCCTCCTTGTGACATCTTTTAAACTGCTCTTGTTTTAGAAACTAGGTGCTTCTTCTTCTTCTTCTTATCTGCTGAGAGTGAGACCCCCCCGTGACGGACGGAGGTGAAACTCATTACTTAAAGTCATCAATCACTGATTTCAATAAAAACTACTCCCAAGTATATCTGAATCCAGGTTAAATCATCTCAAACTATTTTTGTTTTGGTTCATTTATTACCCCTGACAAGGAGGTTATGTTTGCAAACCCCATTACTAATATATTTGTAATATTTCCAATGATCCATCTTATCGTCTGGATTAAGGAAGGTTTTTACGATTTCATAATTTGCTTGTATGGCTTATCGCTGCTCCATTTAGAACAAGTATCTTGATGTTCTATTCTATGTTAATCTTTGTATCCTTTGTCTTTGTTATTTTTTTTGATTGTGTTCTTTATCTTTACTTAGATTGAATCATCTTGTTCTTTCTCTTTATTTCTTTGTTCTTGTTCTTGTTTTTTTTATGAAAAAATTGATGTATTTGCTTTGGCTAATTTGAAAAAAACAATTTCTCCTGAGGGATCAATAAAGTTCTACCTTACCTTAACTAGCAAAATAAATCTGTAAATACAATCATATCGTAAAGTTAAATTGTTGTGAATATTTACATAAACAATTTTCTCCTAATGTAGATTAACTTATTTTTTCAGTCTAAGGGGTAGTAAATAATGAGTAGATTCTAAGAAGTTCCTTCTCGTCACCTCCAGTAGCACAGACCAACAAACCCCCTTCCACCGAGGCATGACTAATTGGGGATTTAGGTGAAAATCGCTGGCTGGGACTTTGACGCAGGCGGATTAGCTCCCTGGTTCCATTGCTTGCTAAGCCGAAGGACCTTGTCTAGGGCTGAGGAAACTTCTGGTCGTGATGAAAAATATGAGGACCAGGTCCAGAAGGATGGAACTCTCTACAGAGATGTCAGTCTAAACCAACCCCACCACTTCCACATAGATAAAGATGTATCCGCCATTTAGAGTCTCCACTGACATAAGTCCTTCAGATCAACCTACTTTTAGAGCCGTCATCACAAACCATTAAACCACTCGAGTCCCAGTAGTGTAGTGTGAATTTTCCATAACACTAGTGACAATGGAACCAGGACAAATAGTCATCTGTACTAGTTCTGCTCGTTTCCCTGAGCTGCCCTCAGATGACCTAGCGGTACCTAAAGAGACAGAATCTCAGGGCAGTCGCAGCTTCAATGTAACAAACATCTAGTCCGGTACAAAGAAGACATTATTGCGCCTGTTGTTATGGTCAGCTTTATTATTTGAAACAAGGTCAGAGGTGCTGTTACGAGGTCCACTACGGACCTCAAGTGGCACAAGGGTGCAGTAAAGAGAACAAGCGATTTTCAAGTAAATGACCTTTTTATCAGCCGACGACAGAACCGCTGTTGGTCTGAAGAATTATCCATGATTACACACAGAACTTCACCGCTCTGGTCCATCAATGCTCCACTTCTACTGTAATTACAGTAATCATGGAGGCCATAATTGATTTCTCTCTTCTCTTGTGGCTACTTCAATTTTGTGTGCAGGTATATCGGTGTGTTCATGGACACACAAGTCTTTGTGTTAGAGGAATATGGTCGTTTTTTTGGTGTGGCAGTGGACTGCAAAACAAGTTCTTTATAGTAGTGTCAATGTTTACATTTTTTTCTACATGTGTAGTCGAGGGTTATCACCGTTGTGTGACCGGCTACACACAGTTACGCTATAGAACCATTTGGGTGTTCCTTCTCAATTCAAACACCTCCTAATATCATTACAGCAAATCCTTTCCAGTAGTTATCAGACAAAACATTTATTCTTGTAGAGCCACTCCATAGCGGTACATCAGACTACAAGACATGCTTGAAGTCCTTCCGCAGTTCGCCTAATGGGTCCAATGTATTAACTATGGTTAAATAAATAGTCACGTATGTATAAATACAAACAAAATGGTTGTATGTCATATCTCTTAATCATTCATAAAAGCTTGCAAGTCGTAAAACAAATGTAGACCTTGACACCCCTAGTACCTTTTAAGAATTTAGAACAACTTTGAGTTTTGCAGACACCTTTAGTGGGTTAAAAGCAAAACAAAGTGGGTTAACAATGTCTTTCTCTCCGTATAAATCTTTGTATCCTATGTCTTTGTTATTTTTCTTTTATTATGTTCTTTATCTTTAGACTTAGATTGTATCATCTTGTTCTTTCTCTTTAGTTCTCTTTGTTCTTGTTCTTATTTTATTTTGATTTATTTTTTATGAAAAATATGCTTTATTTGCTGTTGCTAATTGGAAAAAAACAATTTCTCCTGAGGGATCAATAAAGTTCTACCTTACCTTAACTGGCAAAATAAATCTGTAAATACAATCATATAAAGTAAAGTTTAATTGTTGTGAATATTTAAATATCAAACAATTTTCTCCTAATGTAGATTAAATTATTTTTTCAGTCTAAGGGGTAGTAAATTATGAGTAAATTTTTGTTAACACAATGTCTTTCTCTCCGGCCCTAATCTCCAAACCTTGGCCTATTCAGCATTCATTAATCCTGTTGTAGTGAGGAATTGTGGCCGGTGCCATTAATCCTAAATAAAGTGATGTTGATTATCGATATTTACTGGTCCTGAAACTGGGTCAGTGCGGTCCAGTGGTGACATTAATCTGATGTTCAGGTCTCACATTTGCTTGAAGCACACTTAATTTGGTGACACTGTATCCACTGCTGCTACAACTGGAAATAACTATATATCTTCTGGTATAACCACCATGACTTAAACTCAAGTCAAACCTTCCTGCAACAACATCTACTTTCATTAAAACTACAAGATCTGGCCATCCTAGAAGGGTCCCTGGTCAGAAAAACAAGAAGTAAAATAAAAGCTGAAATAACATGGCAACAGATGAATGCTGCTGAGATTGATAAACTTGTTGAATAGACATTTATGAAACCAGAAGGTTGTCAGTTGATTCTCCGGTCAGAATGGCATGCAGACCATCAATCGTGTCACAATTTGCCAGGGTGTGTTAAAAGTTACCGTGGAAGCGGTAGACGCAGCAATTACTTTCAGCTGGAAATTAATGGAGGATTTGCTTTCACCTGAAGGAGGGATCGGCACAAACATTGGTCGCCATGGGAACAACACAAGAGGGGTTTAGATGAGCCAGTGACGAAGCTAAAACCTGGTTAAATCAGCTTCTGGTTCGTGGAAGTGTGGTGGGATCGAGTCGATACCTGGTGTCGGTCAACTTGAGTCGCCCTTCGCTCCATCAGCTCTGATCAACATCACACCCTGTGAGTTCTTGGCAGGGGACCCGGCCCATCTGGCAGCAGCCACCCGCACCGTCTGCTTAGAGGCTTCTGGAAATTAACCTGACTGAGATCAAAGCGCTCGACAGTCCGTGACGTGTTTCTTTTCCCATGTCTCCCGCAGAGATGGCCGAGCCGATTCAGCAGCTGACCTCAAACAACGAAGGCCGGAGCCAGAGGGAGCGAGTCCCGTTCACCCCGCTGACCCGTAAAGAGAAGGTACCGGCAACCTCACACCTGTTCAGAAACCCTGTTACCAGGTGCATCTGTGACCTTCATCCCACTGATTTATTGGTGCCATTACATAAGAACCACAGGTATTTTACCCCCCACTGGTGTCCAGGGTACAACTTTTACTATGATCAGAGAGCTGCAGTGAACTAGGTAGGTCAATCATAATAAAAAACTCCGTACCTAGTCCCTTTAAGTCCTGCCAGTCTAGAACTGTGCCATCGTTCGGGCCCTTTTCCGAGTTTTGAGAGGTCAGAGGCAAATCATTGCAATTCCAGGATATTAAGAACAAGCGCCTCTTTGGCAACGATACAAAAAGGTGTTGGGTACAGAGTAGATCACTACAGGCAGAACAGATCATGTAGTTCCGTCCGTCATGAGAGCTTTGCTCATCTACTTATTGTCTAATGACATTCATTGCCACGTCAGGACACAGCAGGAATTCCCGGAGGATGAAGGTGATTGTAAGGTGGAATCGGTGGTGTGCTTGATGGGATGTGCCAGTCAGACTCGATTGTGTGCCACTCTTGTGTCACCCATTCACTAAGCCATTTACCTCCTTAGGGGTGAATAAAGAAGGCTAATTGGTTTTACTTGAGTTAATTAGATCAGACTAGAGTCAGGCATAGGGCGATAGCCGCCTTCTATTCTGGGACGAGAACCTCTGCCAGAGAGGGTCTTGAATCATGTGCTTCAGGTAATGCCGGGAGGTCATAATCTTATTATCCCTGTGAAGACCAAACGGTACAGGAAGAGCTAAATCAATTTAGATGGTGTCTTTTATGAATCCCTCCAAACAGACCCTCATTACTCTGTCGTCTTTCAAAGACTCTGCTAATTAGTCAGGTTGGACAAACCAGTCAGACCCAAATCATGGACCCGAAGTTCACTCAACTTGTTGAATGTTCTTTAAAAGCAAAGTCAATCCATGCAGTCTTGTGAAGCTCCAACACTTGTTAAGATACATTTTCAGTCTTCTCGTTTCATTATTGATACCCATCATATTGTAACTATAGCAACCTTTCTCACCCTGTTCAAGGTTAAACAATGAGATTGTTTTGTAAAAAGAAAAGGTTGAGCCTTTCTTTGTGTATCCATTGAAGGGCCCTCACACGAGCCTGGTTGCTTAAGTCTGGCTCTTGACGTCATCTGTGTTGCTACAGTGCGGGGAGCTGCTCTACGAGAAGCGCCACTATGAAAAAGGCCACTGGGCTTGTATAACCATGCGTGAGGACACTTATGAGCAAAGCATCTGCTACGGCTTCATGAGGATAATGAGATACATCTGCCAGCAGAACTCTACAGGTGAGTACCACTTGGAGTCCTGATTCTGGACAGCTATAGTACAGAATTTCAAAGAGGTTAACTAGTCTACTCCTTCAGAAGACCAATATGATTCCAGAAAAGAAAGACTTATAAAACAGATGGAACGGTAGCACCTTCATGTCTTCCTAAGAAGCCTTTGCTGATCTTTCTTTATGTCCATGCACCTAGGTGACTATTTAGGCATGTCCTTGCCCATCGTCACTGTTGTGAACACGGATGAGACCCACACTACGATCTCCAATGACGTCACTGTGGCATACTACCTGCCTGTTGACCACCAGGCTCAACCTCCTCAACCTAATGACAGCGAAATCGTTCTGGAGATCTGGCCCGCCGCCATTGTCTACTCAAGGTGAGTTGTGACCGAACTGAGAAGGTTTCTTGTCAAGTCTTGGGCACCTTGTGAACGCTCTGCTTGCAAACCTTGCAGAGCCTTTGGCGGTCCCACCAACGAGTTGACCATCATCGAACAGATCAACGCAATGGCGGAGGTGTTGGACTCCCCCGGCATGTGCGTGAACAACAGGTTCATTGTGGCGGGCTACACCAACCCGGCCCACAGCAACCGTCAAAACGAGATCTGGTTCTTGGAGCAACGCTGAGTCGGGAAGTTGCACGGTGACCCATTAAGCCTTCTCAAAGACTCCCAAACCCATTTTAGATTTAGACTCAGGTAAAATATTCTCCCCCAGTTCCACCCAGCTTACCTACCCACCACACTCCACCAAACGGGGGCTCGTAAGGAAAATAAAAAGTAATTTAATAGAGTTTAAATGGTGTCACCAACAACAACTGCACCAGGACTCAAGGCGTCTCATAAAATCATGTCTTGGAATCCACAGAGAAAAACAACAGTGTTCTGATTAGAATTGTTGTGTTATCGTGAGAAAGTCGCCCAAAAAAAATACAGAACCGTGGACATAAAGCCTCGCTATGCTCCCGCTAGTCCTGCCAGCTTTTAAATGTATTATCCATGTCGTTCAGTGGGAAGTTTTCGCACATCTGTCGCTCTTCGGCTAGCATAGCTGAATCATTTTGTAATTTGTTTATCTTAAAAGTGCAATATCAGTGAGTCAAGCCGGGGTGGCGCTGTCCGAACCGGTGTCACATCTCATTAGAACCATTAGCAACTTTTAACAACGCTGTTTGTAATCTTTTCAACGTTGTGTTTGTTTTTTACTCAATATGGTCATCAAATGTTGCGTGTCAAAACTAAATGTGTGCGGAAAAAATGGCATATTTTGAAAGGAAAAATGGCCACCAGCATCTCACTGCTATCCTGGTCAAAATGATATTTTTGTATAACAAAATTATTCAGGACAGTGGAAGATAAAACTCAGTCATGTTAATGTTGCAAACCATGATTGCGAGGCCACTTAGTGGTCATAGTCTAGTAACACAAGCGCTGTGCTCGGTGGCGGCAAAAGCCCAGCTTCCTTGACACAATTGTGTTTGTCAAGTGTACAAAGACAAAGCTTCAAATTAATTCTGATCTCAGAGCAAATCACTAGGACCTGCGTGTTTGTGTTCGCACATGAATGTACCACTGTGACGCTGCAGACAAACAAACCGAACATTATTTTACTGCTGAAAGACAATCAACATATGGATCTCCAACTAGTATAAATGTATATGAAGCATTCCTCTGGCTCACACAGAAATAAACACCTACATACCTCTACTCATGCTTTTTCTACTCGGTCGATGAAAGCGCCCACTACTGTACTGCTGCTGCCACCAATGGAAGGAAAAAGACTCGACAATATCTGCAGCCGAGTTAACCGTTCCAACAGGGAGAAAGCCTTCACTGCTTTTAAATACTACTGAGAGATATGAAGGGCACAGGGTCCAATCCCAGTTTCAGGATCGAACCAGGCTTCAGAGATGGTTCAGAATTCCAAAGATACAATATTCTTCATGCGCCTGGTTCAGCAGGACCACCGAGTACTTTTCTTTCCGTCTTTATTTTCAGTTTTTTTTGCTTCTTGTAGTGATGCGAACATGTGCTGTACTGTGAGACTCGAGTGCAACGACAAGAGCTACTGTGGTTTCTGTTCAATAAACGTGATCGTCTCCTGCAAGCTGGTCTTTCTTTGATTCACAATGGCAACCGGAAGTGCATAGAGCAGCAGTCAGTTGCCTTCTCTGGTCATAACTTTCTCACCCAGAGATGTCGGAGCGTGAAACTTCATTAATTAATGTGTGAAGACCTTTTATTAAATTTTATCAAAAAAAAATTCGGTACTTTGAATACTTTGTCTGTTGTGAGGGGCCATCAAGCAAACAAAGTAGCAGAAAGTATCAAAGCTAAATATGCTCAAATCAATATTTTATAAAACCTTTTTCTTGCTTTGTGACCTTGGTGTGGAAAAGCGCAATACAAATAAAAATTATTTAAATCTCGAAAAAAAGGTCCTTTTTCCCCAAAAAACATTTTATGCTCACAAATACATATCTTATCAAATACAAAAATGACAAGTGTAGTTCAAAAGTTCCAAACCAAAACCCTATCATCATACATAGAGGCTATTAATATAAAATAGAAATGAATACAAAATAATAAATAATAAAAGTTAAGATCTTTGAGCTTACTGAAGGCTACATAAATACAGGCAAAGGCCGCAGGTCTCTTTCACCTCAATAAGCAGTACAAATAATTGTTATTTATTTTAGCTCCAAACATTGTGGTGACCTTTGACACCTATGCTCTTGTTCAAAAAACCTGATGTGACATAAAAACATTTGGAAATGCCTGATAGAGGGTTATTGATAACTTTAAAATCAAGTTTAAGACTGTTGTTTGTTTCTAATTTGCGTGTTGTGACAAATATTGCCATCATGTTTACATGTACCTCCTCCTCCTCACCCATCCTCTCCTCCTCAACCTCTTGTCTTCCGCTACTCCTCTCCCCCGCTGGTCTAGTTACTCGGGCAGAACTTGATTCAGCAGCAGGTGCTTGGCCTCGTTCTCTTGATTTGTTCGGCCGTCACTCATCTCCACTCGGACCAACGCAGCACAACTGGGTACCACAGCTGGGCATAGCTACCCGGGGTGAGGTCTTCCAGGCGCCTTCCCTGACCATCACGTGGTAGATCAAAACAAACCTGCCGAGCACTGAGCACACTTCAAATTCCACCTGAGCAAGTGGCGATGCTCCAGAAGACCACCAGAGGTAGTACCGAGTGACCAGGAGTCTGAGACTTTAGCTCAGGTTTTGGCCACAGATGAGTGTTTCACCGTTGATGCAAACTTAAGCACTGCTAGGTGAAGCAGCCATTACATTGTGTCTATCTGGACTCTATTGTGATGATCATGTAACATTAGATTAGATTAAATTAGTCCAAAAATGATATTCTTTACCACTTGAAAGTGCATAGAACACTGAGCTCTGTCAGTGCCTTCGCATCAAAGCATGCGCCATCTTATTCATATCCATCTTTTACTAATGACAGGGCTATCAAAAGGACTCATGGACCAATCAGAGACTTGGATTCTACCTCTGCTCACGTAATGTAAAAATAACTTGGTTGTATATAATTAGAATTAAGTGATTGAACATTCAAACAAAATTAATCAACACATAAGTATAGATTGGGTTCAAAGTGAATTGTTTTGCTCAGTTGAAGTGAGCTGTAATACGAATTCTCTCCAGTAGGTGGTGATGATAACTCAAATATAACCTTTAAACGTATCAGCCACTTGAAATAAATGTTTCTCTCAAAATAAACAAATCACCTTAATTTCAGAGGCTTGTAACTGAATCAGGACCTGGCCCGGGTCGTACCTGCAAGTAGAGGTTCTGGTAGGAAGTCAGTTTCTCTCCCAGAGGGACCACCATCTTGTCCACGCTACGCTGATGCGAGTACGCCTGCAGGTCTGGACTCTCCTCAGACCGGAGCTCCAGGTGAGAGATCAGCAGGTTGGAGATGACGGACTGGATTGCCTAAGGAGCCAGTCATGTTGTTATCATGCACAGTTGGACTAAGTCAAACGATTGTTGGCGTTAAGTAGAACATCAATTTAGTTTAATTAAAATTGTCAAATCATAACAGAGCTGTTGCAAGACATTTTTAAAGTTCAAATAAAAAAATAAGATAAATAAAAATGACCTCATCATTACAATTCCTAAGACATTGCCATTATCTTTCTATTTAACACATGTTACTATATTCTTGAAGATGAAGTAGCTTTTGTTGTCACAGATTACAAAAAAATAAATAAAAAAAGGTAGAATTAATCAACAATTTTCTCTGTCCATGATATTAAAATTTAAAAATTCTACTTACTTCTACAGTCCTGTCTGGGTTATTTCATTTGTGCTTATCGTGCGCAAACCATCATTAAAAACCTTCATGTCATCATCAAATAGAACCAAGCATTTGTGTTCTAAATATCTTTTCAAGTGATGATCATTTGAAAATCTTCTGATGTGAAGCTGTTCAAATTTTGGCGAGTATTAATCATAGATATGGAACAAGGAGGAACAGAGGCTCACCTTGACGTCAGATCCAGGTGTTGCACTCAGAGCCAGAACCCGAAACTGCTGCGTCTGACTGGCCAACTGGCGGATCACCTGAAGAAGAGAAGATAAGTCAACATCCTGAGTTGCTAACGGCGAACTTCCTAGTTTGATTTTAGTTTTTATATTTAAAAAAGGTGAGCTTGTGTGTACCTGACAGTATGCATGGTTTCCCAGAGCCTTGTGGGCTTCATCGACCACCAGACACTTGACCCGTTGGGCCGGGCAGGTGTCTCTGGACAGGTCGTTGATCATCACTTGTGGTGTGAGGAAGAAGACCCGCTTGGACCTCCACAGCTCCTGTCGCTGCTTGGCCACTGTGCTTCCTGAAGTTGTGAGGAGAGTGTTACATACACCGTCACCTTGACCACAACCCCTGTTGTGACTAACCCGTCAGCTCTGCCATGTGTTCCTGAGGGATCCCCATCACGTTGTAACAGGCCTGGATCTGCTGCGCCACCAGAGGTTTGGTAGGAGCCATGAACACAATCTTTCCTGAAGGATACCAGCGGTAGAAGTTGTACATGACCACCGAGGCCACGAAGGTCTTGCCCAGACCTGTGGGCAGACACACCAGTGTGTTCTGGAACAGCGCCGCCTCTGAGATCTTGAGTTGGTACTCCCTGAGAGGGTAGTTTGTGGGGTAGATCCAGACTCTGGCTGCACTGCTGTCAAACCCAGGAAGATCAGGGTATGATGGATTCGGGATCTCCTCGTTTTGCAGATCCTTCTCAGCTTCACACACAGCCACCACCATCAGGTCATCGTCTTCATCCTCACCATCATCAGTGGGCAGACATGACCTTTGACCTATCTCTGGCCAGAGTGGGTTTCGAGCAGGAACCGGTGGGTTGTTTGGAGTCACCTTCCGCCGAACAGCGGCTTTCTTGTTGCCCTTCGGCGGCTGTTTCGGGGCCGCAGAGGAACCCCATGTCTGAAACAGAGTCCTCTGACCCGGCCCGCCACTCATTCTCCTCAACTTTGATGGAAACACATTGAGAAAAATCCGCCATGTGACTTCCGAAAAACTTCAGCAAAACACTTGTGTACTTCCGCTGTGGGCATTTTAAAGAAAAAGACGCGTGGATAAGCGTATTAAATATAACAACTCTGTAGCTACACTTACATATTTTTTAGACGTTTTAGTTCGTTTATTTGTACAGTTTAGATGACAAGACAACCTTAAATCCCATCAGTAGTCCTTTACAGATTAATTTAGCATAGCCGTGCTTTTATCTTGAAGTCCACCGATGGAACGACAACAAACTGTCAGGACTTCCGCTCCCGCGCTTCCTCAGTTTCCATAGTGATGGACAGATGTCAGTGGGAGAACAAGTTCACTCGTTTTCAGGTAATAACACTTTTGTCTAAAGAAGGTTCGTTAAACTTTAACAACAGGCTCATAACCGCAAAGTGTCTTTAAAGGAGTTTAGCTGTGCACTTGTGAGCTGTGGGAAAACGGCTAACGGCTATTGTTTTTAGCATTGATGTGACAGTTGGTGTGACGAAGTGATGAATCATTCATCGGTGTTTTCTTTTACACACATCAGTTATTTCATTAAAAATTTCACAGCTGCTTTACCCTAAAACATACACACCAAAACACCCATGCACAAACATTTATTAAAGAAAGTACACACCAAAACACCCACCTTAAACACGAACATGTCTATCTGCACAAACATTTATTAAACAGTACAATTAAGTACACGCCAAAACATATACACACCCTTTTAAGAGAAACAACTTAGACTTGAAGAGAGCATCTGATGGCAAAGTTGTCAACACATTCCTGTCTATGTGTTGCAGCAGCTCTACTTCTGGTATCATGTGGATGACTTCGCTCTACTCCACTCCATCCAACAAACAAGCTAAAGAATATTTTTGTTTTGTTTTCAGGCGCATGCACGTGGCTATCTAATCAGAGAGGAAGTACTTCTTGCACGAGAGGACTTCATCCATATCGTGACTGAGATCGACGGAGGAATAGATCATTTAGTGTGGCAGGACTCCCTGATAGCCACACCCCACTTTACTGACACGGTGACCCCTCGTCTGGACATTATTTGTTCTGTCTGTTTAACTTCTCATTCATCCTCAAGGTTCCAAATGTTGTGTTTTCTGAGTCATTGCTGTGTTTTTACATATTTATTGTTGGGTTCATCTCACTTTTCTGTTTATTGTCTGTCACAGAGTCATTATAGTGTTTACTAAGTCATTGTTATTTTTGACTGACTTTGGTGTTTAGTAAGTAGTGTTTACTGATGTATTGTTGTGTTTGACCTACTTTTGTGTTTATTAAGTCATTGTTGTGTTTGACTTACTTTTGTGTTTATTGAGTAACTGTTGTTTTAACTGATTAATTGCTGTGTTTGACTTACTTTTGTGTTTATTGAGTAACTGCTGTGTTAACTGAGTAATTGTTGTGTTTGACTTACTTTTGGGTTTATTGAGTAACTATTGTGTTTACTGATTCATTGTTGGCTTACGTTTGTGTTTATTGAGTGATTGTTGTGTTTGTGTTTACTGAGTAATCGTTGTGTTTGTCTTGAGTTTGTGTTTACTGAGTAATTTCGGTGTTTACTGAGTCCTTATTGTGTTTGACTCACTTTTTGGTAACTGGGTCATTGAAGTGTTTTTTTGAGTCAATGTTGTGTTAGACCCACGTTTGTGTTTACTCAATCATTGTTGTGTTTGCTGATGTGCTGTTGTGTTTGACTATCCTTTGTGGTTACTGGGTCATTGTTGTGTTTATTAAGCCAATGTTGTGTTTACCTTGCATATGTCTACTGAATCACTGTTGTGTTTATTTGGTCATTGGTGTGTTTACTGGGATAATGTTGTGTTTGGCTGACGTTTGTGTTTACTGATTCATCATTGTGTTTGTCTCAATTTGATGTTCATTGAGTCATTGTTAAGTTTGACTAATTTTTGTTTTCTGAGTCAATCGTTGTGTTTCACTCACCTCTGTATTTTTTTGAGTCCTTAGTGTTTTACTGAGTTAAAAAATTAATTAATTAATAATATCGGTGTCCTCTAGGATGGACCCCTACATATCCACAAGTCTGATCCAGCAGCAGAGAGTCTGGTAGCTGAGGAGGTACCTGGAGATCGGGGTGTCCTCCTGCAGAGGACCGAGGCTGAGAGAGACAAGCCTCGTACTTGCAGAGTAGACAGAGAAGTGGGTGCTGCAGAAGAACTGACAGATGAGACCTCGTGTGACCGGACCAGTCTGGACTCTGGTGTCCAGAAAGGTGAGACTGAAGGATCAAACATGATGAGATTGATCAAGTTTCCTTTAAAATCCTCTTGCTGGTAGGTCCTCAGCAGAACCATAACGTCCACAGGACCCCCGAGGATCTTCGTGCGCACAAGGACTCCCTGACCATGGAGCTGATCTGGCTGCAGCAGGCCATCAGCAGCAGAAAGAAGGTTATGAGTCATGAACGTGTGAGCTGGTGTCGTCCATCATCTTCATGTGAACTTTAATGAGTCTTTCTTGTCTCCTGCAGTATCTGTCTCTTAAGACCAAACTGACCACTGAAGACCTCAGGAGTTGATCTTCTGTTTGTCAACAGTTCTTCATGTAAATAAAACCTATTTTTGTAAACAAATCCGTTGTCGTGTTCGATGACTGGAGGAAACTCTGATATCACATTTCTGATCCGACGTGCTGTCCTCAGCGGGTCACATGACGGAGCTTCGGTTTCTGTCTAGTTTGATTTCAACTGTTGATTCAGCTCCTCCTCCGCTTGTCTCGTCTCTTTTGTTGTGGTTGCCGCTGATGGCCTGGCCCACACAGCCGGTCGTCGCTGACCAGGTAACCGCGGCAACCAGGAAATACTCTCAACTGCCTTGAGACGTGTGTGTGTCTTTTGGTTAAACGTGTGGACTCTGATCAACAACACAACCTAAAACTCGCCTTCCTGACGGAGCAGAGTGAGTACATGACGTGTGTTTGTGTAAATGAGAAAGCTTGTGTCATTGCAGGTGTTTAAAATGATGTAAAGAGTACCTGAAGTGTTGTGAATGAAGCAATGTTTAAAAGTAAACATTAATATTCTTTCTTACATGAAAATATCAGTGAACGTATTAAAATTCTCGTTTTTTAACAAAACCTTTCTTAATTTCATGATTAAAATGATCCTAAACTTTAAGTTAAAAAGGAAAAAGTCTAATTTCTTATATTTAAAAAAATTTTTCGTTCATGTCAGTCCTGTATTTTTAAACACACCCTGTAAAACTTACAAATACACAGTTTCTTTAAGAGATGTCACTCAAACTCCAAGGTCTCAAGACGTTTCCCCGTTGTTTTATTTATGTGCTCTTTTTGATAGTCAGATTTTTTAATGTTATCGTATGTAGCACATTATAAATGTAAAGTATTACAATTATAATTTTTTTTAAACGTAATGTTAAATCAAGAACATTTTAAACTCAATTTTATACATAGCTTAGCTAGTAGCTCTACAGTGCTAGCTGTAGTGAAATGAAATCTACCACCAGTAATACTTTACATTTCTGTATATATTTAGATGTTTTTAAGTTAACAGATCATAGATAATATTGCAATTAACTTTTTTTCTATTTAAAAATACATTTTATTTTTGCTAACTAAACAGTGCTAGCTGTAGAGCAATGAAATCTAACACTAGTAATAATTTACATTTCTATATATATTTAGATGTTTTTAAGTTAACTTATGTAACAGATCATAAATAGAGAATATTACAATTACGTTTTTTCAAATGCAATATAATGTGCATCAAGAACATTTTAAACTAAATTTTATACATAGCTTAGCTAGTAGCTAACAGTGCTAGCTGTAGTGAGGTGAAAATACACCACCAGTAACACGGTTTTATTTATGTGGTCTTTTTGATAGTCATATTTTTTAATGTTAACGTATGTAACACATGATAAATGTAAAGTATAACAATTCTTTTTTTAAGGTGTAATGTAATGTAAAATCAAGAACATTTTAAACTCAGCTAGTAGCTAACAGTGCTAGCTGTAGAGTAGTTAAATCTACCACAAGTACAACACAACACAGTGGTGGTAGTGTTACTAACACTTATATATTTTTGTATATGCTGAAAATAGATTGTCGAAAATTCTATGATGGAATAACAACATATAATTATTAATATCAAAGATTGACATTATTGTGACGATCTCGTAAGTTACAGGGGTGGTAGAAATAAAAAAGGTGTGAACATGTATGTGTGAAGTAAGAATGACTGGTGTTCGTTGTGACCCGTCTGAGATCATGCTGGTGTCCTTAGAATGGCGGCCGGTGTCCTACCCCCCGTGAAGAGCGTGGTGGTCTACAGAAACGGAGACCCCTTCTACAACGGACGCCGGTTTGTCGTCAACCAGCGACAGGTGGCGACCATGGAGGCCTTCCTGACCGAGGTGACCCAAAACATCGGAGCCCCGCTGGCCGTCAGGGCCCTCTACACCCCGAGGCAGGGTCACCGGGTCAACCAGCTCCAGGAGCTGCAGACAGGGGCGCAGTACGTCGCGGCGGGATACGAGAAGTTCAAGAAGCTGAAGTGAGTGGAGGTCCAGTTAGCAAGTCACCCACACATCTCGCCGTGTTTGTTGTTGTGGAAGTGTTATCGACCTGAGTGACGGATCCAGTGTCTCCTTGTCGCACCAGTTACCTGAACTCCGCCGTGAAGAAGCCTCAGCCTGCTCAGGAAGACGCTGAGGTCAGAAAAGTTCTCTCCTCGAGTAGTCTCTTCATCACCTCGGAGTCATGAGGAATGTTGTGTCCTTCAGACAAAAGTCGCCCAGAGACTGAACGTGTCGGCCAAGTGGAGGAAGTTGATCCCGCTGCCGTGGGTCCTTCAGTAAGTCCCAGAAGCCACGGGACTCCAGAGCCTGTAAACTCAACGTCCGACTCTTCCAGTGTGTTCCGGAATGGAGACCTACTGTGTTCCCCGTTCCGCTTCATCATCCCTCGGAGCCTGCAGCAGGACCTGGAGCAGATCCTCAGTCTGGTCTCTGAGAAGGTCTGCCTGAGGACCGGCGCTGTGCGCAGGTGAGTGACATACCTGGACAGGTGTGACTTATCTGAGATCACATGTTGTGCACCAGAACTGACTGGTCCGTTCAGGTTGTGCACACCGGAGGGAGCGACGGTGTTGTGCGCCGCTGAGCTGCAGACGGGTCACTGCTACGTCGCTGTGGGACCAGAAAGGTTCAAGAAAGTTCCGTACACGGAGCTGCTGGGTTCGAAAGGACGGTAACTGTGAGAGTTGTGTTCTACGGATGAGTGTGGTCTTGACGGTGGTTGTGTGTCTGCAGGAAGAGACGCACACAGAGAGGAACTGAGGTCAGTCTTCATGATGATGCTGTGAACTGGTGGAGCTGCAGGTTTTTGATGAAGCTTTTGTTTTTTCGTCCAGAAAAGGAAACCAGGAATCGGAGCAGAGGATCAGCTCAGTGACTCGGCTCTTCCCGACTCACCCCAGGTGACCAACGTGATCAAATTCAAATAATTACTTTGAGAGATGGAGAGCAGTCGTACTTTTGAGTTAAATATTTATAATACAAGAAATAATGTTCATGTAAGACATATTTTTAGCCGATAATTCATCTTTACCATGCATTGACATATAATAATGACCTATAATTAATATCATGAGCAGGTTTAATGTTAACTAACCTGTAACTCCTGTAACATAATTCAATGTTTTGATGTCATAAAAACATTGTGTTCTTTTACTGTAGATTTACTCAATTGACATTCTTATGTTCTTCATATACAAAGAAAGAAGGAGTTACGGGGGAAATGTAAACCTCATTACTGCTAGCAATGTTAGCCACTAGCTAAACTATCAAGTAAAACTTTCAGTTTAGATGTCTTTCACGTCAAATTGGAGTTGAAACACAACATTATTTTAATATTTTTCCATCTATAGAATGTGTTATGTTAGTTTACTTAACAGCTACCTAAGTACCAAAGAAAACTGTGTGAGAACTTGTCTGCCTTGGCTCCTGCAGGGGTTTGAGTCTGTAATGTCAGATAAAGAAACAGTGTCTTTGTTACAGAACAAAACGAGTGGTATGTAAAAGTGCAGGGTGGACATCAATTATTGATTTTATGTATATAAAAAATAACCTTTATTTTGAATAAACATATAGTTTAGGATCAAGAGCAGGTGTCAGTGATTTTAATGCCAGTCTGTCAACGGGCACACAAAGACACACAACCATTCACACACACACTCATACTTAAAAAATAATATTTTAATTGGATTTAGTCTAAATCTGATTGTATACCATTTCACTTTTAAAATCAATCTTAATAAGATAAATACATCAAAAGCAGAGAAAGAGTAATTATGTCATAAAATACGATTTTAATATTTAATTCAATATTAATCTTAAGTGTTGTATACACAACATGGGCATTTTTGTGGTGGCATTACAGATTAAAAGAATGAAGATAACAGACACATACAAGTAATGTGTAAAGGTATAAAAAAAGGGTATTTTACAAGTATTATGTTGTACTAGTAATAAAATCGTTAAATAGCCGTCAGAAACATGGTCAGATTTATAGTATAATTGATATAGATGGAGTCAGAGGACAAGGTCTGATCAAGAGCATTATTTTAATCATTCAATTATCAAATTTGGCTACAGAATTTGGGTGATTTTTGGTGACTTATTTGTTGTTGTAAAAATTTAAATATTTATATTAACATTTAGTCGTTGTCGACACCTTTTGATTTCCACGACAGCGTGATGGCCGCAGGGTCAAGTCCACTGGAGACGAAGCAGCAGAAGACTCCGTGTTCTTCTCAAGACCTGCTAGGATCCGTCAGAGACCGCCCAGACCGCCGCCCGCTGCTCGAGCAGGTCTGTAGACCACTGACCAATCACTTGTGACGACCTAAAGAGTCTGTTTTCTACAGCTCAGCGCAGCGTCTTCAAGAGAGGAGCAGAGCGGAGGAGAGAGGAGCTGAGAGGAGCACAGGAGGTCCAGGAGGACCAGGACACACTCACAGAGCTTCCCGTGGATCAGGTCCTCTTTCACTCTCACTTAAGCACTCACAACTGATTTGACGGGATTTCTGTGTGCACCTGAAGAGGGCTGCAGAAACTGTGGAGGAGGAGCAACAGACCAACACTGCTTTGGACGCACCTGAGGTAACCATGGCGATTGAGGTTTTACTCATGGTCGTGACTGATCGTTGCATTTGGACATGGTAGATGTCTGAGGGTGTCGACGGTGGAGAGACACGAGACCAGGAGGCGGCCTCTGCTGCGTTGGTATACACACACAGACACACAACTGTAACACACAAGACAAGGTCTCACTGATCCTGGTCCTGCAGCAAGAGCAGAAGAACACAGCAGAACCGGTTCAGACGCAGAACCTGGACTCTCGGGAGGAGTTGGTGAGTAATAGACGTTTAACCTTTAGCAGCCTTTAATGAGATAAGCTTTACTGAACTGAAGAACGCGTTTTGTGCAGAAGACGCCAGAGGAGTCCGCGACACAAGACGCTCCACTGGGTCACATGACCGTCACAGACTGAGATCATGGAGCCACAATGACGAAAAGCTGCGTTAGCTTGATCTTACTTTAGCTGAGGATTTATAACATTTACGACTTCAAGGATTTCTACGACAGAGTGACACAACTATGAATGTTGGGTTGTTTACTTTGCTTCTATGATCACACCACAAGTGAGGATGATACAACAGGTCGACTCTGAAGCAGGTGAGGAAACAAGGCTTGTTCCAAACTCAAGTACACATCAGTCACAACTGTCGATGAATCTTCTTGTTATAGTTTTATAAAACAGTTTTTGCCAATTTCCTAATTAAACTTCTGAAACAAGTGCAAGACCTTTATTTTCCATTTTTTATTGTATTTACGTTTCTCCATGTTGCATTTAAAGTCACAATTTCAAGAATAAAGTGCACTTTTAGTGAGCCACAAATTAAACACACTTCATAAAAGAGGACAACTCAATATGCCTGCACTTTTTCTCACCCCTTTCACCGCCACACGTTTTGAGTTAAAAAAAAGGGGTAAAAAAGTTCCCCAAAAACTTCTAGAAAAAGGTAACATACCAGTAAGGACAACGAAGTTTGACCCACAGCCCGAATACGCAAAAGAAACGATACACCACAGCGGTCAAAAAGAGTCTTAAGAGTCCCTACAAATTGACTTTAGTACAAAAGCAGCAACTTTCACAACATCGTCACGGTAATCGTCACGAGGGGCTGACGGTTGTCCAGGTTCAGAGCTCGACCCTGCAGCAGGTCACGGGAGGTCATTGCTGTAAAAGAAGTGACTGACAGCCGCGTTGTTGCTTTCCACCATGACGCCCATCACGTGATCACATTTACGGCCATAGTTCTCAGTGAACACCCCCCCCCCATTAATCCAGCTGACCCGTGAGCGAACCCTCGTCCATCCGTCCCCCCCACAACTCTTTCTTGGTTCCCCAAGAGCTTGAGGCCACGGTGAGAGATGAGCCCCTTCAGGGGTCCTGTGAGGCACTGACGACACACAGAGTGACACCGGTCATGGTGAGGAACATTCCAAACACGGCGCCTGGTGGAACACGAGCGACGATGAGCAAAGGGTAATATATTCAGTGCCGTTAAAAATAAATACATTGTTTGCTAACTTTATCCATTTTTGAATAAACTAACTAAACAAGGAATTAGTAAATGATCATGTTGTTAATTTAAAATACAATAAAATCATAAAAAAATCCTCATATTGTATTAATTTCACAAGGAAAACAATGATGGAGCTAAATCCTTAGGAAGGTCAACTGTTGCTCACATTAGTATAACAAATATAGGCGTTTTAAGTTCATATTTATTATATTCTGTTCACTTACGTAATCCTCCAACGTCTTCGCCCAGCAACTTCCCCGTCAGCAGCGTGAAGACGAACGTCAAAGAGTTCGACACAGGAACAGCCACGGACAGATCTGCAAAAAGGAATGAGTAGAATTAGAACCTGCTGCCACAAAGAGACACGACTCGTAGCCCAGGCTGCACCGACCTGTGCTTGACAGCGTGTAGAAGTAGAGCACAGAGCCAGCCTGGTTGAAGAGGAAGGGAAGCAGGTACTGGGGAGACAATATAGACAAGAAAAGATCACATTTCATCTTTCTCCACTAAATGTCGGGTAACAATATGTTTTCGCCCTCAATTAAACACAATTAAATGTATCTTAGCAAAGCGAAACTCAGATTTGTTGCATCATATTTTAACCATTCTTATTTTCTAAACTGACGTTGTACATTCTAACTTTAGTTATTATGACATTTCTGACAGAAATGTACAACTAAAGTTGTACTTTTCTTCAGATGTAAGATCCCTTTATCTTAAAAAAATGTATGCTTGCTTGAATCTTACATTTCTTGGTAATGAAAGATAATGAATTAGTAAACAATTCGCACTTTAACGTTCAAGATGAGGAACTTCAGTTCGGCCACAAACTGGGAGACTTTTCCTGATGCGTTCACGGACTCGATCCCCGCAGTTCCCCTTTTCAGGAGCGGGTTCGTGCAGCCCCACAATAGCGACACCAGCAGGAGACTGACCACCTCCACTGTCGGACACAAACCACCACAATGACCGTCAGCTTCATCTACTACATTTAAAATCACGTTTAATGTGGAAACTGGTTGGTTAAAGCACCTGAGCTAGCAAGATAGCAGCTAACTTCCCTAGCATTAGCACATGGATTGAACTGTTCCGTTTACATTAACATTGTAGTTTAAATCGCAACTTACAACTATTTTTAGTTTTAATAAAAACACCTGAAATTCAGGGGTATTTCGTTTTAAATAACCGACATTAATATCAACAATTTAAGCTAACAGCTCACCTGCAGTCACCATAGTGACAGAACTTGTTGGCAGTCGAGTGGCGTTCAAGAACACTCAGTTAATCCGAATGACTTATGTTTTTCCTGTTGTACGATGCAGCTTTATTTATTTGAAATATATATATATATATATATATATATATATATATATATATATTTATTGAGTTTAGACTTTAAATATTATACCGTTTCAATTGAAAAAAAAGTCCAGGTCTGTGTGTATTGAATTAAATGACAAATTAAATTGTCCACAAGTGTAATGTGCAGTTTAAAATGTGCTCCAGTGACATGAGTCCGTCACTCTGGTCCACAAACGCCACATGTGTTAAATCATTATTATATTCTTTAAAATAAAGTGTATCGCAGCTTGTGTTCTGTACGTGGCAGCTAGAGGTCGCTGTTGTCTCACAAATATGTGCGCGTAAGCGCGTCCGGTTTGTGACAATGTGGTGTTAAGTTCGAACCTTTTTTCTGGTGGACGAGTGTGTTACTTGTGTGTGTGTGTGTGTGTGTGTGTCAACGATAGAACTTTGTCTGCAGCAGAGCTGTCGAGATCTCCCCCCCGTATCACGTGGCGCCCCGCATCGTCGCCATGGAAACGTCGCCACTTTCTCCACTTTGTCAGGTGTGTTACCTGAGAACTGTTGGAGACGAGAAGTGTGGTTTTCTCGGCAGGTCTGTGCAGAAAATAGCACAACAGTGGCGCTAAAAAAGAAACCATAACGGCAATAATGAGAACCTGCGTCTTTAAGGCTCAGGTGATGCTGACACATCAACACTCCAGTCCAGGTGAGCCAGAGGGAAACAGGAAGTCACCTCGACTCCATGCAGAGTCCTGACGTGGCTGATCGCAGAACAGCTGTCTGCTCTAAATTAGGCACCCCACCCTCTTCCTCCCCCCTCCTCCCCCATCCTCCCTCCCTACTCCCGTGGAGCTCAAAGTCGAGCGAGCATCACTCACGTCCAGAACCAGCTCACACGTCCAGAACCTCGTCAGGTGTTCTCCTGTCCTGACGCAGAGGACGAGATAGGGATGCGATTTTCTCATCTTCTTTTTTGTCGTTTATTCACGTTTATGTATACGTTTGTGTAACGCTTTTGTGTTCTTAATATTACATTGTGTTTGTTCTTGTTATTAAGTGTGTATTTTGTGTGCGTGTGTGTGTCTCACAACTGGCTCTTGATTCTCTGGGTTTCTGGTGTTAAATCCCCTGAGAGGCCGCTGTGGTTCTGGCCTGCAGGACTCTGATCTGTGTGTGTGTGTAAGAGAGAGAGAGAGGGAGAGAGTGTGTGTGTGTGTGTGTGTGTGGCTTCAGAATCATCAGCAGGAGGAAGACTACAACAAAAAACTGTCACTTCCTATTTCTCTCTGATACATCAGCTCCCCTCGTTAATATGCACCAACCAGCATGTGTGTGTGTGAGAGTGTTTGAGTGTTTTGAAGTGTGTGTATTTTTGTGTGTGTGTGAGTGTGTGTGCCCCCTCACTGAGTCTATCGTTCATTATTGATTGAGCAGATTTATAAAATGACCGCCAGGGCCGCGCCAGAGCTCTTTTTTAACACCACACACACACCTTACTGTCAGGCGCCAAACACACACACACACACACACATATATTAATGCAGAATCCCCCACGCATGCCCACTCACCTCTCTTGTGTCAATCTTCTTTTGTATTATTTTGTTTGTACTTTCAATCACACATATCTATATTTTATTTGAGCAATTGTGAGTTTTTTTTTTCTTTTGTTCCAGAGTCTGTTGTGATTGTGTTGTATTTTTTCTTCTCCCGGATCCTCCTCTGCTCCGTGATTCTCCTCATCTTCAGGTGTTTAATTATAGATTGAAAAAATATATATATACATTGTCCCTGTACTTGACGAGATAAGTGCACTCACACCAGATTCAAACAAAGGGTGAAAGACATACAATGAATCCAGGAAGGGATGCTGACTGTTCCTCAGAGTTTGCTGGGCTCCTCCAGAGATTCCACACGAGTGTTACGAGTGCTGCTCGGTGTCATCCATGTGACGCGGGATTAGCGGCTCCATTAGCAGATAAGGGGGAATTTCTCATAGGGAATCATCGGAGATAAGAAATGTAGGTTGAACATGGGGGAGTGTTTCAGCTGTGAAGTTTTAATCTGCAGATGAATTCCTCTAAGATTCGCCCCCCAGTGCTCCCCAAACTCATCACTGTCTCGTTTGCTCTTAAGTGTACTTTTGTGAATGTGTGTTTATGTGTGCTTTTGTGTTTATGTGTGAGCTGATTTTGCAAAGATTTGTGAGTTATCACTTCAGCTATGTTACATTCTTTTTTGTGTACTTTTTTGTGTCCCCTTTGTGTTGATTTGTAGGTGTTTTCATGTTACAAGTCGTTGTCACACACTTGTCTAATTTCCTTGTGGGTTTTAGTTTTTGTATCAGTCTGACAGTGGTCATAATGTTGACCAGAAAGCATCTCAAAGTTTCTCTTATTCGCCTTTTTTTTTTGGACAGACTACAACTGCAATGCAGATGAAACAACAGGGAGGAGACCGAGGAGGGGGTTCTGTCAGGTGGATGTGTCAGCTGACTGACTTAAGACGGATTCTCAAAGTGCTGCGCCGGGAAGAGCTGGAATCTTCCACGGCAAGCGAGGAGATAAAAGTGCACATGAAAGGGAGTGTGGAGAGAAAGGAAACCTGCTGAGAGGAAAGTCTGGAACATTCTGACCTGAATCTCTCAGGTGTGCACTCGGAATCATCACGGAACTCTTGAGAGTATGTGGAGAGATTCACGACTGACCTTTGTCCTTTGACCTCTGCTGACTCAGTGTGATGGCAGCCGCTGACGGGGCAGGAGGAGAAGGATGCATCAGCAAACATCCAGAGCTTCCCCCGGACAAGGGAAGGAGGCGGATCCGCGGGTCGATACTTCGGAAGTGACTCGTCTGCAAAATCGGGAGCTAAAATGTGGAGTCATTCACCTGAAGATATAAAATGGAACATGTTTTTTATTTTATTTCAGCAGAACAACATTTATTTTATTACAAGAAACCTTTACCTGTATGAAAATGTCAAATCTGTTTTAAAATGTTAAGTGATTTTTAAATATATATAAATATATTCAATGATTTTTACAACAACATACAGTTTAACATAGAATCATCAGTGGATATATTCATAAAGAATATACATTTATAACAAAACTTTCAAAAATGATGCTCTGGCAACTTAAAAAAAAATAAAGGTTCAACTTTCATATGATAATCTTTATTTATGTCCTTCCTGTACTATCAAAGACCCCCTGTAACGTCTGTGACAATGACTATGTTTGTGACATCACAGATGACCTCACTCAAATGCGTACCGGGCCGAGGTCTTTAGCATACGAGTTCCCAAACTGTTTTATTAATCTGCTCTTTTTGGTAGTTTAGTAGATGGTAACATAAGTCACACATGATAGATATGAAGTTGTACTCAACTGTAATGTCAAAGTAAAAGACATTTCAACCTGAATGCTTCTTGCTAGCTTAGGTAGCGGCTAAAAGTGCTAGAAGCAGTGAGGGGCCATTTACCACCACTTTTTTTGTGGGATGTTTTAGAATATAAATTGTGTGATTATTCCCTGAAATAATAAAAAATATATTTTTAATATCAAATGGAGACCATTTTTATGGAAAAATGGAATGTTGTGAAACGTTACGGGTAAGTAAAGTTAAAGAATGACTTCTGCTTCTGACATTAAGGTCTTCATAATGTATTTTTAGTTTCAAAGTAGAAACGTTTTCCCAAAATGACCAACAAATCCACGTCATATTGGTAAAGAACTCCAGGTTATGATCCACGAGACCTTCAGAACTTAAATATATACGCAGCAATGACATGCTAGCCAGGATTGTCAGTCTTCCCCCTGGACCCGCCGCCCTGGCCCACCTGGACCCCCCTGGTCCCCCCTGAGGGCAGAGATCCTGCTGACGAGTCAACACCTGAGACGACTTGTTTAAACGACACATTAGGAAGATAAATCAATTTGTGGTGGATACTGTGTGTGGAGTCTGCTACCAAATCTAATTACACACACACACACACACATACACACCTCGATCAGCAGGAGGAGCCGTCATGGTTCACCGAGGAACACGATGGGGGAGGTTGTATCTGGATGAGAGGTCGGAGCGACAAACCTCTGAGGTAATTGAATTGACGTGTCAGCAGCAACATGTCGACACGACTCGTTTCATCCCTTTTGTTTGATGTAGTTCCCCTTCCCGACCAGCAGGGGCTGAGAACAGTGACACACAATGCAACACGGGCAAGAAAAACCGCACACCTCCGATGCTACTCTTAAGTGTCCTCGAGTCGTAAAGTGCGACCTCATCAACTCGTTACAACCGCATCGTAAACGCGCCACAAATGGACCACAATAATCTGGAGTCTGCGGTCAATAAATGACCCGATGATAATCAAAGACGTCGATTCGTGACAACACCGCAGGTCGATGCACAAGCTCGTTACCCTGCGTTGAGTGGACGATGAAGCTTTACAGAGTGATGTCACAACATCTTACACACTTTGTGGGCTTTTTTCAGGTACTGACCACTGCGTACCAGAACATACAGCTGTGATCTGACCGGCTTTCCATCCTACATTTGACCATCATCCTCCTCTGTCACTACACGTGAGGTCGCATGGGTCAAGCCCTGAATTAGCTCAAGGTCGCTGTGTCCTTGGCTCTTGTTGCTGCTCAGGTTCCTCACGCTAGCGGCCAAACACCTGCTCCTGTGTGTGTGTGTGTTTGTGTGTGTTAGTGTGACTGTGAGCTGGGTTACATAACTCAGTTTCATGGAGCACAATTATCTTCACTCAATTGCTCAAGAATGTAAATGTGTGTTTAGTACATTGCAGGAAGAACTAATTCATTCATCAATCCATCCATCCATATCACGTTCTAGTTCTTTTTTATGTTTTCAGAGAGGGATTGACTTGTGATATTGAGTCATACTGACCAGTGATATTGAGTCACACTGACCTGTGATATTGAGTCACACTGACCTGTGATATTGGGTCACACTGACCTGTGATATTGAGTCACACTGACGTGTGATATTGGGTCACACTGACCTGTGATATTGAGTCACACTGACCTGTGATATTGAGTCACACTGACCTGTGGTATTGAGTCACACTGACCTGTGGTATTGAGTCACACTGAGCTATAATATTGAATCAAAATGATCTTTAGTATTGAGTCGGACTAAGCTGTGGTATTGATTCAAACTGAGCAGAGGTATTGAGTAGGGATGAACTCTAGTAACGGGTCAGACTGAGCTATAATATTGAGTCAAAATGAGCTTTTTAATTGAGTCACAATGAGCTGAAGTATAGAGTCACACTGAGCTATAATATTGGGTCAAATGAGACTTTAATTGAGTCAAAATGGGCTGAAGTATTGAGTCACACTGAGCAATAATATTTGGTCAAAGTGATCTTTTTATTTGAGTCAAACTGATCTAAAGTACTGAGTCAGACTGAACTACAATATTGAGTCAAACTGAGCTAAAGTATTGATTCAGACTGAGCTACAATATTGAGTCAAACTGAGCTAAAGTATTGATTCAGACTGAGCTACAATATTGAGTCAAACTGAGCCAAAGTATTGAGTCATACTGAGCTATAATATTGAGTCATACTGAGCTATAATATTGAGTCATACTGAGCTATAATATTGAGTCATAATGAGCTATAATATTGAGTCATACTGAGCTATAATATTGAGTCATACTGAGCTATAATATTGAGTCATACTGAGCTATAATATTGAGTCATACTGAGCTATAATATTGAGTCATACTGAGCTATAATATTGAGTCATACTGAGCTATAATATTGAGTCATAATGAGCTATAATATTGAGTCATACTGAGCTATAATATTGAGTCATACTGAGCTATAATATTGAGTCATACTGAGCTATAATATTGAGTCATAATGAGCTATAATATTGAATCAAAATGATCTTTCGTATTGAGAGAGAACGATTGACGGTTGGTGAGGGAGGGGCCAGCACGGCGTCCATGTCACACGGCTCTGATCCTGGGTGTGCCCGTGATGGTCTGCTCCCCCATCCTCCCCCCTCCTCGACCCCCCCAACCCGTCCTCCGCAGGTCCCTGGAGTCATCCTTCATCCTTATTTATGAGCCTCCACACGGACGCTCAGCTGGGCCACATCGATCCCTCAAGGTCGACCCGGGTGTTGTGGGGGAGGTCCGGTGATGGTGGAGGAGAGACGAGCTGAGGAGTCAAATATGTTCTCAGTTAACGTGAGGGTTCAAATATTTTCAGAGGGTTCCGGTGCCATGACCCGTCCCTTTGAACTTCAGCAGGACATGAAGCAGACACTTTTCGAACTGTCCTCCGCTCCGGGTCTCTTGAGCAAGTCATGACTAAGTCCTGGTTCTGTCTGTCTGGTACCAGTGAGTCTGCGAGCGACGGTTCCGTCAGAGGTCGGAGGTCAATTATCCCGGCGACATCAGAGAACGGAGAGGAAGCCTCGCTCCGGGCCGGCGGTCCCGGTCGTGACGCAGAGCTCATAAAACTGCCACAGAGCGACTGAGTCACGTCGCTCAGCGAGTCTGAGTCACGTCCCGCTGCTCGAACTCTGACTTCTGCGGAGGTGAAGGACTTCCCGAAGGTCGTCTGAAGCGTCCAACCTTATCTTAACTCACAACAACTCACAGAGGAATCGAACCGAGGACCTCCGGATAACTGCTCACACGGCTGGTTAATCCAGGATTACGGAGGTTGTCGAGGCCCGACTCACTCGCCCATCACCTCGTGAACATTCACGGTTTGTTAGCGATGCTAATCCTCGGTTCCAGCGTGACTGACAGTTGTCAACCCGCCGTCTCCTCGCGCTCCTCATCTGGATTAGCTCAGTGTTCACCATCCCGGATTATCTTTGTATGAGCAGCTGCTTCATTAGGAAGACAAGTCTGATGGACAAGTTTTTAGACCAGGACCAGCATCAAGACAGAAGTGGACCAAGATGGACCAGGACCAGGAGAGGACCAGCTCCAGGACCAACTAGATCTTGTAACTTCTATGAGATTTTGTACCACTTGATCAACTCGTATCTCACCTTCAAAAATAAAACACAGTCGGTGACATCATCACTGTGAGCCAGTTGCCGTGACTCATGGTGTTAACGGTCAAAGTGATGCTACCACTCTTGCCATCAGCTTCTTAGTCTTCATCACCCTCATCCTCTTCATCAACTTTTTCATCTTCATCACATTCTTAATCTTCATCTTTAACAGACTATCATCATTGTTTTCATCATATTAATCATCTTCACAATAGTCATCTTTATCTTTATCATCTTCACCATTATGTTCTTACTTTTCTCATCTTCATCTTCATCATATATTCTTCCTCACCTACCTCATCGTTTTCATCTTCAACATCATCTTCATCTTTAACATGTTATTCATCTTCATCACCTTCGTCGTCTTTATCATCTTTATCAGTATTTTCTTCATCTTCACCATCATGTTCTTCATTTTCTCATCTTCATCTTATTCTTCCTCACCTATCTCATCATATTCATCTTTGACATCACCTTTATCATCGTTACCATCTTCATCTTTATCATAATAATCATCTTCACAATAGTCATCTTTATCATCTTCATCAGTATTTTCTTCATCTTCAACATCATGTTCTTCCTTTTCTCATCTTCATCTTCATCATATTCTTCCTCACCTAACTCATCGTTTTCATCTTCAACATCATCGTTATCGTCGTTACAATCTTCATCTTTATCTGGACCTACACCATCATGTTCATCTTCATCATCTTAATCATCTTCACAATCGTCAACATCTTAATCATTATCCTCCTCATCTTCACCATCATCTTCTTCCTCTTTCTCATTTTCATCTTCATCATCTTCATATTAATCATATTCTTCATCACCTACCTCATCTTTTTCATCTTCGACATCATCTTTATCGTTCGCTACCATCTTCATCTTTACCATGATCATCAACATCATGTTCTTCATCATCTTAATTGTCCACGCAATCATCACCTTCATCTTTTTCTCATTTCCACCTTTCACATGTTATTCATCTTCATCATCTTTATCATCATTATCACCTTCAGCTTTATCATCTTTATCATCATTATCACCTTCAGCTTTATCATCTTCATCATGTCCTTCATCACCTTCATCATCTTCTTCATCACCATGTCAGATCTGTTAGATCAACAACATCGAGGTTAAATAATCTCGTGAAGGAAGTTCAAACGTGTGATGCTAGATTAGCCAATGTTGTTGTCGATGACTTTTGAGACACCAAAGAAGGTTTTTGTGAGGCTGACGTCGGTGATGAAGAGGACGATGAAGGTGCAGGAGTGAAAAGAGTCATCGGTCAAAGTGACATTTACAACAGCCAGATAATGACCAGAGCTAAAGTGTGATGTTAGCGCCGGAGTGCGGGTTAGCTTGAGCGGCTCCCTCCAGGCCTCCATTATCAGCGACATGTTTTCTCGTGTATCAATCTGCTCTCTGATCCGGCTCAACGGCTCGATTCCTGCTGACCCTTCACGACCTTCAGGGCGGAACTAACGACCACACCGGAACATGTCCACGTCTTGTATCGGTTACACACTGCTGCAGAGTCAGCACTATCGGACACACATGGACGTCACCGCGTTCTCGGAGGAAACGCTTGACGAGCGAAATTTAAGATAAATGTTCCTTAACGATGCCTGAATAAATGATGAGTGTCCTGCTGAGAGAGTGTGTTAGCTATAGTGCATACCAGTGCGAATGAATGTGTTTCTTTGTGTGTGTTTTAATGCTTGCAAGTGTGAATGAGTGTGTGTGTATGGTGTGTTAACCCATGGAACTGTGAACGTGTGTGTTTGTGTGACTGATGCAAGTGTGAATGAGTGTCTGTGTGTAACTGCATGAGAGTATGAGGGTGTGTGTGTTAATGCATGTAAGTGTTTTGTAAGTGTGTGAATGTCTACGAGTGTCTGTGTGTTAGTGCATGCAAGTGTGAACATGTGTGTGTCGGTTAAAGTATGTAAGTGTATGTATTTTTGCGTGGGTAGGCCAATTTGTGTGTGTAAGTGCATGCAAGTGTTAATGAGTGTGTTTTGTGTGTGTGTTAGTGCATTTTACTGTGAATGTTTAGTGCAGGCAAGTGTAAATTTGTGTTTCAGTGTGTTCATGTGGGTGTATATGTGTGCGTGTGTGTCCGTGTGTAAGAGAGACGGTGTGTCTGTGTGTGTGTGTGTGTTTCTGCACATGTGAGTCTGAATGAATAAGTGTGTATTATTGTGTGTGTGGTGTTGATGTTTGTGTGTGTTTTTTCTATGAGAGAGAGATAGTAGGTGTGTGTGCGTGTGGGTACAGTGATTGTGTGTTAGTCGACATGTGACTGTGAATCAGTGTGTGAGCGTGTGTGTATCAGTGCATATTTGTGTGTGTGTAAGGTCAAGATAGTGGTCAGGAGTCAACTCATTGTTACACAGAGAACTGAAGGGTGTGTGAGGGTCAGGGGTCAGAGGTCAGGTGACCTGTGGTCAGGAGTCAACTCATTGTTACACAGAGAACTGAAGGGTGTGTGAGGGTCAGGGGTCAGAGGTCAGGTGACCTGAGAGAGAGGAAGGTTGAACTCTTCATCCTCTTAGAAGTCAGTAACAATAAGTGATGAGGTCACAGTCGTCAATGATGTCACCACTGTTCTCTCATCCAGCAGACCACGCCTGTAAACTGGACCAGAACCCAACAGAACCTGGTTCATCCCAGCACGGCGTGTTAGTGCGATGATTAATTGTGTCTCTGCTCTAACGTGTTTGTTGCAGGTTCTGCCGGGCTGGTCCAGCAGCAGCTCGGCTCCATTAATAACCCGAGAGAGTCACGCGTTTGATTTATCGCCGCCTGTGTTTGAGGCCGTTTCACCAGAACAAACCCCGTCCCTCTGCTGCTGGGTCAAGGTCTGCTGTCAGGCAGGTTAGCTTAGCCGGGATGAAGATGTCAGGAGGGACTCAGGCGACACGGTCGCTGTGTTCCGCTTATTTACTTTTACCAGAGCCTCACATGGGATCCTTTATACTGAACTAATGTTTTCATGGTCTGCAGAGGTCCGGTGCCTCAGAGAAGTGAGGGAACATGAAGGAGAGAAGTGAGCGAACATGAAGGAGAGAAGTGAGGGAATATAAAAAAGAGAAGTGAGGGGACATAAAGAAAGTGAGGATGTGCAAAGAAGAGAAGTGAGGGAACATGAAAGAGAGAAGTGAAGGTTCCATGGGAACACGGAAGAGTGAGGTGAGTGAACATGGAGGATATAATTGAGGAAACATGGATGATAGAAGTGAGATAACATGAAGGAAAAGAGTGAGGGAACATGAAGGAGAGAAGTGATGGTACATTATGGAAATAATTGAGCGAACATGAAAGAGAGAAGAAAAGGTTCCATTAAGCAAATCATTGAGGGAACATGGAGGATTAGAAGTGAGAGAACACAGAGGAGAGACGTGAGGAAACATGAAGGAAAGAGATAAAGGAACATGAAGGAAAGGCGTGAGGGAAAATAAAGGAGAGAAGTGAGGGAACATGAAGGAGAGAAGTGAAAGAACATGGAAGAGAACTGAGGGTACATTATGGAAAAAATTGAGGGAAGATTGAGAAAAGAAGGGAATGAACAAGGAAACAATTGAGGGAACATAAACGTAAAGGGAATGTAAAGGAAGTGAGGGAATATAAAGAAAGTGAGGAACTATAAAGGAGAAAAGTGAGAGAACATGAAAGAGAGAAGTGAAGGTTCCATGAAACAAATCATTGAGGGAACATAGATGATGGAATTGAGGGAACAAGGAGGAAAGACATAAAGGAACATGAAGTAAAGACATGAAGGTTCCATGAAGCAAATCGTTGAGGGAACATGGGGGATAGAAGTGAGGGAACATGAAGGAAAGATATAAAAAAAACATGAAGTAAAGACGTGAAGGTTCCATGAAGTAAATCGTTGAGGGAACATGAAGGAGAGACTTAAAGGAACATGAAGGCAAGGCGTGTGGTAGCTTGACATAAAGACGTGAGGGAACATGAAGGAGAGAAGTGAGGGTACATTATGGAAATAATTGAGGGAACATTGAGAAAAGAAGTGAAGGAACAAGGAAACAATTGAGGGAACATAAACGTAAAGGGAACGAAGAGGAATATAAAAAAGAGAAGTGAGGGGATATAAAGAGAGTGAGGGAACATGCAGGAAAGACATGAGGGAACATAAAGGCAAGACGTGAGGGAACATGAAGGAAAGTCGTGAGGGAACATGAAGGAAAGGCGTGAGGGAACATGAAGGAAAGACGTGCAGGAATATAAAAAAAAAAGTGCAGGAACATGAAGGAAAGACATGAGGGAACAAAAAGGCAAGACGTGAGGGAACATGAAGGAAAGTCGTGAGGGAACATGAAGGAAAGGCGTGAGGGAACATGAAGGAAAGACGTGCAGGAACATTAAGGAAATACATGAGAGAACATGAAGGCAAGACGTGAGGCAGCATAAAGGAAAGACGTGAGGGAACATAAAGGAGATATGTGCAGGAACATAAAGGAGCGGTGTGCGGGAACATGAAGGAAAGACGTGAGGGAACATGAAGGAAAGACATGAGGGAACATGAAGGAAAGACGTGTGGGAACATGAAGGAAAGACGTGAGGGAACAGGAAGGAAAGATGTGAGGGAACATGAAGAGAAGACGTAAGGGAACAGGAAGGAAAGACATGAGGGAACATGATGAAAAGACGTGAGGGAACATGAAGGAAATACGTGAGGGAACATGAAGGAAAGACTAAGGGAACATGAAGGAAAGACGTGCGGGAACACGAAGGAAAGACGTGAGGGAACATGAAGGAAAGACGTGAGGGAACATGAAGGAAAGAAGTGTGAGAACATGAAGGAAAGACGTGAGGTAACAGGAAGGAAAGACGTGAGGGAACATGAAGGAAAGACGTGAGGGAACATGAAGGAAAGACGTGCAGGAATACGAAGGAAAGACGTAAGGGAACAGGAAGGAAAGACGTGAGTGAACATGATAAAAGGATGTGAGGGAACATGAAGGAAAGACGTGAGGGAACATGAAGGAAAGACGTGAGGGGACATGAGAAAAAAGACGTGCGGGAACACGAAGGAAAGACGTGAGTAAACATGAAGGAAAGACGTGCGGGAATACGAAGGAAAGACGTAAGGGAACAGGAAGGAAAGACGTGAGTGAACATGATAAAAGGATGTGAGGGAACATGAAGGAAAGACGTGAGGGAACATGAAGGAAAGACGTGAGGGAACATGAAGGAAAGACTTGAGGGAACATGAAAGAAAGCAGTAAGGGAACACGAAGGAAGAAAAGGGAACATGAAAGACAAAAGGGAGGAACATGAATAAAATAAGTGAGGTAACATGGAGAAGATAATTCTTGTATGGAGAGAAGTGAGGGAAAATCAAGAAAAAAATGAGGGAATATGAAAGATGGAAGTGAGGGAACACGAGCAGTACTATCTGAAGTGGGGAGTTTAGGGAATAGAAGGAGTAGAGAATGTTTCGGGTGTGAGTGTTTGAGGGAAGGTCTGAGGCGATCAGGGAACAAGTGTGAAGAAGAAGCAGAGACATGAGAGAGATAAAAACCTGGATGTTGAAGCGTCAGCAAAAAGTGTAAAGTTTGGCGTCTGTGCCGTGAGTGGGAGGAGAGATGCTGCTGATCCACTCTGGCTGGAAGAAGGAAAGAATTAAAACATCAGATCACATCCTGGAGTCTTATCAACAATTAACTGCTGAGCGTGTCGCTCAGAAAACTGCAGTGAGCCGTCTCGCTCCTGACACCAGAGCTGGTGTTATTGCTAGAATCGTCTGTGTCTTCGCCATCGCCATCGCCATCGCCATTGCCATCTTCTTCATCTTCATCTTCATCTCCATCATCATCTTCTTCATCTTCATCGCCATCTTCTTCTTTTTCATCATCTGCTTTATCTTAGCCTTCATCATCATCTTCATCGCCATCGCCATCTTCTTCTTTTTTGTCATCTTCTTTATCTTAATCTTCATCATCATCTTCTTCATCTTCATCGCCATCGCCCTCTTCTTCATCTTCATCTTCATCTTCATCTTCTTCATCTTCATCGCCATCTTCTTCTTCTTAATCATCTTCCTTATCTTAATCTTCATCTTCATCTTCATCACATCACCATCTTCTTTATCTTCATCATCTTCTTTATCTTAATCTTCATCATCATCTTCTTCATCTTCATAGCCATCGCCCTCTTCTTCATCTTCATCATCATCTTCTTCATCTTCATCGCCATCTTCTTCTTCTTAATCATCTTCCTTATCTTAATCTTCATCATCATCTTCTTCATCTTCATCTTCATCTTCATCCTCGTCTTCATCTTCATTGCCATCTTCTTTATCTTCATCTTCATCATCTTCTTAATCTTCATCGCCATCGCCATCTTCTTCTTTTTCATCATCTTCTTCATCTAAATCTTCATCATCATCTTCTTCATCTTCATCGCCATCTTCTTCTTCATCATCATCTTCATTTCATTGCCATCGTCATCTTCTTCTTCTTCATCATCTACTTCATCTTCATCATCATCATGATCATCACCACCATCATCATCATCATCATCATCATCCTTATCATCATAGTCGTCATCATGGTTATCTTCATCTTCATCTTCATCTTCATCTCCAGCTTCATCTTCATCTTCATCTCCATCTTCATCTTCATTTTCGTCCTACCCTCGATAAAAATCCAAACAAAATGAAACACCTAAAGGAAATTCCAGAAATATTTTAAAAAAGATCCAGTTCAAAGAACTTAAGTCACCACAACAAATCCCAACCAAAGTTTTCACAACATTCAAGTCAGTGACTCACCTAAACACAGGTTCAACTGCAGACTTGACGAACTCTCGCGGCCCACAGACCCTGCTTTGACGCCACAATGAGACACTTGGAGAGTGTCAGACGTGTAGCCAATAACAAGCTCATCAGACTCACAACTACCTCCCCCTTCCTCCCCCATCTCCCCCCGTGTTAGTGATTTATGACTCTGCATGATGCTGCAACACTTCCCAGCTTTGATTTGCATTTACAGCCTCGTTATTGTTCCGGGCCACTGCGGCGACGCCCCGCTGCATCCATCAGCTGCTCGTCCTTCCTCGCAGTCACATGACCTGCCGGTCCTGCAGGACTGTCCACGGTCCTCGCTCGCCTGACACACACACACACGTGTGTGTGTAGAGTTCACATGTTTGTTCATCTGCAGGTGGACGATGGATCTAATGTGTTTGCCGAGGCAGCTAATTAATTACAGCTAACGAGCAGGAGGGGCAGGGAGGGGGGAGTCCCTGGACAGCCAGCGGTGGCTCTGCTGAGGGACACAATCGGGTCCGTGTGTTTAAGGTTTGATTAATTACAGCGTTTATGCAAATAGAAGCTTCCGGAGCAGATACTACACAACAGCCGACATCACTTCCTGTGTCCAGAAGAGTGTGCGTCAGCTGTAGTTAGTTATAGTGTTGATGTTAAGGAAGTTAAACTAGTTAGAGATGCTAACTTTCACTCTTTCGCCTGATGATGAAGATGTCTTCAGCTCTTCTGTGTCAGCAGGTCACGTGACTCCCAGCATGGGTGAAGGCGGGGGGGGAGGTTATGAATCTTTGACGGCGCTGATTTAGGAACCATAACTCTGCACTCACGGCAGCTCTGATTTGTTGCAGCGATTCATCTTCTGCAGTCGAGTCGGCACTTTGAGATCTTTGTTGAGACTACTGCGGTTCTGTGAGTCACTCGAGGTCTGTGAGTCACTATCATTCTGTGAGTCACTGCGGTTCTGTGAGTCACTCGAGGTCTGTGAGTCACTATCATTCTGTGAGTCACTGCGGTTCTGTGAGTCACTCGAGGTCTGTGAGTCACTATCATTCTGTGAGTCACTGTGATTCTGTGAGTCACTGTGATTCTGTGAGTCACTGCGGTTCTGTGAGTCACTGCGGTTCTGTGAGTCACTCGAGTTCTGTGAGTCACTCGAGTTCTGTGAGTCACTGTGATTCTGTGGGTCACTGCGGTTCTGTGAGTCACTCTAGTTATGTGAGTCACTGTGATTCTATGAGTCACTCTAGTTTTTTGAGTCACTATCATTCTGTTAGTCACAGGGATTCTATGAGTCACTGTGATTCTGTGAGTCACTGTGGTTCTGTGAGTCACTGTAATTATGTGAGTCACTATCATTCTGTGAGTCACTGTGATTCTGTGGGTCACTGCGGTTCTGCGAGTCACTGCGATTCTGTGAGTCACTCGAGTTCTGTGAGTCACTGTGATACTGTGAGTCACTGTGGTTCTGTCAGCTACTATCAATCTATGAATCTTAGCGGTTCTATGAGTCACTGTGGTTCTTTGAGTAACTGTGATTTTCTGAGTCACTATGTTTCTGTGAGTCACTCTGGTTCTATGAGTCACAGGTGTTCCGTGAGTCGTAGAGGTTCTGTGAGTCACTGTGATTCTGTGAGTCATTATGGTACTGTGAGTCGTCATGGTTCCGCGAGTCGTGGTGGTTCTGTGAGTCGCTGTTGTTCCATGATTTGCTGTTGTTCTGTGAGTCGTATACAGTATCCAGTTGACATGAGTTGTTGTTGCCGTGGTAACATCATCAACAAAGACAAACTGACACCAACACTATCAACTAATGTTTAGTTAAATAATATATTATCACTTTGTTGTCATTCTGTCTGGTTCATGTGGTTTTGTGTTATATGTGTGTTCGATTATACATTTGTGTGTCTTCTTCTGGATTTGAGTGTGAAAGGTGTGTAGGTGTGTCACTCATTTGTTGTTAATACGTGTCTCATGTTGTGTACCAAAGTTGATGCTGTTGTGTTGTCCAGTTTGAACAAACTTGTGTGAACCTGGAAATCGTGAGGTCCAGTAATTGCTATCTGGTCATCTGTCCAGGAGTGATGGACCACCAGGAACTGGACCCTCCTCCTTCCTCTGGGCTGTAAATCCAGAGGCTGCCTTCGTTTGTGGGTCGATGGTGGATCATCCGTCTTCACACCAACGAGCCAGAGGTAGGGGGCGACGTGGAGCATAGCATTAACCTGTCAGAGGGCGAGTGATGGTCCTGAAGTGAAGACCTGATCATGACACTACCAACACACACACGCACCACACACACACACACAAACACACACGAGATTCAGTTTCAAGACATTATTAATCGTTTAGCTCCTACGAGCTCCACATCGACTTCATTATTGATCATGGGGTGGACAAATCAATAATTTGATCAGTGTTGCATCAGCAGTTGCAGGAAACAAACTACACAACCTGAATGTGTGTGTGTTTGTGTGCATTCTGTTGTGTGTTGACATGTTTATAACTAGTCTATTTGTGTCTTGTCACCACCACATGTGTTGTTACACATCTGTGTTAAATGTATGTGATATTTGGTTATTTTAAAGTTGTGTCTTCACACACACGGTGTGTGTTGTTGCATCTGCAGGTGTCTAAATGTACATTTGTGTGTAAGTCACACAATTTACCTTCATTACATGTTTGTGTGTTTCATTAATCAAACACATGTCAGGACACACAATCAAAGATGGATTCCGGCAGCAGGAAGTCACATGCCTGAGTCCATAAAGAAATGGGAAACATTTAAGTTAATCCTGGCGACTGGCGAGAAAAACAAAGTCTTTGTTTACTGCAGATTATCTGCTAATCTGTGGTGAAGCAGCCAAGCATGTGATCAGGATGAAGACGAGAACTTCTGGACTAACTGGATTGTTGCTGCTCAGCTGCTGAAGTGCCGTCAAGAGTGGATTAGATCGAAACTGATCCAGATCTGAAGATCAGCTGCTAAATCCTGGGCTCCAATCCAAAACCTGGAAGAAGGTATAGAACTCTCAAGACAGAACAGAACCCGGAAGAAGGTCCAGAACCTTTAAGATAGATCAGAACCCAGAAAAAAGGTCCAGAACCCTTAAGACAGACCAAAAGCCTGAAGAAGGTCCAGAACCCATAAAACAGACCAAAACCCTGAAGAAGGTCCAAAATACTAAAGACAGACTGAAACCTGAGAAGGTCCAGAACTCGTAAGATGGACCAGGAGCCTGAATAAGGTCCACACCCCTAAAGATGTACCACAACCCGGAAGAAGGTGCAGAACTGTAAATACAAACCATAAACCTGAAGATGGCCCATAACCACTAAAACAGACCAGAACCTGAAAGAAGGTCCAGAATACAAAAGACAGACTGAGCCCGGAAAAAGGTCTAGAACCCTTAAGACAGACCAGAACCCGGTGAAAGTTCCAGAACCCTTTAAACAGACCAGAACCTATAAGAAGGTCCAGAATGCTTAATACAGACCAGAACCCAGAAGAAGGTCCAGAACCCTTAAGACAGACTAGACGCCTAAAGAAGGTCCAGAACTCGTAAGACAGACCAGACGCCTAAAGAAGGTCCAGAACTTTTAAGATAGATCAGAACCCAGAAGAACATCAGGGATTTGTCAAAGCAGTTGTTGGACATCAAGGACTCCCCTCTCACTTATTCAACTGGAAGAGCCAAGTCTCCTTGAGCTGTCTGAAGGTGCGTTCAGGGACAGGGGAGTGTATCCGGCAATCTGTGCTGCTCTCCGGCTGCAGTGTTTGTTGCTCTAATTAGGGATTCATTGGCTACTAAAGAGGCATTCTGACCTCCACTTCCTCCCCCCTTCCTCCTCTCAGCAGAGGGTGGGGAGGAGGAGCTCACAGTGGTCGATGATGAACGGTTACCACAGCGGTGGAGAAGGAAATGTCTGTAATCCTCCCCCCTCCTCCCCCCGAGGTGACACCTCGCCACAGAAACGCTGATCCGTGTTGTTACTGATCCCATGCTGGTGTGCCGACGAAGCTCAGGAGTCGTGGAGCTGAGTCGGATAATCCTCTGAGAGAAAATGGCATTAGAAAAGACGAAAAGGAAGAAGGGTCGGCTTTGAGAGACGCGGATCAGAGCTGCTCCTTACCTGGAGGGATGTTGTAGGAGGACCGGTGGCAGATAAGACACCTGGAAAAACCTGGTGAAAATGTCTTGATTTGAGCAGAAAAGTCGACTAATGGGTTGAGAAAATGTGACATAAATGTAAAAAAAATATTCTGCCTATTCAAAGAAACTCATGATGTCCCTATTATAAGCAAATAAGGCTCAATATTAAATTTTACTTATGAAATTGAAGTTAAATATACTTACTATATATTATTTTCACCATACTGTATTGATATTCAACTGCAGTGTGTAGATATTTAAAAACAAACATTTATTTTATATCAATCATAGTTCGTTTACAGTTTATATTCCAATGAAATGTGTATGACATTAAATAATTCATTTATTCATCTATTTATTGAAAATTAACATGCATATATACACAGTGACTGTTTTTTTTGTGTTGCAATTTTCAGCTTTTGGCCACTAGATAGTAGCAGTCATTCGGGATCCTGAGGACGAGAGGATACAGTCGATTCCAGCAGCTTTTAAAGCCCATGTTTGGACATATTTTGGTTTCAAAACAAATGAAAACAGTTATGACTTTCTTCCAAATTCTGAGACATCAGAGTCAAGTACTCGACAATACTATATATATATCTTTGTTCCTATAGTATCATAATATATCGCAATATTTCGTATCATTGCCGCTGTATCGTGATTTGTATCGTATCTCCAGATTGTTGCTCATATGTCAGAGACACAGTCTACAGCCTCCGCCCTGGACCAAGACCCGGTCCTGTAGTGGTTGTATTGTACAATCCAGATCCTTATCCCTCCACCTTCCCGACCCGGCTATTGAGCAATCACGTTGAAGCCCAATCCCCACATGGATCTGGACTGACACCAGAATTTATCTTATCAGCGTTTGCAGATCAGCAGATATGTCACAACTTTATCTCCCTGAGATGTGACTCTCGGGGGAAGGGGGAACACACACACACACACTGACACACACTGACACACACGCTCACACACACTGGCACACACACACACACACAGGATAAGGTAAAGTTACCAGGCCTGGACACACATGAAGAACGCAGTAAATCTGACCTACTTCAAGCAAAGTTCAAGTAAAATTTTCCCATTACCAGGTGAATAAATTCAATCTGATCGTCTGTTTAACACACATAAAGGACACAAACGTCACTGCCGAGTTCCTCCAGTGGTCATAATGTTGTAAATAATTCTGGAGAGACAAGTTTCTGTGACAGAGATCGAAGTCCCGTCCCTTCAGGTCACGTGTTGATGTTGATCCGAGTCAATACTTGTCTAATTATCAGCCGGTTCTGCTGCTGGCTCAGCAATATTCTGTCAAGTGAGATCCGGGTCGACCCATCACAGAATCGATCCGCTCCACGGGGTCTCTGGTTCTGACGCCGACCTGCCCGCACGCTGAGAACTAAAGGTGACGTGGGTTTGGGTCTCTCTGCGGGGTCACCTGCTTTCCCAGGTCCTCCTCTGTCTGCTCTGACAGGATCCTGGGCCCTTCAGAGCGGCGCCCGTCACGAGGGCCCGGGAGACGTGTCAGAGTGAATCCGGTCTCAGAAATGTTAAAGCGGAGCTGCAGGAGTGACAGCTTGGAACATCAAGTCCTCCATGTTTTCGTCTGTAGGCACAAGCTCAACAGACACCAACAGATTTGTCGGTTCAGAGTTGTGGTCATGAAGGAACCATCACTGCGCTGCACAACCTTCACTCCTACAGTCAACACCACCTCTGCTCATTCATGAGAGACTCAGAGTAGAACAATCAGAAGATCCCTGAGTCATCGCCTGAAGGAGGAACTCTGGTCACATGACACAAACGGTTGTTGACTTGAGCTTCACCGCAAAACATTACCAATATATTGCAAAGATGAATCATTACATTTATAATCTTTTTCTAGATAATCCAGTTGTGATGATTATAAAATAACACACACACAAGCACTCTTTATCCAATGCACAAACTTTATCACACACATACACACACTCTCTCTCACATGCACACACTCTCTATCACACACATACACGCACTCTCTTTCACATACACACATACTCTTTATCACACAGACATACACATTCTCTATAACATATAAACTCTTTCTATCGCTCATAAACACACACATTCTCTCTCAAATATACACACTCTTTCTCTCACACATATACACACTCTTTCTCTCTCACATATACACACACATTCTGTCTCACATAAACACACACATTCTATCTCACATATTCACACACATTCTCACTCACATATACACACACATTCTCACTCACATATACACACACTTTCTATCTCACATATACACACACATTCTATCTCACATATACACACACACACACACACTCTCTCTCACATATACACACACACTCTCTCACATATACACACACACACTTTCTCTCAGATATACACACACACTCTCTCTTACATATACACACTCTCTCTCTCAGATATACACACACACTTTTTTTCACATATACACACACATTCAATCTCATATATACACACACTCTCTCACATATACATACACACACTCTCTCTCTCTCACATATAAACACACATTCAATCTCACATATACACAAACTCTCTCACATATACACACACTCTCTCACACATATACACACACATTCTCTCTCAAATACACACACTCTTTCACACATTCTATCTCACATATCCACACACTCCCTCTCTCACATATACACACACTCTCTCACACATATCCACACACTCTCTATCTCACATATACACACACTCTCTCTCACATATCCAGACACTCTCTATCTCACATATACACACACTCTCTCTCACATATCCACACACATTCTCTCTCAAATACACACACAAACTCTTTCTGGCTCACATATACACACACACTCTCTCACATGTATACACACACTCTCTCTCTCAAATACACACACACACTATTTCTCTCTCAAATATACACACACTCTCTCTCTCTCAAATACACACACACACTCTTTCTCTCACATATACACACACTTTCTCTCTCAAATACAAATACACACACATTCTCTCTCAAATACACACACTTTCTCTCTCACATATACACACACACACTCTCTCTCTAACACGCACACATGTACACACACACACACATGCACACACACACACCTACACCCCCACCACCACACAGACACACACACACCCGCTCACACACACTCAGGAAGTGTCATGTCTCAGGAACCTGCGGCGCTCCTGCTGATGTGACGACCACCCGAACACTAATGAGCTCGTCTGATTGGTCGATCTGGTGCTGTGCCATGGCTGCGGTCTCCATAGCGATGTGGCAACAGATGAACTGAGTCATGGTGTTTTTTCAGAGCCGCACTGGAGCAACATCCAGCAGCAGAAAGAAAAGTTTCTTCTGGTCCTTCACCTGCCTGTCCTGTTGACTGACGTCTGTTTCCATGACTCCAGACCTCTAAACCATCAGCTAAAATGTGTGAAATTGACAAAAAACAGTCACAACATTATGTCGACACAAAAAAACTGCCTAAAAGTGGACCGTCTTCTCATGGATTCTTAAAACTTTGACTGACCTTGGTGAGTGGAGGAGGTCACGTGACGACCTGAAGTCACTCGGCAGACTCAACTCTGCTCTCAAGTTGCCGCTAATCCGCCCGACAGACTCGACAGCGCAACAATTAAGAGGTTTTTCTGACTCTCCTCACACACTCGTGTCATGCGACGGGTGTGAGAGTCGCGGCGCCTCCGGCTCAGGCTGATGATATTCGCCGTAATGAACTTCACTTTATTCATCACGCCGCTTTGACTGTCAGCCATTTTTCTCCCGCGTCAGTGAGACTCTGCTAATCTGCCGCTGTCCGCTCGGCGGCTTTGACTTAAGTCCTCGTTTGTCAGGCTAATGGTGACGTTCTGGGCCGGTGTCATGTGGAGTTTCAGAACTGAGGAGATTCTGATGCGGAACTAAACGGGATATAAACTTTTGGGGCCGAATCAGAACCAGATCGGCCGACGTGACGGAAGAAACTGTGACGTTTGAGTGACTGTGATGTTCAGGTGTCTCTCTGAACTGAGTGAGTTAAGGTTAAGTTAACCAGGATTAAAATAGTCAAGATAAAGAGAATAAAGACTAAAGAAGTCAAGAAAAAGAAGCAGTAAAGAGAGTCATAATCTACCGAGTTGGGATTAAGGGAGCAAAGGCCAGGAGAATCAAAATCACGAGAGTGAGGCGAGTTAAGGTAAAGAGAATCGAGATAAAGAGAGTCATTATCTACTGTGTCAGGATTAAACGACTTAAGTAAAATAGAGTCAAGAGCAAAAAAATACATGATTTACTGAATAGGTTTAACAGAAGTAAAGATAAATTAATCTAGATCACGAGAGTCAGGATTAAGAGATCAGGATCGAAGGAGTCAACATCGAGAACATCAAGTTTTAAAGAGTCATAATCTATTGAGTCAGGATTTAGAGGCTCAAGATTAAGAGACTCACAATCTACTGAGTCAAGATACAGACACTCAACTGTAATAGAATCAAGTTCAAAAGAGTCGTGGCTTAGAGGGATTTTGTGAGTTGGTTTAAGAGCCAAAGATAAGAGAGACTGGATTAACCGAGTCATGATCTACTGAGTCAGATTTAAGGGAGCCTAAAGATAATCAAAATCAAGAGAATCAACATTTAGAATCAAGATAAAGAGAGTCATGATCTACTGAGTCAGGATTAAAAGAGTCACAATCTACCGAGTCAGGATTTAGAGACTCAAATTTAATAGAATCAAGTTCAAAGGGGTCGTGATCTAGTGAGTCGGATTAAGAGAGTCAAGATAAAGAGAATCGATATTAAGGGAGTCAAGATAAAGAGAATCGAGATTAAGGGAGTCAAGATAAAGAGAATCGCGATTAAGGGAGTCAAGATAAAGAGAATCGAGATTAAGAGAGTCAAGATAAAGAGAATCGCCATTAAGAGAGTCAAGATAAAGAGAATCGAGATTAAGAGAGTCAAGATAAAGAGAATCGCCATTAAGAGAGTCAAGATAAAGAGAATCGAGAGTAAGAGAGTCAAGATAAAGAGAATTGAGATTAAGGGAGTCAAGATAAAGAGGGTTAAGGTTAAGAGATGAAGAGAGTCGTGACCTACTGAGTCAGGTTCAAGAGAGTCGACATAAAGGATCGTCATAGCAACAATAAAGCAAGTTAAGAAAACGGTTCAATTCAGAGCTAAGATACAAACATCCTCACTGATGAATTTATTTCAACAAACGTCGGCTGCTTCATTAAATATTTATCACAAAATTTACACCAAAACCAGAAACCTCAGACCACTGGTGTGTGAGGGAGGATCAACACACACACACACTCACACACACACACACACACACACACACTCGCAGCATCGTCTCATCTCACATGAATAATGAACATCGATGGAACGTTTGTGTTCTGCAGGGTCAGCGCTCAGTGAGGAAGAGGAGGAGGGGGAGGAGGTGAGGAAGAGGAGGACTCGCTGATCTTAAAGAAGACCGGAGGAACTGTGCAGCGGTCGCCGTGGTGACGGAGGTGAGGCGGGGGAGGAGCGACTAATAAAGAGATCGTAAAAATGAACATATTATTATCATCCTCGTGCTGATGGCTACGTTCAAAAACATTGAGAACATACATTTCAGAATGACCGTTTGTCAATTTGGATAGTGTTCTTTGTGCTGATGGCTACATTCGAAAAAAAGGCATCTCGATAACAAGGATGTGAATTTGAGAATGTGTCTATACGCGTTTGTAGGATGTCATGTGACCAAGTGTCATTGTAGACAATGGTGATAATGGCTACGTTAAAAAAATAGATTTTTAGTTTATTTTTTTGACAATCGTGATCATTTGACCTCAGGAATGAAAAAAGAAATAGTTAAAAATGTCGACTTTTGCTATTTGAAAAAAGTCATGAGTCGTGGGCCCCCATGGTCATGTGACGCATTTCTAACCAATCACAAATGGCAATAAAGGAACCTGGACGTTAAACGAAAAATCTGAACCTGCCACAGTCGCGACTCTGGACTCTCTGCGAAGAGATAAGTGAGTAACGTCTCTGCAGTCGGACGGACGCTGACCTCCGACCCCTCCCGGCCCCCGCCCCCTCTGCGTGTGTCCACTCGCCGTCTCATCATCAACCGTCAGCTCAGCCGCTCGCCGCCGGCACCTGTCGGGATGAGACCAGATTAGAGACGGAGACACAACATGAAGCACAGTGACAACAACTGCCACGTGTCCTGTTGCCAGGCAGGAGTGTGTGTGCGTGCGTGTGTGTGTGTGTGTGTGTGTGCATGGACACTCAGTTGTGTAAAAACATTTGTGAATGTTTGTTTATTGATATACTGTGTATCTGCAATAACTGAGTTGTGTAAATGTATATATGTGTCCATGTGTGTGAGACACTTGTGTGAGAGTCATTTGTGTTTTTTGTCAGTGTGCGTTGGTTTAAATATGCTTTTGTTAAAATATAAATGTTGTGTTATACACAAAAATCCAGTTGTTTATTCTGATGTATTTAACTTTCGTAGGTAGAAGTGTATATGTACACAAAATGTGTGTATTTGTTTCCATTGTTGAGTGTTAGGTCTGAGATAAGTGCTTGTTTGCGTTTTTTCCATCCGAGTGTGGTTATATGCTGATGTGTGTCATTATTTCACGTGTGTCCATTCGTGTGTGTGTGCATTACACTATTGTGTGCGTATTATTAGTTTGTAGCTGCATTTATACATATTCAAGTGTGTCGTGTGGGACTGACGTGTGCGTTTCTGTTCGTGCTGATTCTGTCCAGTTGTCATATTGTGTGTCCATAGCAAGTTGTGCGTCCATATGTTCACGTGTGTAATCATTTACATATGTGTGTTTGGTGCCCACTACTGTCACAGCTCACTGGAGGCGGAACAGGACGGCATCCAGATTGTGTGTGCCTGTCAGAGTGTGTGTGTGTGTGTTACAAAAAGACATGGGTTGTTTGTGTTTGTGTAAAAGCACATATGTTTTTGTCAGTTTATGGACCGTTGTGTTTGAACCCATGTATGTGTGTGTTTCCTCATTTGCGTGTGTATATGTTCACACTCACGTGTGTGTTTTGTGTGAGACCGACACTGTAAGGACTAGCTGGAGGCATAATAGGACAGTATCCAGAGTTGTGTGTGTGTGTGTGTGTGTGTGTGTGTGTGTGTGTGTGTGTGTGTGTGTGTGCATCTGTGAGTGTGGACGAGCACATGAGACTGACTGAGACAATGTTTTATAAAAGACCATCACTCTGGATAATGCTCATCCATGAACACATACACACACACACTCAGACACACACAGACACACACTATAAATAGCTCCCTTCTCAATGATCTGTCTGCCTCTCAGAGCTGTAAGACAGGCACATGTGCAGGGTTAACTGCATCTCTCTCTGAAGCTCTCTCGCCCCTTCACCCTCCCACCTCACACACACACACACACACACACACACTCACACACACACACGCTCGGTCCATTCAGGGTGCAGATGGCAGCCGGTGTGTGAGACAAGAGAGCAGCAGATCTCATTGACATGCAGGCGGCGTCTCTCTCTACTGTCATCTCTGCAGATAGAACCACCATATGTTCATTACGCCTTCTCACCCCCCGTCTCACCCTCCCTCCTCACCCCGGCCTCACCCTTTTAACGCCGCCCCCGTCCTTGATAAGGGCTCACGCCGGTCAACGGGTGGAGATGGAAAGCGATGCCGGTTCTGTTGGGTGAAGAGTCCACGTTGACGCTGGTCAGACGTCGGGAGGGATTGTTGACAGGACCCGTTGTCATGACAACGGAGGGATGGAGATGCTGCGTTTCTGCTGAACAAGTTGAAAACGGTGCTGATGATGTTTAAAAACACACAGAAGAAGTCACGAGACGACCAGGAAGGGGGGAAACTACAACCAACAGATACCATGTGTGGCAAAAGAGACGATCTGGCGACTCTGCCAAGTTCAGGAAACACAAGAAAGGAACAGGAAGTGAAGTTCCTGTTGGCATTTGAACATCTTTTGGTGATGGTGGGGATTTTATTTCCAGCAACTGTTTCTTGAGTCTCTTAATTACCCAAAATTCAACCTTTTCTACTCACCCTCATGTCGACTAAGGGTTGGGGTAATTTCCAGAGTAATCTGTTCCTTTTTTAGAGTTATAGGTAAAAATGTATGTTCATTTTAATGTAGCGACTATAGCTCAGTGGTCTCTATTTTCTTACAAAAAGATGCTTAAAAACATCCAAATACCTACATAGTGCTCGTCCATAGTAACGTCCTCTTATATTGAACTTCAATAAGTCTATATTTTAAGCTTGTTTGTAGCGAAGGTTTATAGAATAACAAGAGATAGACACATCTCAAGGTAAATATCGTGAACTGATACTTGAGTACTTCCTGTCTCTATCTCTTGTTATTATTTAAACTGTAAACGTTGAGGCTTCAATACAAGATGGATGTTACAGACGAGTATTCGGGTGTTTCTAATTGTCTTTTTGGACGATGGTGGAGGAAGAAGAAGACGATTACTCTTTAAATTAAAATATCCCAATCCTAAATCGACATGAGGGCGAGTAGAATTGTCACTTTAATAGCTTTCAGAAAAGTATATCTCATATTAATATTTATCATTTTATGAATGTGTTTAGGGTTCAGGCTTTTTCTATTAACCAAAAAACGTGTAAAACTATTTTTAAATGATTTAAAATGTCGTTTTTTGTTGTTGCAGTTTTCGTACTGGTCATCAACATCAGTTCGCTCCTCCTCCTTCACCATCTAATGTCTGCAGAGATAAAGTTCAAACATCCTTCAAGCCTCTGCCGCTCGTAAATCTTCTCCATGCAGTCGATCTTTGTTGTTCCTTATGATCCGAATCCGAACGATAAAGCCTTCAGTGCTCAATTAGTCATCTGCCGGTGTTCGCTGCTTTATGGCTCCAGCAGCTCGTTAATTAACAAACTGTTGTCGCTCGTAAAGTCCAATCGTTCCTGGACGAGTAATCGTCTCGTTTACGGTGACGGGTGTTGGTGTGAGCTCACGCACGCCTCGCTGGTAATGGAGCTGGAAAAACAAATGGGCCGTGACCGAGAGAGCAGGGAGGACTGCAGCGAGCCCCCAAACAAGCCGGAGACGATTCAATAACTGGACCCGCCCCGAGGAGGCCCCGGCGGACCCCGAGGAGCACGAGCCGCGTCCGGAATACAGATCCGAGCGTGACTCTGCAGCTTTCTGCTCAATTTGAGCGGGGAAGCAGCCAATCGGAGAGCAGCTGACAGAGTTCAGACCTGCAGAGGTTTTTGTTTCTGTCACAAACGATCTTCACACTAAACTCTGGATGTTAAGCAGCAGCTAGTTTGACTCAGTCATCAAGTAAAATCTGTTTAAAATACTTTTTCTTTTAACATCTTCAACATTTATCTTACATAAGCGAATAAATGTGTGTTTCCTTTTTTTCTTTCATAGCCTTTTCCTTGCTTTATTTGTTTCATACACTTTTTATTTGAAACTTAATTGTCTCTTAAATTGATCTTGGACCTCTATTGTACTAATCGATATGTGTGTGTTTGTACAAAACTCTCTTTTCATTGAAATATTTACTTTAGAAAATGTACTTAAGCCCCGCCCACTAAAACCACTTAGTTTTTCTGGAGATAAAATCTTGTTTACCATTACCACACCCACCATGGTTGTCATCACGTCTAAGAAGCTTCCACCTGGTCTAGAAAAGCGTTATACAAATAAAAATTACTTACTTACTTACTTACCTCCAAAGGATTCCTTGTATATACAAAGTGGGCGGGATTAGAACTGGCTGAAAGGAGGAGTGAAGACCATTATTACGTCATAATAGACTTCGCTCTCGTAACCTCTTGTTCGCCGAGACGGGGGAGAACTTTATAAAGTAATAGCTTCAAAACATGGTCATGATGAGGGACTTACTGCATCTTGGAGAGGAAGACTTCAACATTTAAAACATGTGAGTGAGTCAGGAGAGTTGGGTGTTTACACAAATTACCCTTTAACCTTTATTCTCTGATCGATCAAGTCAACATTTGGCACGAGCTAAACAACTCTGGGGAGGCGAAGTACATTTGAGGACATCCTCAGAGTAAGGTATTAAGTTTCAGACCAAACTGATTCAAAGGGAACGACCTCAGAAAATGTAAAAACAATTTAAAAAAAACCAAAACTATTTAATAATGGCCACAAAATACTTCAATAACTTTGATAATTTTGCAACCAGCACTTCATGTTGTGATTCTTATATATTTTAGAGTTTTTTGTACTTGTCTCCAGGCGTCTTTTTTTATTAAAGGCATTTACTACTGTTACACGATGTAATGTCTCTTTTCATTTTAATATATTTCAGTAATTTCATTTTATTTCATGTATATTTATTTCATTATTTTCTTCTGTACTGTCATAGCCCCCCAAAATAATTCTGTGTTGCAGCAATAAGCTGGCAATAAACGTGTTCTGATTCTGATGTAAGGTCTTTTTTCTTACTGCATCATGCATTATTGATTTTATAGCCACTGAAAATCGCATATGAATATTATATTAAACCACAGATTATCTCCTTGACAACATTATCCTCTGTTATATTTCAGTATAAATAATGAGATTTTAATATCTCTCTTCTAGTTTACATTATCTTTAAATAAATGGAGGTTGTGCATTCTCCAGAATAACCTCTCTGGTGTCAGTGATGTAAGAATAATATCTAAACAAAAGTAAAACCTAAAAAATGACAAAACCGATTGTTGGTTGCAAACCAGTGACCATTTGAATCAAGAGGGATGTATAGTAAGTAAGTTATTTGTATTTATATACCACTGCTCCTTAGCCAAAATGGGAGAAGATTGTAATAGAGATAATTTTTAGTAAAATTAAAAAATCGAATTTAAACTGATACCTTACTCAGAGACCAGACGAGTCCTATAATGTACATCCTATAGGCGCCTTACTGTGTGGAATTTGTATGTTCTCCCTGTGCTTTCATGGATTTACTCCAGATACTCCGGTTTTCCTCCCACAGTCCAAAATCAAACAGAGGTTGATTGAGGAAATAAATAAAATGTAGGCATCAGTGTGTAAATAAATGGTTGTGACAGGCTTGCATCCTGTTCAGGGTGTCTCCTGTGTCTTGCCCAAAGTAGCTGGGATGTCAAAGATCATGACAACTTTGATTGCCAGAAAGTTTCCCATTCCCTTTGTTGTCGTACACTTAATTTAATAAATCACTTTTTACTTTTACTGTTAAGTTTTTGTCAAGATTCATCAAGATGGACTGAAATAATCATTTGTCTTTCTTTCAATGTTCTTTTTATCACGTTTTAGTTCCTGAGATAAATCAGGCAAACCAAAAAGATAATAAAATGAATAAAAACCGAATGAAATATTTTTGTTTGGATGAAGACAGCAGATGCAGTACTTTTAAGTTGAATAAAGCAAAAATGAAAAGAAGTGTACACAAATGATAATAAGAAAGATCTTCATATTTGACAACATTTCTTTTCCTAACCTTTCTAGGACTGTTGTTTGGAACTCCATGACGTGAGTCAGGTTTACTCCAGGAACAACAGATGTTTCAGGCTAAAGTTAAAGAAAGAAAGAAAGAAAGATGGCAAAATAAACGTGATCACTTGAGTTGTCAACTTGACTTGACCAGGACTCACGAGAAGACTCCACGCTGAGAGTGGACTTGGCAGTCATGTGACGCTGGAGCAGCTTCAGGACTTAAATCCTTGAGCGACAGCAGCCGAGTTTAATAGAGCAAAAAAAAATACAGAAAAAAAAAAAAAAGTAGGAAGGCAGTCAGGGTTTTTCTTCCTCGGGTGGTTTTGGTGACAGAGATTAACGTCTCTCTCCCCTCACTATCTCTGCTGGTGTGAAATCGTGGCAGCGATGTGTTGCAGCCTGAAGTGGGGGTTTGGAAGTCACAGATAATCTGCTTTAGAGACAATGAGATAGTGTTGCTTTTCATTCGCCGCCGCTAAGCTCGGCTCCAAATGAGGAGTCGCTCCGATTCTGTGGATCAAACGCTTTTGTCTTCAATCCCCCAAAATTTTTCCAGCTGCAGTAAAAGTCTCTTCCTCCATTGTGGCCTCTGCTATTTTGGAAAACGACGGAGAGACGTAATCCTTCCGAGGAGCACAGGAACTCGCCAGACTTTTTTTTTTTTTATCTTCAAGCATCTTCTGAGACTCTCCACTCTCATCCGAGACATTCTCGGACCAGAGTGAAATGTTGCAACTCGAGTCACAGATGTATCGGTGAAGGTCAACTTCCATGAATTTGTGGAAGCCGCGTGACCTCTGACCTTTTATCAGCTAGTTCCTGCAGTGAACGCATCAGTCATGCAGCTGTCGGTATTCCACTCGCGACTCTTACACTCGGGATAAAACTCAAATGTCATTCGGCTGCACGACTCGTCATTAGCATACAAATGACTCGCGGCAATATACGCCGCAAATAAATCGAAACAACGGCGGCGTTCATACATCACGCCGGCCGTAATGACCGTAATAGAAGTCGTAAAGCGTCTCTCTCGGCGCCGCCGTTGATGGAAAACAAACACCCGCTACTGTACGGCGGCGGGTTCAAGAGTTCACCTGAGGAGAAGTCGCTGCAGCATTATGCTAATGCTAATCCGAACACGGAGAGCCGCCGTTGTCGACCAGGCTAAATAAGGTCGACGTGACAAACAGGAAGTTCGATCATCGTGTTCCATTCCACCTACGGTATATTCAACCCCGATGAACCCATAAGTCATGAGACATAGAATGAAATAAGTCAATTTTCTGCAGCGAGTCGTAAACAAGTTAGTGAGTAATGAGTGCGAGTCACTTCCTGTCTAGTTGTCAGTCCCCAGTATGTTGTGTTTATTTATTTTGAATGTGTGTTTCTTATGCTTTGTGTTGACAATTGATCTGTTTTACAATAAGTGTATCTTAATCTATTCTGAGTCACACGGCTGTATGACTCAAGGGTTAAATTATAACCAACACAAACACCTATACTAACCGTGACTTGCATCAGATGTTTACATGTTTATTTTTGTCATTTCTATGTTGTTTTTTTTTATCAACCTAGAGAGGAAAACGGGACGAGGCGGCGAGGTCTGATTTTCTGCTGCTTTCAAAAGATTCACCAAACCGTTGCCTGAGGCTTTAATCTCTGGCAGGTGAACACACACACACACACTCGAAGGTTTAATACGTGGAAAATTGGGCGTCATGGCAACTTCCAGCTCGTCGGATAATTCAGTCAAAGTGGCGAGCACACTCGTCTACGACCGTGAGGCTGATCAACAAACGATTATCTGGTCGCTGGTATTGACAACTTGATTACACAAACATTCGATTAATAGGACTCGATAAAGACTAAAACCAACCTCAGATTGTAAGAACAAAATTTTGAGGATTCATCTGTTTCCTGGTGTTTCGACTGAACCTTAGGATAGAATATCAGTGCCTTAAGTATAATGAATGTTTGAATGTACAATTGTAAAATGTGTAAACTAAAATTTCGATGTTTTTTCAAGTATTTATCATTTTAAAATGAATTACTTTCAATAACTTCTATATTATTATTTTTTTTTCATTTAATCAAAAAAAAAAATTCAAAATGACTTTCTATTCAAAAAATCTCAACCTTTTAATAATCACATTATTTAATTAAATTATTAAAAAAACAAACATTAAAATGCTCAAAAAAAATGTCAAGTTTCAACATTTGTAATGTTAAATTAACTTGATTCAATATTCTGATGTCACTGATCTGCATCAATAGAGCCTCAACTGGACGTCGATTTTAACCTCAACTTTAATCGGAGGATGTTCTTCTGAATTTTCTGATTTTCGTCTTGACTGACGGTCCCTCGGTGGGCACTCCCTGATCTCAAAATTCCTGGTCGTTCCCGCTGTCAAACGGACACGGCGCCACCCGCAGGAAGGCGTCCGGCTGATTGGCGGCGCCGTCCTCGGGGAGCCCTCGCAGGCTCCTGACAGGAAAGATGAGTGACAGTGAGTGTTTGCTTGGCCGGCAGACTTCGGCACCCAGAGGTGGGTCACCAGTCAACAAACAAGGTCACCAAAGTGTGTCGCCGACAACTTTTGTGCGACGTTGCACAAATGCAACAACACACAAGGGGTGAGTGTGAGATTACGAATTTGTTGTTCATCTGTCCCAAACCTGCTCTGTGTTGTCTTTGGTCGAGAACCTCAGACCAAGGAGGAGATGATCCTCTTCCCTCTGTGATCATGCCACGAGAACAAACTCACCTGACGCCTGTAATCATCTCGACTGATGGTTCAAATATTTTTTCTGTATGTGTTTGTAGGTGTGTGTCTGTAGCTGTGTACCTGTAGATATGTGTCTGTAAATGTGTCTGTACGTGGGTGTGTGCAGGTGTGTTTTTGTAGCTGTGTGTCTGTAGATGTGTTTCTGTATGTGGGTGTTTGCAGTTGTGTTTTTGTAGCTGTGTGTCTGTTGATGTGTGTCTGTAAATGTGTCTGTATGTGGGTGTTTGCAGTTGTGTTTTTGTAGCTGTGTGTCTGTAGATGTGTGTCTGTAAATGTGTCTGTATGTGGGTGTTTGCAGGTGTGTTTCTGTAGCTGTGTGTCTGTAGATGTGTGTCTGTATGTGGGTGTTTGCAGTTGTGTTTTTGTAGCTGTGTGTCTGTAAATGTGTCGTAAGTGGGTGTTTGCAGGTGTGTTTTTGTAGCTGTGTGTCTGTATGTGTTTTTGAAGATTTGTAGGTGTGCCTGAAGCTTTTGTGTTTGTGTTTTTAGTTTGTGTTTGTAATTTTGTGTCACAGGACGAGTCGACAAGTTCAGCTCAAAGTATGGGTTTGTAGGTGTGTCCTTTGTGTCTGTAAATGTATGTCTGTAAGTATGTCTGTGGCTGTGTGTTTGTAAGTATGTATTTGTAGGTGTACGTATGTTTTGTCTGTAAATGTGTATTTGTAAGTATGTGTCTGTAGCTTTGTGTCTGTAAGTATATGCCTGTCGTGTTCTGAGATTATAACTGTCTCTGTAAATGTATGTATGTAAGTGTGTGTCTGTACTTTTGTGTCTGCAAGTATATATCTATAAGAGTGTCTCTGTAGTTCTGTATCTTTAGGTGTGTGTCTGTATTTTGTTTCTAATTATGTTTTTCCATGAGGAAGACCAGTGACCAGGTTAAGCTAGGGTTGAGGTGGTCTGGACTACGGTAGCTGATCTCGTTCTGACTCACTGGACTCAACTGACCCGACAGCCAAGAGTCAGGTCACAACACTAACTCTCAGCAGCACAGTCACAAGTGTGTCTCCTCCAGACGACTGAATAATGCACCTCAGATGATACAAACATTTTGGGCTTCTGCTCGTCGTAGTAAACTCTGCATGATTTATCAGACGCCACAGACAGATGCTGCCGGGAAACAGCCGCGCTGACGGCGCCTGGAATGAGGTCAGAGGAGCCGAGGAGGCTGATGAAGTAATGTCTGGAGAAGAGAGAATCAGATCTACATGTGGACCAGGACCAGGACCAGGACCAGGACCAGGACCAGGACCAGGACCAGGACCAGGAACAGGAACAGGAACATGAACAGAACCAGGACCAGGACCAGGACCAGGACCAGGACCAGGACCAGGATCAGGTGGTTCTTCCACAATGCGTCAAACTAGATCACATTTTAGACTAAACTTATCAACTCTGACCAGTCGACAAGTGACCCACCAACACACTCATTAGAGTTAATGGAAACATGAATATTTTATACACACAACTCACTCACTCACATGACAAGACTACATGCAGACACACAAAAATGTGTGAAGCATCTAATAAAAGATGTGTCTGCAGTTGTTTGTTTGTAGGTGTGTGCCTGAATGTTTGTGTCTGTAGCTGTGTGTCTATACGTTTATGTCTGTGTGTTTGTAGGTATGTGTCTGTAAGTGTGTGGTAGTAGATGTCTGTCTGTAGTTTTGTGTCTGTAGTTGTGTGTCTGTAAGTATATTTCTGTAAGTGTGTGTCTGTAGCTGTGTGTCCGTTAGTGTTTGTTTATAGGTGTGTGTCTGTAGCTATGTGTATGTACCTGCTATTGGCAGTATATGTCTGTAAGTGTGTTTTTTGAAGTGTGTTTATAAATGTGTTTCTGTAAGTGTGTGTTTATAATTGTTATGTTAAGTGTGCGGTTTTAGTTGTGTGACTGTACGTGTGTGCCTATAGGTGTTTGTCTGTAGTTGTGAGTTTGATTGTGTTTGTCTGTAAGCGTTTGTCTGTAGGTGTGTGTCTGTATTTGTTAATGTTCTCAAATTGTGTTTTTTCATGAGGAAGACCAGATCAGAGACCAGGTCTAGCTAGCCAGGGTTGAGGTGGTCCGGACTCTGGTTGCTGGTCTCAGTTGGAGGATCCCTGCCGTGTCTCCGGGCGCCTCAGACTGATGATTCCGGCTCTTGACATTCCGTGTGCGTGTTCTGACTGTGCTGGTGTGTTCAGTTGCAGAGTGGTGCAGGGAGGGGGCGCCGCAGGGGGGCAGCTGCTCTCTCAACTTCTGTGTTTGGAAGGAGACCAGCTTGTCTCCAGCCGAGCCCCCAGAGGCCTGAGCGAGGAACTGCAGTGAATCAGCTGGTGCAGCGGCGGCCCCGAGGCTGAGGGGGCGCCACTGCTGCAGGGAACCAGGAGCTGCATGTTCCGACGTTCCCTGAAAACAAGGTTCCCTGACAGCAGCAGCAACACACACATAAGAAGAGAGGACCAGGAGAAGTAGACGGGGGTCAGGGGTGAGGTCCTGAGGGGGAACTTCTTAAGTGTATTCACGATCAATGGACCGGCTCCACTAGCCCGGACTCATTAGACTCTTTACTTCTCGTTACCATGGAAACAGCTTCAGGCCTACATCAGACCCCGACACCCCGAAACCCCAGAGTCTGAAGTGAACTACAGATCAGACCAGGACTGGAGGGACTGATCCTGCTCAGCAAAGTCTCACACTGTTGATGAATGGATGAACTGAGGTTGCCGTTTAACGTATGCATGAGTGAATGAATGAATGGTAGTTGTTAGAGTGAAACGTTTAGTTTATGACTGAGAGAATGAATGGATTATATAAATATAAGGAAGGATGAAATGAGGTGAATTTAGGAAAAGAAACAAGGAAGGATGATGAACGGATGAAATCATGAAACTGTGTAATGATGCGTTGTTTGTATGAATTAATCATCAATTAATGGGTGAACGAATGAAATGGATAGTTTGTCATCATTGGCTGTATGAATGAACGAGTGAGTGAAGAGGAATGATCGTTAAACGTAAAGATGATGTACCACTATAAAATGGATGAACACATGAATGGAAGGGTGAGTGCGTGAGCAGGTAGATGATGTAGGTTGGAATCAATTAATGAGTGAGGTAAACGAGAGAAATAACAGATGGATGAGTGAATAATATGCTGAGAACAGGTTGACTAACAAATGTTGTTCATGATGAATGGATGAATCTGAGTAAATTAAAGACTACAAATGCATCATGAAACTCAGTATCAATTATTAAATGCAATTCATCCATCCATCCTCCTCATGCGTTCATCATCTTCTTCGTCAATCCTATTTATGCATTTCTCATCTTCATCCATCCATCCTCCTCATCCTTTCATTCTCTTCCAGCATCTACATGTGAACAATTGTCTGCAGCTCCAGCGGTGAGACAGTGATTCAGGGAGCGAGTGGGGGATGGGCGAGAAGGGAGGAGAGGGGGAGGCGAGAGAGGGAGGAGGAGGGCAGGTTCAGCAGGAGTCCAGGGTTTAACACGGGCAGGTACAACAACATGTCGTCTTCCAATTAAATTGTTTGTCTGTCGTCGCACCTCCATCCTCATCAGCCGTTCATCCGACCTTAAGCCTGTCAGATAGAAAGTGGATGAAAGGATGAACTAACATTTTACACAAGGTTTGAAGAATACACGAATATTCAAAATAATACATTTATAAATTATGAGCAGGGGATGAATGTATGAGCCAATGAACGTGAGGATGACTCAATTAATGCATATATTTACATAAATTATGTTATTATGCTCCGGCTGCACAAAAATCTGCACGGCGACGCAGATTTCCCAGCATGCCTCGCGTCGCCTCATGAGAGAGTGAGTTACGGCGCCCCTCCGCGGGTTCCTCTGTATCGCTACAAGACCACTTGGCGGGCGAAAGCGTCCGTGTCTGATTAAGACTTGTCAGCCATCGATTTTTATTGGCCGTGTAATGGAGCTGAACCCAAACGTTTATCAGGAAGCGCTAGAGTGTTCTACAAGAGATTAGTCGATGCAGGAACAGCTAAGTGGCTGCAGGAAGTCCGAGCGAGCCGGCGAGAGGAGAAAGAAATGCTGAAGCAGCAGTCTTCACTGCAGACCTCCAGAACACTGAAACTCATCATGACCCTGAAAAAAATGTAGTCTGGAAGATGGAGGGATGAATGGTTGAAGGGATGACTGGTTTGATACATTGATGGATGAAGGGTTGAATGGATGGATGAATGGATGGATGGATGGATGGATGGATGGATGGATGGATGGATGGATGGATGGATGGATGGATGGATGGATGGATGGATGGATGGATGGATGGATGGATGGATGGATGGATGGATGGATGGATGGATGGATGGATGGATGGAAGGATGGATGGATGGATGGATGGATGGATGGATGGATGGATGGATGGATGGATGGATGGATGGATGGATGGATGGATGGATGGATGGATGCTTAAATGGTTGAATGGATTGATGAATGGATGGAGGAATAGTTGAATGGAAGAATGTATGAATGAATGGTTTAATTAATGGTTGAATTAATTTTCAGATGGCTGGGTGGTTGAATGCATGGGTGAACGAATGGCAGGAAGAATGGTTGATGGCGTAGATGAATGGATGGAAGAATGAATGGATGAGTGAAAGGATAAATGGATGGACGAATGGATGATTGGATTGATAAATGAATGGATGAATGATGACTGGATAGATGAGTGGCTGGATGAATGGATGGTTGAATGAATTGATGAATGGTTGAATGGATGAGTGGCAGGATGAATGGATGGAAGTCATACAAACATGAAGGATGAACGTAGGAAAGAAGCGTTTAAAGGATGATGAAAAATGGACAGATGAATCTGTGAGTAGACGGATGAATTGGTCTCTAGAAGGCATGAATGGATGAATTGATGAGTGGATGGATCAATGTATTAATGGATCAGTGGATTGATGAATGGACGGGTGAATTATGACTGGATGGATGGATGAGGGGATGAACGAATGAATGGTTGAATTAATGGTTGAACGGTTGGATGGATGAGTGGCTGGATGAATGGATGGTTGAATGAATGGATGAATGGTTGGATGGATGAGTGGCTGGATGAATGGATAGTTGAATGAATGGATTAATGGTTGGATGGATGAGTGGCTGGATGAACGGATGGTTGAATGAATGGTTGGATGGATGAGTGGCAGGATGAACGGATGGTTGAATGAATGGATGAATGGTTGGATGGATGAGTGGCTTAATGAATGGCTAGTTGAATAGATGAATAGAGGTCATAAAAAGATGAAGGATGAATGTAGGAAAGAAGCATAAAAAGGATGGTGGAAAAGAGGACGGATGAATCTGTGAGTGGACGGATGAATTGATCTCAAGAAGGCATGAATGGGTGAATTGAGGACTTTTATCAATGTTAACGAATGTAGAGTTAGTAAGTGGATGAGGAAATGACGGATGAAAGAGTGAATGACGGAGAAGAAAACTCTCGAGACTCTTGAAGCTCTTTTCTTTGCTGACTCATCACTCATTCATAATTGATCTCGGTGACATCACAGATATCACATGTGGTCCGTGACCTCCAGAGTGACCTGCAGGTGAAAAGATGAGTCAGCAGCTCAGGTGCTGTCTGTCTGACAAATCTGTGTTTAATCCAATAATCCGAGGTGAAAATGGATGAAGTTAATCTGCAGACCGTCAGGCACCAAATTGTTATCCTTCTCTGCACCAAATCTGCCGGCGCGACCCAGACAGCACCGAACCAGACGCACAAATCCGCTGTTTTTTGCTCTTGAGTTCTTCAAAGTGTTGTCGCGAGTCTTCGTGACCCGAGTGTTCGCTCAGAGTCACCAACTTATCCTCGTCCTCCCACTCGTGGACTCACTACAGCCGCTCCGTCTCCACGACGACGGCGTATCTGCTCGTAACACGCGGCGTCACACGTCTGCGCCGCGGCTAGCGGCTAATTCTGGCCCAGAGGATCAAACAGAACCGGAGAATTCTGCACAAAAGAGCGCTCCGGGCCTGGTTCTGGCTCCGGCCAGAGAGAATCAGGGCGACACGGCGCTTTTCAGAAAGTATTATGGGATTTTCTTTCAGGTGGAAGAAGGAAGAGCCCGGCTCGGTTTTGCTGCTTCTCATGAGTTTCATGAGTGACTTTCAACACATAATGAACAGCGATCACATGATTAGACATTTATTCACCCTTTCATGAGTAGAAAAACATCGACTCACTCTTGGGCTCGTACCTTATATCGCTTTCTATCTCACTTCTAGTCCCACTCTTTATCCAATAGTTCGTCGTGTGTGTCTTTGACTTGCAATTTATCTCACTCTTGGTTTTCATGTTACTCTTGAAATCACTCTTCATGTCACTCTTGGTCTTACCTGTTTCTTGGACTAAATCTTAATGTCACTATGGTCTCACTCTTCATACCACTCACATTCTCACTCTTCATGTTACTCTTGGTCTCACCTTCCATGTTACTCTTGAACTCACTCTTCATGTCACTCTCGGTCTCGCACTTCATGTTACTCTTGTTATTAATAGTAATCTCACACTTGATCTCACTCTTCAGCACATATTTGGTCTCACCCTTCAGGACACAATTGGTCTCACTCTTCATGTAATTTAGTTTCACTCTTCATGTCCCTATAGGTCTCACTCTCCATGTTACTCTTGGTCTCACCTTCCATGTTACTCTTGAACTCACTCTTCATGTCACTCTCGGTCTCGCACTTCATGTTACTCTTGTTATTAATAGTAATCTCACTCTTGATCTCACTCTTCAGCACATATTTGGTCTCACCCTTCAGGACACAATTGGTCTCACTCTTCATGTAATTTAGTTTCACTCTTCATGTCCCTATAGGTCTCACTCTTCATGTTACTCTTGGTCTTACCTTTCATGTTACTCTTGAACTCACTCTTCATGCAACTCATGTTCTCACTCTTCATGTCACTCTTGGTCTCGCACTTCATGTTACTCTTGTTATTAATCTTTGTTGACACTATTGATCTCACCCTTCAGGACATAATTGGCCTCACTCTTCAAGACACAATTGGTCTCACTTTTCATGCCACTCATGTTCTCACTCTTTATGTTACTCTTGGTCTCACACTTCATGTTACTCTTGTTATTAATCTTAATGTCACTCTTGATCTCACTCTTCAGCACATAACTGGTCTCACTCTTCTGGACACAATTGGTCTCACTCTTCATGTGATTTAGTGCCACTCTTCATGTCCCTCTTGGTCTCACCTTTCATGTTACTCTTGAACTCACTCTTCATGTTACTCTTGGTCTCACACTTCATGTTACTCTTGGTCTCACACTTCAGGTTACTCATTTCTTAACGTCACTCTTGATCTCACTTTTCAGGACACATTTGGTCTCACTATGTATGTAACTAAGTCTCACTCTTCATGTCCCTGTAGGTCTCACTCTTCATGTCACTCTTTTTCTCACTCTTTATGTTACTCTTTTATCATATTTCTTGTTACTCTCGAGCTCACTCTTAATGTCACTATGATTTCAGTAATTTTCTCACTCTTCATGTTACTCTTGGTCTTACATTTCCTTTTACTCTTGTTATTACACTTAATGTCACTCTTTATCTCAATCTTTGTGACACTTTTAGTGTCACTTTTCAGGACACAATTGGTGTCACTCATCATGTAACTAAGTCTCACTCTTCAAGTCACTCTTGATCTCACTCTTCATATCGCTCTTGGTCTCTAAGCTTTCAGTTGTTTTGTTTCAGGCTTAACTTACTCTTGTGACTTTTCTGTTGATAATATTGATCACTGAGTCGTCGACTCAACATATTTTTCCTGTTCCTTGTTTATTTTCTATCTTCTCTGGTAGTATTTATTCTGAAATATTTTCAGTTTCACTCTGGTGTCTCACTCTTTGTCCTTGATTATTGGCTTTCAGTTTGTGGATCCAGCAGAGGTCTGGTCTCTCCTTCTGCAGAAAAGTACGTAAACTCTTTTTTTCCTCGCGTCCGCCAAGTCCCTCCAGCTCCTCCCTTCGCTACTCTCCCCCGACCTTCCCCGTGCTGACGGTAAAGAAGACGTTATGACGACGTTACTGCAGAGGTTTCCCATAATCAGAAGAACCTTCTTGACCTGCACAAGACCTCAGAACACGTCAAGGTCCTTTCACCAGAGAAAAAACTAATAATAAATGTATTTAATTTGTTTTCCGAACAAACGCGGAACCTAGTGATGTCACACACACTCAAATCATCTGATCCTCAAAGTCAAAGAATCTTGTGTGACTCTTTTTAAACATATATTATCGGTTGTAGTTTAAGTTTAAAAAAATAAATAATTTAACATTTCTTGACGTCCTTTAAATAAGAATTTCTTTGATGGGATAAAACAACAGGAAGATGATGTTTATGGTATTTTCCGACTGCCAAAGCGCAAATGAAAAGTAAAAACTAAATTATATTTAAATTAATCGAAATATGTTGGAATGGAAAATGATATTTTCACTTTATGTTGTAATTAATTAAATTATTAAAATAACTTTATGTAGGCGATAACATTTTTGAACAGAATTATGCTAAAGTTTGTTGCATTTCTTGACTTTTTAGTTTTAATAATGTTTTTTTCGCTGACACAAGTGAATATCGTGGATTTTTTTAAATCGATTTTTGATTTTTTTTTTTTGTTCTGTTTATGGCTCATGTTGTAACTGTGATGATATAAATATAATATATTATAATAACATATATATATATAATCTTATTTTACACCCAAAAAATATTTTTCGTCTCACACTCTCACATGTTAACATATCTTTCCTAATAACCCTAATATTTAAACATTTTTTTGTAAAAACATTAATTTAAAAATCAATATAAAATCATCATGTTGTTGACAGAAATATATTCTTCTAGATTTAAAGAAATATGTATTGATTATTTTTTTCATTTTACCTTTTAAAATATTCTGTGGATGCACTGATACACCTATGAACACGGAAACACACACACACAAACAGGTACGAACACACACAAATATTTTTGGTGCACATGAAGTTTATTTCAGACAATGTGATTGTTGATCTTTTATTTCGGTTGTCGTACAATTTTAAAAGCGTTCTATAAAACTGTAGCACCAGAGTAGGTATCTGTGTCACCCCGTTAAAAATGTCTTGTGCTGTTTCACATGTGTGTGTGTGTGTGTGAGTGTGTGTGTCAGTAAACAAGAGCTGCACAATACACGAACAGAACCGCAACACAACTCACTGCGACGCCTCAAACCAAAACACAAATATGAGGATCGAGAAAGAAACTTAAATCTTCGTCAGCATGTTTTCTTAGATGAAGAGATGGAGACTCTGATTTGGTCCCAGCATGTGCAGCATTACAAGGTAGATTGAAATTCATCAGTGGATGTTTGTGCCTTTTGATTGGTCCATTGTGATGATGTCATGAAAGCTAAATCAGATGACTCACTAGCTAAATTTTAGCGGAAGCTCTCGTGTACGCCCCCTGGTGGCCTGCGAGTGATTTTTGCGTATTTATTTATTTTTTAATCACATACATCTCAGACGTTTTGGAACATTAAAAAAAGACAGCGTCAGAGAAAAAAAAAACAACATAAAAGAAAATCAGATATAGATTCTTCAGAACGATTGACGATCAATAAGTTGTGTCGGAAAATTTTTGGTTTGAGTCTTTTGGTCAATCTTGCATATTTTCCAGCGAAACATTCCTTCGAGACACTTTGATATAGAAACCGACAACATCTCCGACAACATTTTTTTTTTTTTATAGTAAATAATAAACACAGAGTTTAACAGCGCCCCCTGCCTGTGACGTCATGACAGCCTAACACAGCTTGTACGTATCATGCAGCTCTGACTGACGTGTGTGTGTGTGTGTGGTGTGTGTGTCATAGTTATATTCATATCAAGCAGTTTTTCTCTCCGTCACATTCCGACCAAACAAACCAGAGAAGCGTCATAATTCTGCGTTAAAATCACAACAAACATTGAAGCCGATAGAAAACCGTGAGTGACTCTCGGCGTCTATACAGGTTTATATACTGTGAGTTACAGAGATATACATGTCTATGTACAGGTATGGCACTTGATTACACACAAACAGAAGAGCAGAGAGCAGCGAGGACGTCAGCAGACTGAAGCGATGGAACATTGCTTAAGGTCAGTGGTGCAACCGAGGCCACGACGAGAACAGAACCGGACGCTGATGAAGCCCGGAGCCACAGGGTCAGATGTTCAGTCCACAAATGTCTCCAAGAAACAGTCAGCACGTTTTTGGATCAACCTCTCTGGTGTTCACCTCCGTAGTGCAACTCTTTTTTTTCTTTTTTTTTTTAATGTATTCACTCTTCTCACCACCCAGGTCAGACAGGAAGTGGGCGGAGCTTACGGGTCACTTCCTTTGTATTGGTCAGACGTTGTGTAAAGAAGGCGAATTCAGGGGACAAAAAGATATAAATCCCCTTTATATATATATATATAGATATATATATATAGATGTATATCAGAAGTTGGTCACATGAAGAGCAAAAGAAAGTGTGGAAGTAAAAAAATGTTGCGTCAAATTGTTGAGTTTTAAAAATATATAAAAAAAATGTTTTGTTAATTTCAAAGTTTAGTTGTTTAAAGCTGAGTAAAGTTGACTTTTTAAACTCTGAAAAAATAAAAAAGATACAAAAAATATTTCTGAAAATCATTTTGTAACGAGTTGATGTTGAGGTTTTTATATTTAAAAAATACAAAAGTTTAAAAGAGGTCTTTAATGAAAAAAGAAGACAAACCCCTGGACATGGATATTTTTTTTAAGTAAAGAAAGAATAAAAAAAATCATTTTAAGGCAAATAAAGTTTAGCGCTGAAACATGTAAGATTACACGAATAAACATCGACATCGTATCAGGAGCTGCTGCTCGACTAGTCCAGGCTTTACGGTACGGATGGTCCGCGCTAACAGCAGTGAAGCTAACATGCTAGTGCACCGACTCGCTCCGATTTCACTTTGAATTTTTCTTTATGAATCAATTTTGGATGTTAAAGTTTGAATCTTTCTGCTTCTGAAAGTATCGCCATGGAGGCTGAATATTATGGTATGTTGGCTGAACTAGAACTTGAATTCTTGATTCCAGTTTGTCGCTTTTTATGTTTATGTTCATTACAGGTTTGGACCCGGAAGTGACCCGTCAGAACCGTCGGCCGACCGGACCTGCCGCGGTATCTTGGAACGGAGCAGAAGAGTAAATGGGTGAACACGTCAGAGTAGAAATGTTTGTAAAAAGTTGCATCAGTAATGGCGTGGAGGGCGGGGGGAGGGGGGGTCGGGCGCAGCCCACGCTCGAGTCCTCTCGGAGAAATCAGGAAATAAAAAAGAGGGCGTTCGGGTCGGTCCGCCTTCTGATTACACGTAGGCGGAGTCACTGGACTGAGTGCGGCCAAAGTTCGGCACGCTCATCCTCGGCAAGTCCTTGTTTCTGATCTCGTAAATGGACTTCCTGCGGGCCTGCACGCCCCGGACCGCCGTCTTGATTTTCCTCCAGCCCAGGTGGTTGAGTTCGGCCAGGTTCAGGATCACGCAGAACCCGCTGACGGCGAACATGAAGACCAGGAAGACGGTCTTCTCCGTGGGCCGGGAGACGTAGCACTCGACGTCTTTGATGCAGGGGTAGCGGTCACACTCGTACACCGACGGCACGTTGAACCCGTACAGGAAGTACTGGCCCACCAGGAAGCCGATCTCCAGGGCGTTACGGAAAACCACCTGGATGATGTAAAAGCGCGAGATTCCCTCCTGGCGCCGCATTTTGGACTTTGTAGTTCTCATGGCGGAGTTGGGGATCTCCTTGACCTCCAGGCAGTCGGGCTCGGCCTCCTTGGTGGAATTCTCGGTGTTCTGCAGGACCCCGTTGATGATGGTGTTCTTGATCTTCTTGCTCTCGTCCCTCTTCAGCGAGTCCTGGTCCTTGTCCAGGGTCAGGTAGACGGTGGAGTAGCGCCGCTCCTTCTGCTTGGCCGACTGGTGGACGGAGTAGGTGATGAAGCAGAGGCTCGGCGTGCAGACCATGATGATCTGGAAGACCCAGTAGCGGATGTGGGAGATTGGGAAGGCCTTGTCGTAGCAGGCCTGGTTGCAACCCGGCTGGAGGGTGTTGCACACGAACATGGTCTGCTCGTCATCGTAGACCGTCTCCCCCACGATGGCCACGATTAGAATCCTGAAGATCACCACCACCGTGAGCAGGATCCTAAAACAACAAGCACACGCAGCAGCACGTGAAATACATGTAACCTACCCGGTCTGAGGGGTTCTGAGGTGCTGTGCGGTTCTGACCCAGTTCGGTTTGTTCACGTGAAAAATATCTTTGGATTTTAAGTGAGCAGATCCTGCCTTAAATATGTTGACGTTGTGTTAAAGATGTTTTGAGAGTGGTCTTGAGGGCTGCTCGGCTCTGATCCAAAATGTGAAGTTTGGAAGATTTACTTATTTAGTTTAACAGTTGTTTTCTTATTTTCTTGTAGTTTAACCATTTTATAATCAAAGAAAAACTTCACATACATTTATTTTTAAAATACATTTTTTTGTTTTCCTTTTTCTCCAATGATCTGAACTTTCGAAACTTTCTACATTTAAACATCTACAGAGACAAGATAGAAGATCCTAAATTGCTTTTAAAGCACATTTTAAGTCTTTTTTTCTTTTAGAGGTCCGGTTCTGACCCATCCTTTCATTATTTTAATTGTCAACGTTGTTTGTCGAAGAGTTAAAGTTCGTAGGAGCTGTCCGGTTCTGACCCACAACCCTGAGTTGAGAGAGAAAGTTGTGATTTTAAGAGGGATTCGTTTTAACATACAATTTAGTTTTGCTAGTTAAACAATAGCTTGTATTGAGTTTTTTTTTTAGAACGTTCTGATGCTTTTTATCGTCAAATCGTTAGTTAAGAGCGCTCGTGATGACGTCAGTGTACTGGAGCTGTCCGGTGCTGAATGTACTTGAAACCAGACGCACTATGAAGAGGAGCTGTCCGGTGCTGAACCGGGCTCACCGGCTGCTGTTTTTTTTCTCTCCATCATTTTTTGTTCGGAAAATCTCTCATTTCAGTTTTAAAACTTAATTGAAGGCAAAGACGATAATGTGTGTTTAATAAATTTGTGTGAGAGATTCAACTGAACGACCCCCCCCCTCCATCCCCCTTTTTAAACACAATTTCAGATGGCGACGAGCTCAATTGAACCTGAGCAGATGATGATAGAAAAAGAACATTCTCTGAAATATTTAACAGTGATTTGTGCTTTACATATTTCTTTTAACGTTGTTTTCTTTGTGCTTCTTTTTTAATCTTTCCTTTCGTTCGTTGATTACGTTTTTAATATACTGACTTATTATTATTTTATTTAGTAAAGTGAGAAAAAAGTGGGTATTTTATGCGTCATTTGAGTTTTATAGTTATCAGCAAAGATATTGTCGCACAAAACTTGTTTTCCTTTTATCTTGGTTTTAAAAAGAAAACGAATCCTGTTATTTTAATAAAGAATTAAACAATCTGCATTTGTGTTTGAAACTCCTTAGCAACACTCGAATTTCACTATTTTAACGAAATAAATCAACGATCTTGCACCATGAGGAACAGAGCGCCTCCTACTGTTGCTGGTTGAATCATATTCTGCGGCACAAACGATCAATAAGTGGTGATCAAATTACTGCGACTGCTCAGCAGTTGGAATGGATTGAATGCGTTTGTGAATATTAAAAAAAACACACTTCGAAAGGATTTTCATGATAAGAATTTTAGTTTAAAAAAAGTCTTTTTTATTTTACTGACCCGTGCAAGTCACTCTCTGAACTGCACTGTCAATAAAACTGTATTTTTTTGTGGTAAAAATACGAAAAAACGATCAACTACAGAATGTATTTAATAAATGATTATTAAGCATTAAGTAAAGAGAATAAAACATTTGTTTTTACCTTCTTAAATGTTAATAACTGATGTTCTCTGGACGAACACCTGAATGAAAATTGAGTAATGTTTTAACGAATGTAAAATATATATCTTTTTTTAATTTAAGGAAACAGAAGGATGGAAATAAATAATTCAAAAATCGAGTCTGCAGAAGCTCTGGTGTGAATAAATAAACCTCAGGAGTTCATAGACTGTTTAAGGTCCTCACGGGCCTGCCAGATAGTGAGCCTCTGCGTCAAACCTGCTGTGAGGAAGATTCAAAGAAGATTCGTTTTTTTTCGTGTATCAGTAAGATCATCGCCTATTGTGCAACTTTTCAGGAAAAAAAACAGGTGAACAGAAAAATATTATTTTTCAAACATGCGTTAACTTCGCTGCCAAATAGTGAGCCACACACCAGCATGCTTAATAATAAAATAATAACGATACGAATGTCAGAAATAACTTAAAAAAAACGTCCGATAATAACTGCACGATCATCTGTTTGTTTTCAGATATGAATAAAAAGAAACATTTACACAACATTTAGAACAAAACGAGGTTAAAATTAAAGAAAAAAACAAAACAAAAACATATTTCCTTAAAGTTAAATTGAATCTCAATACTCTAAAGGCGAGCGATCGATATTCACTTGCCAGAGATTATTTCACATCTGCATGAACCTAATTTACAAAATAAATAAATAAATAAAGTTAAAACCTCCATTTTTAATCAACCCGTTCGAATCACGTGAGTTGCGGAACAAAATGATTAAATAAAAATCTCAGTGTGAGTGTTTTTTTTTGTGTGACTAAAAAACAAAAATCTTTCAATTTTCCCTCTGGGATGGATTACTCCACCTGCAGCTCCAGTCGCACCTGCATCATCCATGAGTGATCGTCGTGGATCGGATCGATTAGACACGTTTGTTCTTTGATGACCTTCAACACCTGTTATTAATTATTGATCATGGATGACCCTGCGGGTGATTGACAGGCTCGGTTCTGACCCAGAGTGGGTGCTTAAATCACAGACTTACGATTCCGGCTTTTATTCTGATAATCTTCTTTGCTTGTGTGCACACCTGCTATAACGAGGCGGTACCGGGATGGACCCGGTTCCCACCTGGAGGCTCGGGGACTTGTTACTCGGGGTGTGGGGGCGACGGGTGGTTCCGGTCTTACCTTGTCTCTGATTAAATAATCGCATCGAGATCAAACCGCTGACAGCGACCACAGACCACCAACAGACAAAGACCGCCAGGTGGGCTCTAGTGAGTGGCCCGGTCCAGACCCGGACCCGGGCCGACGATGGGGGTCCACAACACAGACACGGAAGGCGGATGGATGGGGGGAACCACAGGAGATACTCCAGGCACAAAGACAGAAACGGGGGGCTGGGCACCATGCTAAAGACGATCCTGGAGGCTGCTGCGGTTCTTCTGGGCTTGGTTCTGGCGCTTCTCTTACCTGCCGATCATAGTCGAGTGCTGCTGGACAGCAGCCTCCAGGAGCCTCTCTAGTATGGTCCATTCCCCCATTTCTAAGCATCCGGAGCAGACGCGGGCACAACTGGGTGAATCCTTTTCCAAGAAAAAAAAAGGGGTTAGAGTCCCGGGATCCCGCTAAAGGTCGCAGTCCGAGCCTGAGAGTCCGGTGCTGGTCGCGTTCAGCAGAAGAAGGAGCGCATGGGTCCCCGCCGTCCTCGCCGTGCGTCGAGCGCGCAGTGCCAGAGCGCGTCCTGCCGAGTGTGCCGAGCGCTCCAGACTCCGACTGGTCCTCGTCATGAAGGTTCTGGAGCCCACCGAGCCCGCCCCCCTGCTGGGTCGATCTCCAGAGCAGGTTGATGTGCCGCTGCTGAGCCGGACAGGAGGCTGGACTTAATGTCTTGCCAGCGTTAATCCGCCTTTAAGTAGTCCCCCCCCCCTCACCCCCCTCACCCCTCCTCGCCTCACGTCGGCGCACTGGAGCACCAGGGTCCCCAATTCAACAGTCTTTTTAAACAGTTGAGAATTGAACCATCCACCTCTTTCTGTTTAAGAGTTCTTTCTCACACACTCACCTGACTCGCTCAGGTAGTCAAGACCCAAATATTTGTTCAGGTCCGGGATCCCGTCACACACACACACACTCACACACACACACACACACTCACTCACAGATCAGTACTTATCTGTTTATTTCTGTGAGTGTGTGTATCTGTGTGTGGCGGTTGTTCAGGATGATTCATAAAGTCGAGAGTCTGAGTCTCCTTGAGGTGGGTCTGGTTGGTCCAACAAAAAGTCAACAAAAACACAAGTCATGAAGGTCGAGACACTCGCCAGCAACAACACAACAATAACTGTTACGGCGGTTGAGACACTCGTCAGCAACAACACAATCACAACAGTCATGGAGGTTGTGACACTCGCCAACAACAACAAAACAACTACTGTCATGGTGGTTGTGACACTGGTCAGCAACAACACAATCACAACAGTCATGGAGGTTGTGACACTCGTCAACAACAACACAACAACAACCGTCATGGTGGTTGTGACACTCGTCAGCAACAACACAATCACAACTGTCATGGCGGTTGTGACACTCGCCAACAACAACACAACAACAACTGTCATGGCAGTTGAGACAATCGCCAGCAACAACACAACAATAACTGTCATGGCGGTTGTGACACTCGCCAGCAACAACACAACAACAACTGTCATGGTGGTTGTGACACTCGCCAACAACAACACAACAACAACTGTCATGGCGGTTGTGACACTCGCCAGCAACAACACAACAATAACTCTCATGGTGGTTGTGACACTCGCCAACAACAACACAACAACAACTGTCATGGCGGTTGAGACAATCGCCAGCAACAACACAACAATAACTGTCATGGCGGTTGTGACACTCGCCAGCAACAACACAACAATAACTGTCATGGTGGTTGTGACACAAGCCAACAACAACACAACAACTGTCATGTCGGTTATGACACTCTTCAGCAACAACACAACCACAGCTGTCATGACGGTTATGACACTCGTCAGCAACAACACAACCACAACTGTCATGGCGGTGGTGACACTCTTCAGAAACAACACAACCAGAACTGTCATGGCGGTTGTGTCACTATTCAGCAACAACACAACCAGAACTGTCATGGCGGTGGTGACACTCTTCAGCAACAACACAACAACAACTGTCATGGCGGTTGTGACACTCTTCAGCAACAACACAATCACAACAGTCATGGAGGTTGTGACACTCGCCAACAACAACAAAACAACAACTGTCATGGTGGTTGTGACACTCGCTAACAACAACTGTCATGGCGGTTGAGACACTCGTCAGCAACAACACAATCACAACAGTCATGGAGGTTGTGACACTCGCCAACAACAACAAAACAACAACTGTCATGGTGGTTGTGACACTCGCCAACAACAACACAACAACAACAACCGTCATGGCGGTTGAGACACTCGTCAGCAACAACACAATCACAACTGTCATGGCGGTTGTGACACTCGCCAGCAACAACACAACAACAACTGTCATGGCGGTTGTGACACTCGCCAGCAACAACACAACAATAACTGTCATGGTGGTTGTGACACTCGCCAACAACAACACAACAACAACTGTCATGGCGGTTATGACACTCTTCAGCAACAACACAACCACAACTGTCATGACGGTTATGACACTCGTCAGCAACAACACAACCACAACTGTCATGGCGGTGGTGACACTCTTCAGAAACAACACAACCAGAACTGTCATGGCGGTTGTGTCACTATTCAGCAACAACACAACCAGAACTGTCATGGCGGTGGTGACACTCTTCAGCAACAACACAACAACAACTGTCATGGCGGTTGTGACACTCTTCAGCAACAACACAATCACAACAGTCATGGAGGTTGTGACACTCGCCAACAACAACACAACAACAACTGTCATGGCGGTTGAGACACTCGTCAGCAACAACACAATCACAACAGTCATGGAGATTGTGACACTCGCCAACAACAACAAAACAACAACTGTCATGGTGGTTGTGACACTCGCCAACAACAACACAACAACAACCGTCATGGCGGTTGAGACACTCGTCAGCAACAACACAATCACAACTGTCATGGTGGTTGAGACACTCGTCAGCAACAACACAATCACAACAGTCATGGAGATTGTGACACTCGCCAACAACAACAAAACAACAACTGTCATGGTGGTTGAGACACTCGTCAGCAACAACACAATCACAACAGTCATGGAGATTGTGACACTCGCCAACAACAACAAAACAACAACTGTCATGGTGGTTGTGACACTCGCCAACAACAACACAACAACAACCGTCATGGCGGTTGAGACACTCGTCAGCAACAACACAATCACAACTGTCATGGTGGTTGAGACACTCGTCAGCAACAACACAATCACAACTGTCATGGCGGTTGAGACACTCGTCAGCAACAACACAATCACAACAGTCATGGAGATTGTGACACTCGCCAACAACAACAAAACAACAACTGTCATGGTGGTTGTGACACTCGCCAACAACAACACAACAACAACCGTCATGGCGGTTGAGACACTCGTCAGCAACAACACAATCACAACTGTCATGGTGGTTGAGACACTCGTCAGCAACAACACAATCACAACTGTCATGGCGGTTGTGACACTCGCCAGCAACAACACAACAATAACTCTCATGGTGGTTGTGACACTCGCCAACAACAACAAAACAACAACTGTCATGGCGGTTGTGACACTTGCCAGCAACAACACAACAATAACTCTCATGGTGGTTGTGACACTCGCCAACAACAACACAACACTAACTGTCATGGTGGTTGTGACACTCGCCAACAACAACACAACAACAACTGTCATGGCGGTTATGACACTCTTCAGCAACAACACAACCACAACTGTCATGGCGGTGGTGACACTCTTCAGAAACAACACAACCAGAACTGTCATGGCAGTTGTGTCACTATTCAGCAACAACACAACCAGAACTGTCATGGCGGTGGTGACACTCTTCAGCAACAACACAACAACAACTGTCATGGCGGTTGAGACACTCTTCAGCAACAACACAACCAGAACCGTCATGGTGGTAGTGTCACTATTCAGCAACAACACAACCAGAACTGTCATGGCGGTGGTGACACTCTTCAGCAACAACACAACAACAACTGTCATGGCGGTTGAGACACTCTTCAGCAACAACACAACCAGAACTGTCATGGCGGTGGTGACACTCTTCAGCAACAACACAACCAGAACTGTCATGGCAGTTGTGACACTCTTCAGCAACAACACAACAACAAGTGTCATTGCGGTTGTGACACTCGTCAGCAACAACACAACCACAACTGTCATTACGGTTATGACACTCTTCAGCAACAACACAACCACAACTGTCATGACGGTTATGACAGTTGTTAGCAAAAGCATAACAATAACTGTCATGGCGGTCGAGACACTCGCCAGCAACAACACAACCACAACTGTCATGGCGGTGGTGACACTCTTCGGCAACAAAACAACCACAACTGTCATGGCAGTGGTGACACTCGTCAGCAACAATACAATCACAACAGTCATGGTTGTTGTGACACTTGTTAGCAACAGCATAACAATAACTGTCATGGTGGTTGTGACACTCGTCAGCAACAACACAACCACAACTGTCATGACGGTTATGACACTATTCAGCAACAACACAACAACAACCGTCATGGTGGTTGAGACACTCGCCAGCAACAACACAAGCACAACTGTCATGGCGGTGGTGACACTCTTCGGCAACAACACAACCACAACTGTCATGGCAGTAGTGACACTCGTCAGCAACAATACAACAACAACTGTCATGGCGGTTGTGACACTCGCCAACAACAACAAAACAACAACTGTCATGGCGGTTGTGACACTCACCAGCAACAACACAACAACAACTCTCATGGTGGTTGTGACACTTGCCAACAACAACACAACAATAACTGTCATGGTTGTTGTGACACTCGCCAGCAACAACACAACCACAACTGTCATGACGGTTATGACACTCTTCAGCAACAACACAACCACAACTGTCATGGCGGTTGTGTCACTATTCAGCAACAACACAACAACAACCGTCATGACGGTTATGACACTCTTCAGCAACAACACAACCACAACTGTCATGGCGGTTGTGTCACTATTCAGCAACAACACAACAACAACCGTCATGGCGGTTGAGACACTCGCCAGCAACAACACAACCACAACTGTCATGGCGGTGGTGACACTCTTCGGCAACAACGCAACCACAACTGTCATGGCAGTGGTGACACTCGTCAGCAACAATACAATCACAACAGTCATGGTTGTTGTGACACTTGTTAGCAACAGCATAACAATAACTGTCATGGTGGTTGTGACACTCGTCAGCAACAACACAACCACAACTGTCATGGCGGTTGTGACACTCGTCAGCAACAACACAACCAAAACCGTCATTGCGCTTGTGACACTCGTCAGCAACAACACAACCACAACTGTCATGGCGGTTGTGACACTCGTCAGCAACAACACAACCAAAACCGTCATTGCCGTTGCGATACTAGTTAGCAACAATACAATCACAACAGTCATGGTTGTTGTGACACTTGTTAGCAAAAGCATAACAATAACTGTCATGGCGGTTTTGACACTCGCCAGCAACAACACAACCACAACCATCATTGCGGTTGTGACACTCATCAGGAACAACACAACCACAACCATCATTGCGGTTGTGACACTCATCAGCAACAACACAACCACAACTGTCATGGAGGTTGTGACACTCATCAGCAACAACACAACCACAACTGTCATTGCGGTTGTGACACTCGTCAGCAACAATACAATCACAACAGTCATGGTTGTTGTGACACTTGTTAGCAAAAGCATAACAATAACTGTCATGGGGGTTGTGACACTCGTCAGCAACAACACAACAACAACACAACAACAACTGTCATGGAGGTCGAGACACTCGTCAGCAACAACACAACCAGAACTGTCATGGCGGTTGTGACACTCGTCAGCAACAACACAATCACAACAGTCATGGTTGTTGTGACACTTGTTAGCAACAACACAACAACAACACAACAACAACTGTCATGGCGGTTGTGACACTCGTCAGCAACAACACAACAACAACACAACAACAACTGTCATGGCGGTTGTGACACTCGTCAGCAACAACACAACAACAACACAACAACAACTGTCATGGAGGTCGAGACACTCGTCAACAACGTGACTCTGCTGCTCTGATCCAAATAAGCGAGTTCTGGAGGCCACAAGCGGCTCGAGCACGACGACACAAAAGGGCAGAGAGAGTTGTGAATCATATGCTGCTGTCACATGACCCCGGGCTCCCCCCCTCCCCCATACGTAACAGTCGGTGGCGTCCGCTGTAAGCCTGACCCACAACCTCACTTTAATGAGCCCGGGACCCTCGCAGGTCCGTCCTTGTGACAAGTCAGTGCTGGGAAACCTGCAGCGGTTCAAGTGCCTCACGCCTGACGGGCCAATCAGAGCAGAGGCAGAAACTTCCGTCTCCTCCTTCAGTCAGATTGTGATTAGTTGACTCTGGAGGCCAAAGGTCACTTTCTTAAAACATGTGCAGAGATAATCTTCCGTTACTATGATGAGAACTTGAACTTGGATTCTGTGTGTGGATGAGCTAAAATAAACTTGAATGATTGGTTGACATTTTCCATGTGTTGAACAGGTGAGTACATTTTTGACAGGTGAGTGTATTTCAACAATTCTTTGAGTGATGCAGTGAAGGTGTGGAGATGATTTCAAGAATGCAGTGATTTGGACTGGACTGAGTTGTGGAACCATCAGAACCTGAGCAGGACTTCATCAGTCAGTAAAGATGATCAGAGCCGAAGCTGCCCAGGAACAAAAAACTTCCTTCAAATGGAGGAAAAAAAGAAGAGGAAAAGAAGGAGACAAGGTTGCAAAGAACGAGGAAAAAAGATAAGAAACGTAAAATAAAGAGACAAAGGAAGAGGGAAGAACAGAAGAGTTCATGTTGGGATGAAAGGAAAAAGGTTGAGGCAGGAATGATGACCAAGGAGAAGGAAAAAAAAACAGGAAGAGGGTCTAGAAGAGAGAGAGGATGAAAGGAGAATCTGAAGAGGAGTCAAGGTTATGAGAGAGAGGAGGTCACAGTAGTATCTATGGAAGACTGAAGAAGAAATGAGTGAGAAGAAGATGTTATTCATGTTGACAAGCAGAGGAAGACAAAGGGAAGGAGAAGATGAGTGTGGAGAGGGATTGAATAAATGGCAAGAGGAGGAAGATAAATCTGAGCAGAGACAGATGGAGAAAGAAAAATGTGAAAGGTGGCTAAGAAGAAGAGATGAAGCAAGAGAATATGGTGATTGAGAGATGGAAAAATGAAATATAACAAAAAGAAAAAACAGTCTTGAGGGCTGAAGAGGAGAGAAAGAGGTGAGGGAGGAAGAGGGGTGAGAAAATGGAAGCATGGAAGGGGTAAAAAGGAAAGAAAGGAGTGGTGAGAAGAAAGAGAGAAAAGAGGGGCGATAAGGAGGAAAATAGGGGTCAGGAGAAAAAAGGAAGGGGACAAAGGAGGGGTGACATTTGGAAAAAAGGATGAGAAGTAGAGAAAGGAGGGGTCAGAAGAAGAGAAAGGGAGGTGAGAAGTAGAGAACAAAGAAGGATGAGAAGGAGTGAAAGAGGGATAAGTAGTGAAAAGAGAAGGATGAGAAAAACAGAAAGGAGGGGTGAGAAGGAGAAAGAGAGGGATTACAAGGAAAGAAAGTGGGATAAGAAGTAGAGAAAGGAAGGGTCAAGAGAGAAAAAAGAAGGCTTAGAAGGAGTGAAAGAGGAGTTGGAGAGGAAGTAGAGATAGAGGGTTGATAAAGAAAGAAAGAATGGATAAGGAGAGAAAGAAAGGATGAGCAGTAGGGGGAGAGGTAAGAACGAGAGAAAGTTGGGATGAACTTAAGATGAAGGAGGGATGAGCAGGAGAGAAGGAGCGGCGAGAACAATTAGAAGGGGAGAAAGGAGAGATAATAAGGATGAAAAGAGGGATGTTTAGAAGAGAGAGTGGGGTGAGAAAGAGAGGAAGGAGGGATGAGAAAGAGAGAAATTAGGGATGAGCAGGAGAGAGGGAGGGTTTAGAAAGAGAGAAAGGAGTGGTTATAAAGAGAGAAAGAAGGGATGAGCATGAGAGAGGGAGGGGTTAGAAAGAAAGAAAGGAGGGATGAGCAGGAGAGAGGGAGGGGTTAGAAAGAAAGGAGGGATGAGCAGGAGAGAGGGAGGGGTTAGAAAGAAAGGAGGGATGAGCAGCTGCAGGTGAGGCACTGATGGAATATTCATGAGGAATTTCAATAAGCTCCAGAATAGATGGATCTGCAGGTGGGACGAGCATCCTGCACTGAGAGGAAGTTATTTATGTGAGGGTGCTGTCAATCAAACACTCATCAGACCCAGCAAGAGAAAAATACAGAACCAGGCAGTAGAACCCAGGACAGGCTGGGGATATAAAGTCAGAGAAGGAGGATGTCTGGGCCTCTGTACTCTGTTGCTGCCCTCACGACCCTAAAGAAACGAGCTGAGCTAGAAGACTGATGGGAAATAAGGGAACCACAAGTGTGTCTTGAGTGTTTATTGTGGACGACTCGGCAGGAGTCTTGAGGATCCGGCTCCGGTTCTGGTCTCAGCAAAGCGGCTTGCCGTGCTTCATGTTGAGGGTGCAGGTCCGGCCCAGGCTGGCGCCCTCCAGCAGCAGGTCCGACAGGCGGTCCAGGCCCAGGCAGGTGCTGAGGGGGCTCATCAGGCCGTAGAGGCCCCCGAGGGTGATGCTGAGGGGCCACGCAAAGCAGACGAGGACCAGCAGCCAGACCAGGAACCAGAAACACGAGGAGCAGGCGCCCATCCTGGACTGACACACAAACACTTCATGTCAGATCCTCCAGAGTCAAACCAGCAAACATGGTCCAGATCCACATGTCTGGATCTGAATCATCTGGACGAAGTAAAATAAAAATTCCATCTATTTTTTAAATTTATTTCACTTTGACTTTTAAAATACATTTTATTCTATAATTTATTTTCAAAATAAATGTTAAAATGTTTTTTTAGTTTGACATTTTTTTTTCCACTAAAATTAAACAATTATACAAAAGAGGAATATTTTGTTAGTTGAGTCATTTTTGGTAGATTTGAATAAATAAAGATTTTTGAGGAAGTCCTCCCGCCTTCTTATCTGAACCAACAACACGAGTTCTATCTCTGTTTGAGAACTTCCTCTTCAGAAAACGGTGAAAACAGCAAGAAGGAAAAACAAAAGTCGGAGGTTCTGAAAAGCAAACGCAGGTCAAACTTTTTTGTTAGTTTTGGCCGGCGTGAGAAAAAAGCGAGTGAGGGGAGGTTGAGCAGGAAAAGAGTGAGCGAGGGTACCTGTGGTGTGAGAACAAAAGACATGATCACCTTCAGTAGAACGTCTCCTTCTGCAGCTGCTCCAGGCAACGACTGGACGTCTCAAGAAATTCCAGCACTGTTGAGGAGCTGACACAAGAACATGAGGTCACACACACACACACACACACTCTCACATGACTGCAGTCAGCAGTTCCTCTTGTTTTCAGTCCACTCTGAAGCAACAAATCAACTGTTGTGTGACAGTCCTCGAGAGGAGCGATATACGGGAAGAACAAGAGACGGATGGAGGGAATAGAGAGATGGGGGAAGTGGAAAACGAGATGGAGAGTAGATGGGATGGAGAAAGGAAGTGGAGAGGAAAAACTATAGCAAAGGGAGATGGCAAGAAGGAAAGATAGGAAATAGAGATGGAAAGAACATGGGAAAGATGGACTGAGAAGACAGAAAAGAGAGGTGGAGATGAGATATGAAAGAGAGGTGGTGGGATATGAGGTAATGGAGAGAAGGAAAAGAGAGATGGTGTAGATAGGACGGAGATGGAAGGATGATAGGAAGGAGACATGGAGAACAGAGGAAAGGGATATGACGAAATGATAAAATAGAATAGATTGAGAGAAGATAGGAAAGAGAGATTGAGAGTTGAGAAGGAAGATAGAAAACAGAAGAGACGAGAGAAGATAAGAGAGGAAAGAGAATATATGAAAAAGAGGAGAAAAGATACAAGAGAAGAGAGGAAGAGAAAAGATAGAGAAGATTTGAAAGAGATATAGAGAGAAGAGAGGATAGAAAAGATATGAAGATAGAGAGGAGAGAGAAGATATGGAAAAGAGGAGAAATGATATGCAAGAGAGATAGAGACCAGAGGAAAGAGAGCTGAGAAGATTGGAAAGGGACAGAGGAGAGGAAAGAGAAGATTTGGAAAGGCGGAGAAAAGGTATGAAAGAGAGATTTGGAAAAAGAAAGTGAGAGAAGATGGGGAACAGAGATGGAGAGAAGATAGGAAAGAGAGATAGAGAAGCAAGGAGAGAAGCTGGGGAACAGAGATGGAGAGAAGATAGGAAAGAGAGATAGAGAAGATAGGAAAGCAAGGAGAGAAGATGGGAAAAGATATGGAGTTCAGAGGAAAGCTAGTAGAGACGGAGGGAAGGTATGAAACAGAGGAGATGGGAAACAGAAATGGAAGGAAGAAAGGAAAGGGATGTGGAGAGTTGAGAGAAAAGAGAGACAACAGAAGAGATGGAGGGAAGGTATGAAAGAGAGGAGCTGAGAAGAAAGACAGAGGTGAAGGAGAGATGAGCGTCTGCAGTAAACCACGTACAGAAGAAAACATTAGTGATGGCTGCAGCTGGTCATAATGTTCTGGCCAACTGAACTCAAGCCGGTCCTTTGGGCCCGACGCTCCTCTCGGGGTTCTGAATGAGTGGAGAGCGCGAGTTGAAATCCCGGCGCGGCGGTCGGAGCGGTTGACCTACAAACGGCGGATTATAATGTGGAGCCGGCCAATCAGAGCGCGGCGGAGAGGAATGGATGAGGAGTTATTAACCAGATTAGCGAGTCAGCAAGGTGACGACCCAGAGGCGAGGCTTCAAACTTTATTAGAAAATATCACGTAGAAAAATGATCACACGCTCTAGTCGCTGCTGTCTGGACGCTTCTCCGTCTTCTCCTCCTCCTTCTTCTCCCCCTTTTTCTCCTCCTCCTCCTTCTTCTTCTCCTCCTCCTTCTCCTCCTTCTTCTCCTCCTCCTCCTGCTGCTGCTTGTCTGCCTCCTCCTGGCACTCCATCTTCTCCTCCTGGTCCTTCTCAGTCGTGGTCTCCTCAGGATTCTCCTCTTTGTTTTCAGGGGGCGGAGCCAAGGCCTGCTGCTGCTGCACACACACACAAATACACACAAACATCTTCAGACTCACAATGTTCACTGAGCGACTGTCATCGACTATAAGGGGACGAAATGTTCCCAGGCCAGAGTGGAGAAGCACACGCCACCCTCCTCGTCTGACACGACACACAAGTCAGCAGACACACACACACACACACACACACTGATGCATGACACACGAGACTGAAGTTGTGTAATGTTTGTGTCGACAGTCGTGCGAGTTTGTGTTGACAGGCTGTCAAGTTGTCAAGTGTGTTTCCATTGATGCGTGTTTGTGAACCACACGAGTACGAGTGATATCTATATATATATATATATCTATATATAAATATACGAGATGAGCTCTAAAAAACACATGGTGAAGGTTCTGGTTCTGGTGTCGTGCTCACCTGCCGATTCTTCTGCTGGGTCTTGATCATGTGCATGTACATGTTGTAGACCATGTTGGCCATCTCGGGCATGTTCTTCACCACGTGGTCCGGCTGCTTCGCGGCGTCTCTCTGTGGAGGAACAGTAACAGATCAGAACCCCTCGATCGATCCGGTTCGACTAACGTGATGGTTTAGTAGTGTGTGTGTGTGTGTGTGTGTGTGTGTGTGTGCGTACCGGCTTCTCCTGGTTGTAGTACTCGTGCGGCCGGACGTGCAGCTGCAGGGGTCGGGCGGTCAGCTGGTTGAAGGCCGGGGTCAACTCGAAGCAGTTCTGGAAGAGGGACACCCGGGCGAAGATGTACAGACCCAGCCGGGCTCTGGACATGGCCACGACCAGACGCCGGACATCCCTGCGGAGCGACGAGGAGAGACGGTGGTGAGAGACGTGAGCACAGAGACGACGGTTGCATTCATTTCCGGGCGTTTATGAACCTCACAAACCCAGTTGTTATGAGAATAAAAGTCCAAAGACGGAGCTCAGAGGTCAGACGAACATGGAGTTCACAGCAGGTGTTTTGGTGAGAATAAATTTGGCAGATTAAGCCATGATTTCCACCAGAACTCTTGGTGGGATTAAGAGGATTAACGTGGGTGACGAGCAGGAGCTCTGCCAGGGAGGGCATGAGGGGTGAGGGGGGTGAGGGGGGTGAGGGGGGGGGAGAGACGTCACGTCACTGGATGTTTCAGGTGAACCAGGCGTTCCAGAACCTGTGCAGGAGTTTTCCAGGGAGCAACAGCTGACGACCAATGGCGAGCAGGAGCTTCCGAGGGGCTCAGCCAATCGCGGCGCAGCGTGGCCTCTGGACATGACACCACTGAGGCCGAGACCACCTGGGCCGCGCGGCGGCACGAGGGGACGGCGTGTTTGCAAATGTCAAAGTGTGTCTGGATCTCTGCGCCGCTGTCGGAGTGTGTTGCTGCATGTCGGCGGGGGTCTGTGGCACCGAGGGTCAACCGTTGGATGAGGGGGGAGGGGGAGTGAGAGGGTGGGGGGGGGGGGTCCCAGAACACTAGAGACAGCAGGAGAGCTTCCTGTGAGTCACTGACCGGCCGAGCTACCGTGGTCACGAGAACTCACTGATCTGAACAATATTTGTGCGTCTACACAATGAGTCGACAACAAATAGTCAAAAGTTTTCAACAGATTCCAGGGGGTCTCGCAAGGGTCACAGGCATCATGTATCGAGCTAAGATTCAGTGCGATTATTTAAACCTCCACGTCATGTTGAACAGAGTGAGGGTGGGATGCTGGTTCAAATCCAAGAACTTGGGCGAACTCCATTCGCACGATGAGATAATCCGTCGGAAGTCGCTTCGATAACACGACCTGAGGTGTGAAAATGAAACTGAAGTTTGTTAAATCATTGCATCTTGGCTCGACACATAATGCCTGGAATGTCTTTTTATTTTTGATCGGGAGAAAGACGAGTTAAACATCGTAACTTGCTTATTTTCAAAAGGTAGAATGATTCTTTCTCAGATCTAGAACATGACAATACGTGTACTATTTGTCCTAGTATGTGTATGTACTGCTGAAACAACTAAAATGTCCCTAAAGTGTGGAGAATAAAAGATCAATAAATGACTGGATGTTGAGGAAGTGAAGTCATGAAGTCGTCAATAAGTTTGCATCACATGTGCAGCAACAAGAAGGCGGGTCTGTGAATGAGGTGGACGAGGGGGGACACCGGGGGAGTCCTCTCGGGGACTCTCTTCGTGTATTTTTATCTGGCGTGTTTTCCTCGTGACATTTGTCTCCGTCAGCAAACGCGTCTCAATAAAGGTCGGAGATGTTTTATTTATCTGGTGACGCGGCTGCTGAGGAGGCGCCGAACGTCTTGTTTACATGGAGCAGTCGCTGCGTCTTTATCTATGATGAGGTGAACAGGAGTTCCTCTGCCAGCTCAGTGTGTGTGTGTGTGTGTGTGTGTGTGTGTGTGTGTGTGTGTGTGTGTGTGTGTGTGTGTGTGTGTGTGTGTGTGTGTGTGTGTGTGTGTGTGTGTGTGTGAAATGAGTTTTCATTCAGGTCCAGGCGACGGCGATAAAGCGGCGGATCACGACGGAGGCCAGCGTGACCAGCTTAAGCACGCCTACAGTTTTTGTCTGCGGGAGTTCATGTGGGTCTGATGAGGGCCCCGCGGGGCGGAGATAAGGGCAGGAACATGAACGTGGAGCAGGAGGTTTTGTGTTCGAGTCTCAGTCCAATCATCTCCTCACAATGGTCCTCTTCACCACGGCGTCTTCAGGTGACCTCCAGCCTCTCCGGAGACCTGCACTCTTCATCATTCACTGTGAACACACTCGTGACTGAGTGTGTATTAGCAACGTTCTCTGGTGCGTATCACGATACAAATCATACTGTGATTCTTTAGGAACAAGGATATATTTGTAGTATTGTCGAGTACTTGACTCTGGTGTTGTAGAATATACCACACGACTCTTGACGAAGTCGTAACTGCTTTCAATTGTTTTGAAAACGAAATTTCCAAACATCAACTTTAAAAAGCTGCTGGAGTCGACTGTATCCTCTCGTCCTCAGTCACCTCATGTGATTTGAAATTCTTCCTTTAGCTGTGAGGATGTAAAGCCATCTAGTGGCCGGAAGTATAATTGCAACACATAAATGAACAAAAGCTGTTAATCTTTGCATGTTAATTGTAATTTTAAATACTTTTTTTTAATTTTATATAATCTTTATTGAAATATAAACCATAAGAAAACTATGATAACAATAGAATGATTTGGACGTCAGACACTGTCCTCAAGTCTTTAATCTAACTTTGCTCTGAAAGGGGCAGCGTTTGACTCACGGTGTGTTGCAGTAGGACTCAGTGAATCACTTGCAACTTACAATCACTTGTGTGTCGAGTGTAAACAACAGCATGAACGCACAAGTAGTGCGATTGTCTCGTGAGATGCTCGGGATTTCACTAGAACTCATTCAGATCCCTTGGAAAAAAAAAAATTGTACCATACCGACGGTAACAGGAACTAACATTACTGCAAACGTACCATGAAAAAGTGTCATTTTAGGTTCAGCTGTAGGACTAAAAAAGAGATTGCAGTGGAATAGAAGTGTTGCAGCTACACAACCATCTCAGATAATGTTCAATTAGAACTTTGAAAAAAAACCTGTGGAACACGTCAATTAGCTGTTGAAGCCTCAAAGGGTTTCGTTGAATTGCAGATGCATTTGTGACTCTGATGAGGAAAAAGAGAATTACCGGAGATGTCCGACGGCTTTGGTTCTGACCAGAGACAGGATGATGTAATCGTTCTGCTGACCCTGGAATCTGTCCACCGTGGTCACCTGCAGACACAGACAGACAGCGTGAACACACCGGAGGACACATGGGCGGTTGAAAGCGGTGATTGAGCTTCTCTTTCACTGCTAATCTTCCAGAGGTGAAGACGCTCATGTTGTATTGTTGCCGTTATCGCTGCTGGACACGGACGACCGGGGCTAAAGCGGCTTACAGGCCCTCCTGCGCTCACCTGGACCCTGGAGAATCACGGCGGCGGCGCCACGGAGCGAGCGGCTTTAATGTCGCTGGGGAAGAGCGTCGCTGGAGGATTCTCTCCTTCTAAAGCCGGCAGAACTCATGTCAGCCAATTTGTCTCAACAGGCCGTTAATCTTGCTGCCGAGAGAGAAACTCGGTCCTGGATGTTTGCGCGAGCACGTTACGTAACGCTGCGGTCGCATTTTAAACTCGAGACAGAAGCAGAAACACAGAAGAGGTGCAGCGCACACGCAGAAACATCTTGTTCGAGCGCCTTTATCGCGTGTCTCGGCTGACGCGCTGACGACAGAAACAACCGCAGGTGCCTTCAGCTGCGTGAGCCGCTTGATGTTGAGGAAAAAGTACAAAATCACATCCATAAAGAGGTTTTTCCACCGCCTGATCCAGAGCAGTGTGGGCGGGCGGGTGACCTTGAGAACGATTTGAAGTGTCTTTTTTAAAGAGCTACACCGGCTTACAGTTGTATCTGTCAATCATTCATGTTCAGAATCAAGATGAGATTTAAGGATATTATTCATCTTAGGAAATAGACGTTGTTAAAATTCAATTTGTTGATGATGAAAACCAATTAGGAGCCAACTTTTGTTTTGAAAATCACATCATTCATCACAGGAAATCTAAAAAAAAGATTAATTGAAAATGATTTATAGACGGAAAACAGTAGGTTTTTCTTACTGTCTTTGCGATTTTAAGACTATTGTCCTCTCACTGAAGGTTTTAGGGGGAGAGCAACTCCGTCAAGGGATATGGGACAAAATGGGGGCAGATAACCCCCATGACAATTTAAATGAGTACAGTTTGAATTAAAATAAAAAAAATACTCTGCATATTAAATCATAATTCATTCCAGAATTTAAGATCCTTTTGTTAATTATAAGGTGGGCGTAAGGAAGGCAGAAGACCCTAGTAAAAGATCTTAGAATTAAGATTCTATTCAAACTACATACATTAAATGCACAACTAAGGGATGTTTTCAGAATTTTGCCCATTTTTCAACAGTAAAGGGGCCTAAAGTTGTAGTGTGGAGCAGGAAGGAATTTTCAGGGGGACAGAAAACACAACTGAAAATTAAAACATGCCCAATTTTCATGAACTGTAAACCATATACATACCAAGTAAGGAAGGTTTTCAGAATTGGACCTCTTTACACCAATAATAGTGAGATTAAAAGTGAGGGTTTTATAAAGGCGGAGGAAGGATTTTTCAGGGGGGCAGAGGACCCTACTGAACAGGTCAAATTGATTAGAAATTTATACCACATTTAATCAATAATATTAAGAAGGGTTACTGGGTTTCAAAATGTAATCTTTATATTCACTATACAAGTGGAATTTGTACTGCGTCTATTGTGTTCCTGTTTGATATAATGGTGGCAAAGGGGACCTTAAGGAATATGTTCACGACAACATGCCGACAGGTTCAGGGGTAGACCAGGTTGTACTGATGAGGCCGATTGATTCTATGACAGTAAAAGCAACAATCGGCGAATAACAAGTCGTGTGCTGCAACATCGTGGAGCGCTGCTCGGCAGCGAGGATCGATGTCTGACTCCTGGACTCGCAGAAGCTTCTTGACCTGCTGCGGTTCAAAACTGCTTTCATGTGAGGTGGGGGTGAAAAAAAACAAAAAAAAAAACAGCCCACGTGGTGAAAAACAAACCCACAGCACAGAAATAACTCGTCCTTTCTCGTATGGATCTGCTCTCTGAAGCCGATCAATAGGACGGCAGCGGCAACCGAGACACCCAGCGCGGACCCGGGGATCCGCGAGCAACACGAGACGCAGCCAAAGCAGCTGCAGTCTTGCTAACGTGCAGCAGTCGGCTCTCCGTGCCGAGAAGAAAGAGGCAGCGATAGACGTACAGTATCTGTCCGAGCTCCTCCATGAAGAGCAGGTGCAGCACTCGAGGCAACAATATGTCGACCGAACATTACGACCAGCTGGAAGAAGAAGCTGCCATTGATGAAGAATCATAACTGTTGCTGGTTACAACACCTTGTAGTTCAGAGTGACCTGGATCTGGCCCTTGGCCTCCTCCCAAAATAACACCCCCGTTGTCGACGCGGCATCCTGTCTACACTTCTCGGAGGACGCGAGTCTGGACATCTTGATCGCGGTCCACATGGAGACTTGAATATGAGAAGCTGGACGTGAATCATAACGGGGAGGCCGACACTCGTTTAATCTGTGACACACTCGACTTATTTACACAGCCGGTGAGCCGCTGTGAGCTCGGCGGAGCAGCGAGGCTCCCCGAGGGAAAGTGTGCAGGCTGTTTACTTATTAATGAGAAATCTTCCAGGACTGAATTACAGAGGTCGTGTCATTGCGCCATCATCGTCCTCACGGGGAGCTCCGACGCCGACGCCCAACAGGCGCCGGTGAGATGATTGCTAGGTTTTTTTTCTTCCACTGCATCAAAGTCTTCCGTGTCAGCTGACGCCCGAGCATGACCCTTCTTTCTTTCTCCTCCCTGCATTTCCACTCATTCCTGGCAATTATCCTGTGGAATGTGCAGGACCGACAGGCGACTGACTGACTCTTTCTTTCCTTGTGGCATCAACATGTGTCGCAGGATTTCATGTCGGCCTGCAGCAGCTCCACGTCCCTGAGCCGCCGCACAGCAGGAGCCGTTGTTGTTATCAAGCAGTCTGACGGATCCTCAAGTCGACATGAGGGGAAGTGTGCTTGTTGTCAGGCCCGGCTCAGCCCGTCGTTCATCATCTGTTGTTCTGAGCCTATATTGACTATAAGAATCATGGCTGTGATTTACTTTCAAGAAGCTCCATTTCCTGCTCTTTCTGCAGCTGTAATAAATACCAGGATGTGGTCTTTAGGACAATGTTGCCACTGAAAGTGAGACCACACCTCTGAAACTGATCCAAACTAACAGTGTATCTAAAGTGTCTAAACTAACCAAGACCTTAAACCTGCCCAGGTGAATCCAGTAATGGCACTGAGACGGGGCATACCTCTGCCAAGGGAAGTGGAAAACCTGACATGGTGAAGAAGGGGAAAAAAGGTGTTTTTATTATAAAAAACAACCAGGTCTCATCATCATGTCGGCCGTGCTACTTTATTCTCGTAGACTGGTCCGTTAAACCAACGTCTATATTGAGGCAGAACAATTTTATTTATTATATTTTTTTGCAAATCTTATTTGCAGAGGCTTTATAAAGTTCTCCCCCATCTGAAATCTGAGCGCAGGAGAGGTTATGAGAGCGGAGTCCATTATGGCATAATAATGGTTTTCACTCCTCCTCCAGCCAGCTGTAATCACACCCCGCTTTGTTTATACAACGAGTCTCTTGGAGGTTGAGACTGGGTGCTGTGTAAATTCACTGAATGTTGAAATGCAATAATTGGTGAAAATTAATTCCAAATAAGATTTCTTCCCAAAAATCTTTCAGCCTAGTCTAAATTAAACCGCTTTTTTCGTCAGGTTTTCAACTCATTAGGGGCGCAACTCAAAGTTGGGGCGCACGAGCAGCAGCTGAGACCAGAACATTTTATCAAGGGACAGATGATCACATGACCTCCTTGGCTGAGAACAACAAGCCTCGACCCTTTAAAGCTGAGAAAGGAATCGTCTCAATATAGAAGTCATCACAACATGAAGGCAAGCAAACCGAGTTCTGGTGCTAACTGGTCGTCTGATTAAAGTGCAGAGCTGTTGACATTTGCCGGGTCTCATTGCTGTCACTCATTGTCAGCCGGCGTGAACTGGGCACTCCGCCGTGTGACCCTTTAAACGCTCAGCATTTTTTTCTCCAATCATGTTTTCATCCATCTCTCTGGCAAGCCGTCTTTTCTTCTCAGCGAATCAACTCGTCGCGCGCTGTCACTTTGTCACGGTGCCGACGCCAGAGCACATGTCGGAGGGTGAGCGTCTCCCCGCTGAACAGAATCTAACACGTCCAAGCAGAATTTGTGACTGGCTGTCAGGAGGGAGCAGGGCCGGCGAGAGATAGGGCAACGCCACGCGAGCACAGGAGGACCCGCCGGACATCAGCAACATCCTCGCTGACCTCAACACCGCTGAATGTCGAAGAATAATATTCGCAGCGTTTCCTCTCGTCCAGATGACTCACTGAAAAAAACCTTCCAGTAGCTTCCTTGAAAGCTTCACCTCTCGATTCCAGGTGAGAATTGATTGACTCAATTGTTCTAGAGAGACAACTTAACTCACTGGTCAGAAGCACCTGGACCTCCTTCATCACAGGAAAATGTGTGGCAGCTGTGTGGTTTGTCTTCTCTATGCTAACTCAGGTCAGGTCAAGGTCAATCTAAAACGTAGTGTGGAATATGTTGATATTTCAGGCAGAGTTTGAAGGTATTTTCAGAACAGAGGAGTTCCGACATCAGGGTCTCAGAGGAGAGCGTCACACGTGGGATTTCTGGGTTTGACCTTTTCATGAGCACGACTCTCTCTAGCTGGCCCGGGTTCATTCATATTTGATGTGTGAAGAATTGTTTAAAATGAGCCGAGCTAGTGATTTTCAGGAGAAATGTCTTCCTAAATAATAAGAAAACAAAATACACAAGCGGATGGTTTAACCTAAAAAAAACGTCTGAAGACATTAATACTCAAACTGAGATGATGAATAGTTTTCAACGCTCTGAATCATTTAAAAAAAACAACAAGTTTAGTATCTGGGTAACCGTCATTTTTAGTTTCTCGGAAAATACAAGATTCCTGCTGCTAAGTGAGAGTTTACAGAGCAGGAACCGGAAGCTGTGCCACCGGACGACTGACTGCCACCAGTGTCAGACAAAGATCTAGAAAGTCGGAGGTGATATCATGGGCCGGAGGGAGAAAGTCCAGCTGGGTCCTCAAGAGACGGAGACAATACAGAATCCTGGCTGCGCCCCCTCACTCATCTGAAGCCTCAAACACACCAGCTCTCTACGCCCGCCGCTGTGGCGCTCGGTCGGCCAGCCAGCATTTGGACATGTTTGACGAACAAACAAGTGCAGGTTGATGGTAATACCATTTTTTGTTTGGGTTCCACAGCGCAGCGAGAAGAAAAGACAATGTTGTTTAGCGCAGGGAAATGACAAGAATTTAACTTGATGCCGCTTAACTGCGAAATGTTTTGCTAAATCTGGAGCTGAAAAACAAACCTACACACTTTTCACATGACAAGGCTTGAGCGTGTGTTAGGTGTTGCAGCGAGACAATTGAGAAATCAAAGGGTTGCAGATGCAAACAAGAGTTGATGAGACAAATCTTCCTCTGGAATGTTCTCAATGTCTTTATAAGCAAAACAGTTTTTCTGGGGCAAGTGGCCAATCATGAAGCCGGGAAAACTACTGAATGTCAGGGACAAGAATGTCATTGTGGCATCAGTCAAGGGAAGGAATATCGGCTGATTTATTGGCGAGAATATGTGCATTTTTGACATCATCATAATCAGGCGATCAAATTACGTATGAGCAACACATTTTTTACCTAAATGCACAATGACAGACACTTTGTTATTACTCCTTTAAAATAATTAAACAATGAATAAGTGGATGAGTTAGATGGAAAGAAACACAGCGTCTGTTAACTTTTTCTGCACCGCTTTGTCACATGCTTACGATGCATTCAATGAGGTAGGGATTTCTATCATGCGTTAAAGAGTTTAGGATATTTTATAACTAAAAGTGAAATGCTCAATAATCCCTTCAACAAATGAACAGACAGAAAACACTTTTTATAAATTGCTAATAGGGAAATGTGTGAAGAACAATCTGTTATTGAAGTGAAGCTTAAATTGTAGGAGTTTAAATTGAAACTGTTGTCTGTGCTCGATTCAGTTATCAAGTTATTTATTTCATTCAACACTTTCACTTTTATATTGTTTGTCATTTGTATTGCTTTAATGGGATTTGTGTTTTTATACAGGGTTGTTATTTCAGTTTGTGTGATCAATAACAAGTAAAATACAGACTTGTGCGTGGAAAAGAATATAAATTGGCAGCAAAAAAAAGCTGCTAGCCTGTTGAGACTAATGAAAAATTAAGAAAAAATGCTGGAAAAATGACGATTGGTGCGTCTCTAGTTGATGGCTAAACCTGGTTGGCAGTTTGAGAGAATCGGTCTGCTTTAGAATAGTCTCAAAAGTTTTTTCGAGTGATTTGGTGTGTTTTGACAAGGAGGTAAGTTATTGTGTACTTTCTTACCTTGTTGGGCTGAGAGAAGAAGTGGTTGTTGGCACAGCGCTGGTTGATGACGTCTCTGATCAGGTGCTTCTGGCCGTTGTAGGTGGTCAGGATGCTGATGCGGTCGGCGGGGTAACCCAGCAGGCGCATGTACATGAAGAGAGCCACGGCGTACTCGGCCTCCGCCAGGTTCTGTGGCGAGAAGACAGACGTGAGAACAAACAACGGCGATCAA